>NW_006159733.1:1164742-1189584 GCF_000334495.1 Tupaia belangeri chinensis
CCCGCCCCGCCCCTCCCCCCCACCCGGCGGGCCGCGCTCGGCGGAGAGGCGCGCGCAGGAGGGGCGGGGCTAGGAGCGCGGAGCCGCGAGCGCGGATCTCGCGAGAGCAGTGGGGAGCGGAAGCGGCGTTCTTGCAGGATGCGGTTCCTGGTTGCGTTGGTCTTGCTGAGCGTCGCAGTGGCGGGTAAGACCCCCCACCCCCCTCTACTCTGCCCCAGACTCACCATCCTTGCCTTGGTTGGTCGCCATCTAGGCTCGCTTTTTTTCTGTCTGCCCCACCCTTCCTCTCGCCATCACCCCCCAGCCCTGGTTCGCGTTGCCGCTGGGCTCTTCCAGCTTTGTGTAACCCCTTTCCCCACCTGCCTCTCTCCAGAGCTAACTGATTTCTCTATCTCAGGAGCCCTGCCGTCCTCTGGTCAGTCAGCCGCTGAAAATCCGCCCCATGGTTCAGGAAAAGAGAGTCCAGATACCTCTGCAGGAAGAGACCCCAACCAGCTGCCTAAAGGCATAGAAAATTCTGAATCCAAAGGTTCTCCCACTTCCAGTCACAGAAACATCGGCCCGTCGGATATAGGGGACAAAGTGTCCACCAAAGGAGGCTCCGACCAGTCGGATCCAAAGAAGGTGTCTGCCCAAGGAGAGTCCGACCAGTCAGATCCAAAGAAGGCATCTGCCCAAGGAGGCCCCGACCAGTCAGATCCACAGAAGTTGTCTGTCCAAGGAGGCTCTGACCAGTCTGATCCAAAGAAGGGATCTGCCCAAGGAGGCTCCGACCAGTCAGATCCAAAGAAGGCGGCTGTCCAAGAAGGCTCCAACCAGTCAGATCCAAAGGCGGCGGCTACTCAAGGAAGCTCGGACCAGTCAGATCCCAAGACAGCGTCTGCCCAAGGAGGCTCTGACCAGTCAGATCCAACTAAGGCGTCCACCCTAAGGGGAACTGGCCAGTTGGATTCTAAGCAGGCATCTGCCCAAGTAGTCAGGGAGCAGTTGGATCCAAAGGTGTCCACTCAAGGAGGCTCTGGCCAGCCTAGTTCCAGCAAGGCATCATCCCAAGGGGGAGCCAGCCAGTCAGGTCCTAAGCAGCCCCAAGGGGACTCCAGCCAGTCCACTTCAGATAAACTGTCAGCCCAAGAAGGCTCCAGCCCCTCAGGTCCTGAGCAGTCATCTGCACAAGGGGTCGCCCACCAGTCCAGTCCAGACAAGGCATCTGCCCAAGGAGGCTCCAGCAAGTCCAGTCCTGAGAAGGCATCTGACCAAAGACTCTCTGACGAGTCCACGCTGAATAAGGCCTCAGCCCAAGGAGGCTCAGGCCAGCCTGGTGCAGAGAAGACATCCTCCCAAGGAGGTTTCCATCAGACAGGTCAAGAGAAGACTCCCATCCAAGGAGGCTCCGTTCAGTCCAGTCCAGAGAAGATATCCCTGAAAGACCACACCAACAAGCCCATCTCCAACCCCTCCTCTGATAACAGGGAACATTCAAAGACAGACAAAAGCCAGCTAGCTGACAAAGGAGGGATCCCTCCGCCAGCCTCCAGAACTGAATCCTTGGAGAAAGAGGCAGTGGACTCTGACCTCACTTCTCTGCAGCAGGAGGGAGAAGATAAGGAGGAACCTTCAGAGCTTTCCAAGGATGTGGAGCCCAAGGAGACTGAAGAAGGCAATACAGGGCCTGAACAGGACTCACCCCTCAAAGAAGAGAAAGAAAAGATTCCTGGCCTTGCCTCCAGTGAGAACCATGAAGGGACACTTTTGGATTCCATGAGCAATAAGAAGGGTGACCTTTATAAAGACAGTCTTGAAAGTGCCAGCGCAGAGAGCAGCCACTTCTTTGCTTATCTGGTGACCGCAGCCATTCTTGTAGCTGTTCTCTATATTGCCTATCACAACAAGCGGAAGGTAAGTCAAGATTTGCCTCTGGGAGAGGTGTGGCATTTTCTCCACTCGGAAGGGGTGTATGGGCAGGTATCTGTCACAAATCTGCCTATGAGCATTAAGACAAACTTCAGATTGCCTCAGACCCTGAGGCCTGAGGCTCTTCTGTTTTGTAAATCATGTGTCTTCATCATGTCACCTATTTCCCCTGAGTGCCCTTTGCTGCTGCCTTGGGCGTCTAGTTAAGACATTATTCTGACCTGACCTGGAAGGGAATCTCCTCCCCTAACCTTGAACTTAGAGCCTTCACAGCCTCAGAAGACCTGAGGATTTGACAGTTAGAGCCCTTATTTTCCCCTGTTTTCATTTTTAAGACTGTGTTCCAGTATGGGAACTGCTGCCTGATGCTGGGAATGATGTGGGAAGGCTCCAGGTTCCTGTCCTGGGTCCACCCGGACACACTGAGCATGCCCGTGATCTTGGTTGGTTGTGGGAGTGGGGGAGAATTCCAGTGTGAAAACTCTGCCAAAAATCTGTCTCTCTCAAATAAATACACAGGCTATGCAAAAGTTTCTAATGTAGTTTAGCTTTATTCTCTTTAAAACCATTTAAATAGGCCTCTCTCTGGGTATACTGCTGGCTCTTCCGTGGAGGTTCTTAACAGATGTACTACAAGATGACTGCCTTTGATTTCATTAAGAAATTACCTGTTAATTTTTATTTTTCCTCCTCCAGATTATTGCTTTTGTCCTGGAAGGAAAAAGATCCAAAGCCACTAGGAGGCCAAAGGCCAGTGACTACCAGCGTTTGGATATGAAGGTAAGGAGGGAGAAGCCAAGTCCAGAGGAGGGATTTGCAATTTTGGAAGGGCAAAGCAGTGGGCTTGCATTTGACATGGAGCCAGAGCCGATTCTGGGGGTGCTGCTACCATTAACCCTACCCCTTTTCAGACTGTCTACTAGAACCATCCGTATAAATGTACTTATAGTGTAGGAACTAGAAGAAACTTTTGAATAATATCTACAATAGTTCCCTCCCTTGACAGATGAAGAAACAAGTCCACCCAAAAACATTGACCTTTTTTTCCCCTAATTTCCATTATAGGTTGGTGGCAAAATCAGGACACTATAGCGGTTCCCTAGAATCTAGTCCTGAGCCTTTTGCACTCTTCACAAATTTTAATAGGACTTTCACTTTGGGAGTTCTGATGAAAAGCAAAATCTTTTTTTTTTTAAAGGAGAGGTTTTTGCTATAGCGTGCGTGCGCTTACCAGAAAGACAGAGAGAGACAGACAGAAAGCGAGAAATCACCCCCCAGGGGCATGGCCACGCCGCAATCCCTTCTCCTCCATTCTCTCGGGATCTTGGGCAGGCATGCACACGTGCCCAGCGTGAGTTTAAGCCACTGGGTCTGGAACTTGACCCACGGTCAACTACATGGGAGTCCAGCCAAGTGCACGCAGGTCTTCAGTTCCCCAGGTCCCCTGCATTACGCCCTGTGGGCTAGGCCACCTGAGGACAGCCAGCCTGTGTCTTTTCCAGAGAGAGAAGCCCTCCTTCTACCCCATGGCAGCAGGAGCCGAACAAGATTGTCCCCAAAATACCCTAAGTGAGAACAATGTACTCCCACTGCACTGCTGCGTGCATGCATCTCCCTTCCCTCTTCCATTTAACCACAGGGAAGGCACAGTGAAGTGAATTGTTCCCAGACTTGCTGTAGGGAACACAGTTCACTTGTACAGCTCACACTGGCTACAGAACAAGCAGCTCAGTCCAGAACATCTTTGCTATGTAGCTCATTCAGCTTCACAATTTAGCCTGACCTGCTGTCTTCCCTGATCATTGATCTCCATTATAATTTTTTCCTGCTTGAGAAAAATGCACCTGTGGACCAGCAGGTGGCATGGCAGTTAATGTGCTGGATCCCGCATAGCTGACTTCACAGTTCCCGTCCTGGACCTGACAGTTTGAAAAACACGTCATGTCCCCAAAATCCCAAGAGGAGAATGAAAGAGAAGGAATCGTGACGTGGCCCTCCCCCCTGGGGGATAATTTCTCACTTTACCTCTCTCTCCCTATCTCCCTTCAGAGAGCACACACATTCTATAGCAAAAAAAAAGTAATTTAAAACAATACAGTATAATATGAGGTAGAACATAAGAGTCCCATATTTTCTTCATTAAGTGTTTATCTTTCTAACATAGATTTTATTTCAAACTGACATTTAAAACTATTTTGTGTGCTTCTATTTTTATTTTTTTACTTATTTTTAGAAAGATTTTTGCTATTGAGTGCATGCACTCTATTTTTAATAGATGCTGTTGTATGCTTTGTATGGTGGGTTAGTTTTATTCTGAAATTTTCCCCTGAACTGTAGCTCCTCTAAGATTTTTTTTTCCCAAAAAAATTGTAACATTGTAGTATTTCCAGTGGAGATGAATGTTACCAATGGATTGTATTGTTCTCATTTCAGCTCTGATTTTTTTTTTTTTGTCCTTGAGAACCTTGTCCTCCCTGCCATCTGCCGTTTTGATTCTAAATCAAGAGAAATGAAGAGCGAAGTACTGTGATCTAAGAGACGCCCCATCTTTGGGGTCTGGTGGCAAGTCGGGGCAGGCAGAGGCCGTGGGGTGGGGGCTTGCTTTGGTTTTGCACCTGCACTTTGGTGACATCGTACTCCTGTGTTCCCTCATTTATGCTGGCGTCTGCCATCCTTTCCTCCTGAGTGCGAGTGGAGGGAGCATGTGGAAGCAGGGCTGTGACTGGCGGGAGGCGCCAGCTCTGGGCAGCCACGCTGCTCAGCACCCTCCCTCAGGCCTTTGAGTCATGGCCCTGTAGTAAAGATAACCCTTGACCGTGGCATTGCACTGTCTGATGTTCGTCCTCCCAGACCCAGGAGAACACTAGGTAGAGCTGCTTTTCTGCTACGGTCTCTTTGGGGGATGTGCCCTGCAGAAAATGTAGAAGATGGTGAAATGCTGACGGACACAAGCCCGCTTTAAACACTCACTTCTCTTCAAAGACTTCAGCAGCAAACCAACACAGGTTTAAGAGTGCTTTATTGCCTGCACGTCTGACCTGGGTAGCATATGATTTGATTTTGTTTTTAATACTTTATGTTCACTTGAGACGAAGTGAGTCCACTGGATGTAGCAGGCATAAAACTGAACTTGGGCGTTCTGGAAATGAAGCCACTGTTCCCATTATAGCTATGTATGGACAGTCATACATGAAAATGTGGTTATGATGAACAAAACAGCGGCTTCTTTCACACAGGCATCCTCAGTAGGAACTTTCTGAAATAGGGCAAGTTCACGCTTTATGCAAGAAAATATGCTGGAAGGTTTTGGGTTTGGTCTGCATTTTGTTCGAAGGGCTTTGATGAAATAGGCTTCCCACAGACTCGTGTTTTGCCTTTGTTGCCTGAAATAGACAGTTCATATTTAGAACCTAACTGTACTCTGTTCATTTTACCTTACTCTACTGAATGGCCCTCTCCTCTGATAATAAGATGCCAAGGCTAATTAGTAAAAATTCTTTTATCCTATGTCAGAAACAGCTAGAATTTCAGAATTCATTGGGTTCCCCTGGGATGACTGAGAGTAATGTCTTGAATCACATTATTTCATTATTTAAAGTTTTACCTAGAACTGGGGGCCGGAAGGTGGTGTGGTGATTAGGGTGTTAGAGTCCCACACGTTCGGCCCTGGACCCAGCAGCTTGAAAATCACACCAAATGCGCATGTGTGCACCTGCGTGTCCAAAATCACGAGAGGAGACTGTCAGGGGAGGGATTGCGGCCCGGGGTGATTCTGGCAAGCACACATGCTCTATAGCCAAAACCAGGGAGGGGGGCTTTACTTAAAACTGTTCCAGTCCTGGTACCCTAATACCAAGGGCCTAAAGAGGTTTGTTTCCAAGCTAATCTCAGGGAAAGACAATGTGGGAGGTTAGAGAAATGTGATGAATTCTGTGCTGTTGAGGAAGGAAGTCTGAAGGGACCATCCTCTTTGACACTTTAAACAGCCCATGGCTTTGAGTTGAAACTGTCCCTGTTGGCAAGTAGCATACTTTATGGAGATAAGGACCGAGTGTCTACTCTGCTTGGCGTCATTCTCTACTTGTACAGCATGCTTATGACATTTTAGAACCCTCTGTCCCCCTCTCCCCCTACTGTCTTCTGTTTGTGTCTGTCTGCACTGGCACCTTTTTTTCGCCTTCACACGTGACCAGGTTTCCCTGCTCCCATCTGTCCTCTCCTACGTGTCTTCATCCCACTCCTCGGTTCTCCAGGAGTGCTGCTCCCGTTACCTCAGCACTCAGCTTCTTCCTGACTCTGACGGACTCACCTGGATCGCTCACTTCTGTCTTTTCCAAGGACTGCCAAACCCAGTGGCCTGTCCTCAAAGCTTGGTCTTCTTGGTAGACTTGGATACCGTTGGCCATCCACACTGAAAGCGCCTTTCTTGGCATCTCTGACAGACTTGGCTTTTGCTTTGTCGGATGCGGGGGGCAGGGGGAGTTGAAAGCCAGCTCTCTCCACTCCCTTGACCCTCCTCACAAATTCATCGTTTCTTCATCCTCCAAGTGACTCTGGACTTTATCCTCAGCCTTAGTTCACAGAGACCAGTTCTGCGTGCCGACCATTTAGCTTGGTTGTCCTGTCGTCACTAAAACTGAACTGAACTTCTCATCAAGCTGCCCCTCTCAAATGCCCACTGTCCTTAATCCAAACTAGACTTTCCCTTTTTCTATCTTGTCACAAAAAGTCTGTCCATTTCTTTTTATTTAATGTAGCCCCATCTTCCTTCCCATTTTCCTTGCTCCCTTTGTCCCATACCATACCTTTACCCATTCCACACTTCTGTCCTAGATATTTTTCAGGAGCCACCTTAATTGGTTCTGCCCATCTTCTTGGGAAGGTCATTGTTCCCGAGATACTTGCCCTGGGCTGAAGCTTCTGTCCGTACTTGTCATGGCGTAGTGAACCTAGCTGTAGACGCCCTGGTACTCGACTCTGCAGACTGATTCCTTCCTGCCTTTCTCCGCAGCCCACCAGGCCAGAGCCTCCTCTCGGCATGTGCCCGTCTGTGCCATTGTTCTTGGTGTGTCCTCTGTGTCCTGGCTCCCCAGTGGTTCTTCGGTTAGATTTTTCTTCCTTCTTTCTCTCGCCTTCCCCAGATCTACCTGTTTCTTTGGGATTCTGTTATGTCTTCCCTTGTACCTTCCTAGCTCTCCCACTCCATGGTTGGCTCCTTGCATTCTTCTACCCTACTAGTTTCTAATAATGCCACTCACTCGTCTTGGAACTTCCAACACCACAAGGCAGGGAGCGTCTGACGTCTCTCTGGTCCCATTAAAAAACCAACCAACCAAACAAAAACCCTAAGCTCTTGAGGGACCCCCTGGTGACATCTTCCTTCCTGCCTGGCATAGTGACACTCCTTCAGGCCCTAGGAATTCAGGTACTCCTGGCAGAGGGGATGCTTGCTTGCTTCTCCACGGTGGGTTGTGACCCAGGAGGGCTCACAGCTCTTTCTGGTACTGGTTGCTGTGATCTTATCTCGTTGGGTTTATGCTAAAGAAAAGAACAGGAAGAAAGGTTGGCTTCAGGAACCCAGCGGGTGGGCAGTGAGTGGGCACCTAAGTGTGGAATCCACTTAACTCAACTTTTTGAGGTTCCTTTTTATTTTTTTTTTTTAACTTTTTGAGTTTCTGAGAAATACCATTTCTCATGCTGAAAGAAAGTGAGAGACTATATTTAGAAATTACACTGAAGGAATATTATTTCCTGGATGGATTTCTTTTCAAAGATAGAATATCAGAAGCATGCTTCCCTGGAGATTGAGTGGATGCAGGTGAGCTGGCCGAGGGGGCCATGCAGGAAGCACACAAGAAGCCACAGAGGCTGAGCAGACAGCTGTGGCTTCCTTTTGCCCCAGCTTTTGGGTTCTGATTTCTGTCAGGAGGAACCTGTGCTCAGTCACGGATGTTAATAGAGGAACTTGTTTGCCTGCCACAGATGACCGAGTAGAATTATTGAGAGACCACTTCCGGATTCCAGGGGAGTCTGAGGCCGTTCTCTCTAGAAAGGCTACAACCCAGAAAGACCTGACAGCAGCCGTGTATACTGACATTTTTCCCGCGTGACGGCTTTTAAGGAAACATTCGGCGATAGACTTCTAAACCTCTACAATTCCCCAGGCAGCGATGCCCACCTCCGCCTCCAGGCCTTGTTTTTCCAAGGCGATGATGCCTGTGTGGTGGAAGCCGGAGCACCCTGACCTGGCTGGAACCACTCACACAGGGGAGGCGGGTGGGCTGTGCCCCAGACCTGTAGCTTACCTCAGGCCCTTTTATGAAAACCCTTGCTGGGAAGGTTTTAGGCTTTGCCTCCCCTGAGTTAGACGCAAACCCTTGCTGGGAAGGTTTTAGGCTTTGCTTTCCCTGAGTTAGAATCCCAGAAGAGACTTTCAGGTTTAATTAACTATACATCCAGAGTCAGGAGTGATTCAGCTCAGCAAGTCTCTCAAGTTAGATGTGAATTTCCTAAAAAAAAAAAATCCCAGTTTAAGAACTCCCATCTGTAAAGAGTTGGGATCTGAGCTGTCTAGCATGTCAAACTGCCAACAAAGCCAGCCCCATCACACTCTCATAGATATTTCTTTAATTCATAAGATTTCCATGTCAAATAAGTAATCAATTGTTGAAATTGTTTCCCTTTGTTTTTGTAATTAGTAGATTGCCACTGCCCTGTGATGTTTTATATTTTCAGCTTTTTGTAACTTAACTATAATTACTTAATTTTATTTTTTTAAAGCTTATTGTGGTCTAATGATGAGTATTTTTAAATACATGCTGTTTTACTGAGCTTCTGTAAATGCCATCTCTATACAGTTTGTGTAACTGAACAGAAACCAAAATAAATTTCAAATACTAAAGCAACAGGTCATTATTTTTTTTAAAGAATTATTTAACTTTGTTTATTTTAATTTGACCAGAGAGAGAGAAAGCAAGCCACCAGGTCTGAGACTCGAACTGTAGTCGGCCATGTGAGAGCCCAGCACCCTTAACCACCATGCCACCTGCTGGCCCCAACTTTTTTTTTTTTTTGAAGAATTATTCATTTAATTTTGTTTATTATTATTCAGTTTGATCAGAGAGAGAGAAAAGCAAGCTGCCAGGTCTGAGACTTGAACCAGAGTTGACCATGTGGGAGTCCGGCACTTGAACCACCAGGCCACTGTGCCGGGCCCCAAGTTTATTAATATTACCTTTACACACACCAAAGTAAGGCCCTTAGTTTTTCTGTTTAACATGAGTGAATGGTCATGTTTTTGAACCTGTGGCTTTTACCCACCTTCCCACCCAGCAGCAGTCAGATGTACCAAACGCCGATCCACCGTGTCTACATCTGCACAGCTCACGTTCTGTGTTCTGATTCTGACTGACTGCGCCACCCCACCCCACCCCGCTCCCTGCCCTGCAGCTGTGTCCCGTCTAGGACGTGGGGCTGTAGTTATGGTACCTGGTGCTGCCTTGGTGCTGTTCCCGGCCGTGCACTTGGCCTGGAATGCGCCCTCAGTCCGCTTCAACCCTGCTCTAGACCTCTCACCACTCAGTGTCCTGGCAGCCTGCACCCCACTTCCCTGTGTACGTCAGAGGGCCTGAGGCTCAGGTGCTGGCACAGACAGATGCCATCCTGGCCATAAGGAAGACGGGCCTAGGGTTCAGTGGCATACAGATCAGATCCCAGCTTCAGACACACACCCTTCACGCTGACAGCCCATCACAGGGATTTGCTCTCCTCTGAAAAGAGCAATCGGAACCTGCTAGAATGGACCTGGAGCACTCAGACTATGGAACTACAACCCACGTCATGCCCAGGTTTTTAGTAAAATCTCACTGGTCAGCCTTTGCCCTACATGGTGTAGAACACTCTGCAGGGCGGCACTGAGTGAGCGGGAGAAGCCTCAGGACAGAACCGGGCCCATGAGCTTTGGCCACCCAGCACCTGCAGGGACTCTCCACCTGGCCAGTCAGGAAGTAGGGATGCCGAGCACCGCTTACTGGGAGAGACCAAGGATACCCAGATCCATGGCCCAGACTGAGCCTGATGGAGGGAACAGTTTTTTGTCAGGAAGTAGGGATGCCGAGCACCGCTTACTGGGAGAGACCAAGGATACCCAGATCCATGGCCCAGACAGCCTGATGGAGGGAACAGTTTTTTTGTTTGTTTGTTTGTTTGTTTGTTTGCTATAGGGCATATGATCGACAGGCAGAGAGACAGAAACAAAGAAATCACTCCCCTGGGGGATGACCATGCTTCAAATCTCCTCTCCTTTATCATCCTCTCTGGAGTTTGGGCACACACATACATGTGCCCAGCGTTTCAAGCCACTGGGTCTGGAATTCAAACCATGGCGACCACATGGGAGTCCAGCACCCTAACCACTACGCCAGGAAGTGTTACACAGGGATACAAGAGCACTTGCCCCAGCTGAAGGGCCTCTGTGTCAGACTGATTTGTACTAGGCCTCTTCAGAAACCAGAAACAAGCTAGAGTGCTCTACATATGCAAGGAACTGATGCAGAAAGACATTATGGGTAATCCAGGGAGGTACCCCAGCTGGTGGCCAAAATCCTCTGGCTCATCCTGAACAAACTAATCCTTCTTCTTCTGTGCCCGGACCCTAGAGCCAAGATTCTTCAGGTCTAAGTACAGGTTCCGCTCCAGGATGGCGCTGCTGCACAACAGGGCCCCTTGCAGGGCCCCCATCAACCCACAGGTGAAGACGTCCTGACCTGAGAGGCAAGAAGAGGCCCATGAGCATCCCTCAGGTCGGGGACAGGAGGGCAGGGACTCTCACGTTCACTCCCCCATGCAAGAGCCACCTAGAGATGGCTTCACATCAGGTCCAGCTAAGCGAGGCAAAGGAAGGAGGCTGGTTTTTTGGTGGCATCTACCCTACACCTTAGAGACAGTTACAGCTGCCAGCCCACCCTCCCCACAAAGAAACCCAGAACCTCACTTGTCTAGTGGGCCACCCATGCTGCCCACTCTCCCTGGCTCAAGATGTGGGAGGCTACAGGGGACAGCAGGGCCTGAGGACTTGGGGTAACAACAAAGCTCAGGGACTGAGGTCCTGCCAAAATGGGGCAGTCAGTGTACCTGTGAGGTAGAGGTTGGGGATGGGGCTCTGGGCCCTCACAGAGGCCATCACCAGAGGATGCAGGCGGCTCAGGTCATGGTCAGCCCCATAGCAGGCACCCTGGGGAGCAGCCAGGTAGAACTGGTTGGTCAGTGGGGTTCCTCCAGTCACACTCTCCACCTGAGGAGGCAGAATGGCAGCCCGAGGGCAAGAGTGGAGCCTGTGAGGGCCGTCTCCTCCAGTCGGCTGGATGAGCTCTGTCCCTCCCTGGGGCTCCATACTAAGGACAGGGCGGAGTGGCACGAAGAGGTCTGTCACCACCCCTGCCCTCTCCCTACCTTCCCCTCCAGCTGTGGGAACAGTTTCCTGACTTCTGCAACCACAGCTTCCACAAAGGAGTTCTTGAAGGCCTCGTAGTCACTGCCTCGCTTCCCCTGCGGCTCCTCCTGCCACTCCTTGAACCACTCGTAGGCAGTGGGGATGAGTGCGATCAGCGAGGACCGACCTGGTGTGCAGAGGGGCATCACTGCTAACAGCCTCTCCCTGCCTCTCCCAACCCTTGCCCCACTCCCAGCGTGCCACTGGCCCCGAAAGCCACACCTGGGAATCTGTCCTCCCAGGCTGGGTCCTTGGCTGACGGGGAGGAAACGAAGACAAGCGGGATGTGTTCTGCAGCCTTTTCCCGGGGCATAGAGAGGTAGCGCGCCATCCTGTGGGCAGAGCACCGCTGCAGAGCCCCAGGGCTGAAGCTGGGCAGAGCCCCTCCCACCGCCTCCACTGCACATCCTGCCGCTGTTCCCCAGCATCCGGGAGGAAGCAGGGCCCTTGGGTGCTGAGACGCTGGGACACCAGGACACCCCCCAGCACACACGTGGGCACGCATGCCTTACGCCTTGTCCACGTCTGTGTCATAATAAACGAAGTAGTTGGTGGACGGCAGACCCAAGTCATCCTTGGTGCCTCGCAGGCAGATGAAGACAGAGAACATGGCTGAGCTGGGCCGCACCATCCCCAGCTGTTGCTTCACACCTGCCAAGGGAGGTGGTGAGGGCTGCAGGGACAGTGGCCAGAGATGGCCACTCCCACTCTCTCGGGGCCAAGTCAGGGCTGGTGCCATTAGACTGCTTTCAGAGAGGGCCATAGCTGGACTTAAGGGGAGGGTAAGCAGAAGAGGTGATGGCGGCTGCCTGGACAGACAGCAGGCCAGGGACGACACTGGGGCCTGCCAGAGGACAGCATGAGAGCCCAGGGCCCTGGGAGAGAGAAGAGGCGGGAAGTACTAAAAGCCACACCTGTGTGTGCATCGTGCCCACCCAACTGCCCTGCTGCTGGGGACTCCGCTGTGCCCCACAGGGCTCACGGAGCCAGAGACAGGAGGCCTCAGCTGGCAGGTTCTGGCCAAGGCCCAGCTAGGCGAGGAAAAGGACAGGCTGGGCTTTGGTAGCACCTATCCCATACCTCAGATGGTTACAGCTGCCAGCCCAGACCTCCCCATAAGGAACCTGACTCACTTTTCTATGGCACCTGCCCTACTGCCCACCTTCCCCAGCTCCTCAGGGAGCAGCCCCCGGGGCTCACCCCTGGGTACAGCGTTCCTACCCCACTGGCTCTGGGCTCAGCACAAGGTCATGGTTTCCAACCATGTCTTAAGCCTCTCCCATCTACGCACCCTTCTCACCCTGACTGGGTTACGGGTCCCCTCCAGCCAGTCAGCTTCCTGTCCTCAGATCCTCAGGTCACACCACTAGTGGCAAGTCACATGATATCCTGAAGTAATTTCTCACCTAACACCTAACGCTGGCTTGGCTACTTTGTCGCTATGGGTTGACCCGGCCTCCTGAGCCTTTTAGTGACACATCACTCTGGGAGCTGTACCCTTCTCAGCACAGAGGTGTGCAAAGAGCCAGACCAGGGGTCCCATCTCGGCTCTGCCACTTTCAACTGGATAGCCTCGGGAGGTCACTTCCCCAGGATGGGCCTCAGTTTCCCCAACCATAAGTGTTAGGAGGTAGGATGATGATGTCAGAAACCAGTGTTCTTTTTCATCTTTCTGCTCAAGGATGGTCAGAGGGGAAGCTAAGAGGGGAAGCACCTGCCAGGCTGAGCAAGTTGGGGAATGTTGGAGAGCTCAGAAGAGGGGCAATGCAGACCAGCCTTTACCTGGTAGGCAGCGAGCACACTCGGGCAGTAAGCGCTCATAAGTGTTGAACAGGCCTGCGCTGGAGATGACGATGGGGCAGTATATGTTCACCAGCTCTTGGCCCTTCTTCACACTGACACCTGCAGGCACAAGAGCATGGCTGAGGTTCAGAGCTCTGGGAAGGGGAAAACGGCTCATGTGCTTTACGGGTCTCTCCAAGCATATGCCTCATTTTTTCTTTTCTTTTTCTTGTTTGAGTGATTTTTGCTATAGGGCACATGTACTTGCCGGAGAGACAAAGAGACAGAAAATGAGAAATCACCAGCAGGGAGAGATGGCCATGCTGCAATCCCTTCTCTTCCATTCTCCTCTCAGGATTCTGGGCATGCACGCACACACACCCAGCATGAGTTTCAAGCTGCCAGGTCTGGGTCTTGAACTGTGGTGGGCCATGTGGGAGTCCAACACCTTGACCACTACACCACCTGTTGGCCCCATATATATGCCCAATTTCCTAGGGCAGGCAGGTCAGGCCCCCAGCAAGCAACTGGGTGTAGCATCCTCACACACCCTCAGGCTATCCCCAGTGGATTCTGCATTTCCCTTCCCTAGGTCCTCCTATCTACCCCAGATGGACCTTTTTTTAAAAAAAGGAGCACATGGGCTCATGGGAGAGACACAGAAAGGAAAAGGAGAAAGCACTCCCCAGTGGAGTGCGGTCAAGCTGCAATCCTTTTTCCTGCATTTCTCCATCCTTTGCATTTTAATTTGACCAGAGAAGGACAGAGTGAGAGAGGGAGGGGAAGCGAGAAGCCAAGCTACCAGGTCCGGGACTCAAACCAGGGTTGGCCATGCACCCTTAACCACCATGCTACCTGCCGGCCCCAAAAATGGCAGTTTCCTATGGCTCCACCTAATACTTTCAGACTGAACACACTCAGTTCTTTTGTGCCTCCAGGTCTTTGCACGTGCTGTCCCTCTTTCCTGGAATAACCTCCTCTGACTTCATCTGTTCGCCTCCTTCTCCTCGCCCTCCAGGAACTGGTTCAAACACCTCAGTCTCTGGGAGGCCCTCCCTGTTCCACGGTGCTTTGTCACCTCCATCCTGAGTATATGCCTCTAGGCAGTTAAACTTTAAAAATGTTTTATTTATTGCTCTCATGAGGGTGAGAATCAATGAAAGAGAAACACACAGGGTCTCATGCCATGATCTCCCCCCAGCCCTCTGAGCCAGCCAGAAACACGGGTACACGCACACCCGCTATGTACAGGTCGACCAGGAAACCGAGCGACCTTCCATATGGTTCTTCCAGAAGGATCCTGCTTCCCCTGAGCAGTGTGTTACACTGAGCCAGCCCCGGCACATAAATTATTTTGTAACAATCTTTCCTATAATATTAGAAACCTTATTTTTTTCCTTAAAGAATCTTTTTTATTTTATTTTATTTATTATTATTATTATTTAATTTGACCAGAGAATGAGGTAAAGTGAGAAAGCAAGCCACCAGGTCTAGGACTAGAACCATGGCTGGCCATGTGGGAGTCCAGCACCTTCACCACCACACCACCTGCTGGCCTATAGAAACTTCTTAAGATAAAGATAGGGATTTATTTATCTTTTATCACCTAGCACATCAAAGCTGAATAAATGTATTCTGAATTGAATTTTTGTTTTTGTTTTTTGCTATAAGGGCGTATACGCTTGCTGGAGACTAAAAGAGAGAAAGGAGGGGGGAGAGGCTATACCACAACCCCTTCTCCTCTATTCTCCTCTCAGGACTCTGGGCACACATATGTATACACCCAGCAAGATTTTCAAGCTGCTGGGTTCAGAACTCGAACTATCGAGTCGGCCATGTGGGATCCAGCCACTGTAACCTCCATGCCACCTGCTGGCCCTTAAATTAAATTTAATTGAGCTGATAAACTCACCATGTTGCATGGACCCTCAAAGAAAAGCTGGAAGGAAAATGTGTTCATGGACATCAGAGAAACTTACATGACTGCCATCTCTTTCTGATCACCCAACATCTCAGTCCCTTCTACAAATAGATTCTCTGAGATCAACTGGTGACTTTCTCTTCTGGATTTTTTTTTTCTTTTTTTTTTTTAATGCACTGGGCAATCCACTCACCACTTCCTCCTCTTTGAAATGTTCCTCTGACAAATTCCTGTCCGCACCAGCTCCATTTTCAGGCCTCTTCCCTGAGGCTTCTCTAAGCACCCCGCTAGTGAGAGATGGCCTGTTCTGTTTCACAGAGCCCTGCGAGACCCTCTCCTTAGAGTTCATTCACCATGGGCTTTTGATTCTATGCAGGTAACACCAATAACCGGAGCCAGGATAATGATGTTCCAGGTTCCAATCTGCCATTTACAGATTGAGGTAGGGCCACTTTACGGGGCTCACACTGCACTACAGAATGCCCAGGGTGTTCATTCATTCCATCAAGCACTGACAAATATGTAGTGGGCCTCTCTTATGGGCTAAGATCTACAGACATAAAGATAAAAAGGCATAGACCCTACATTCAAGAAGATTGAATTATGGATAAATACTTACCTCCCCTAAATAAATGACTGAATACTGTTCTCTGAAGCCCACGTAATTCTCTATCCTTCTTGCTTCCTTTTTACCTCCAGACTCATCGCTATCCTTGGGCTTCTGCTCTGGGGCAGACTCTACTATTAATCCCCCAATAAGGGTGTTGGTTCTTCTACCTCCGTTGCCCTTAGAAAGATCTGGCCTCACCCCGCCCAGCTTAGCCCTGCCCAGGGTCCCGAAGTATGAGCAAGGCTCTCACCACAGGCTCTGCCGGCTGAGTCCAGCAACACACTCTGCACAGCGGCTCTCGTAAGGACAGCACCTCCAGCCCGCTGGATCACAGGGATGGTGTGGAAGGCAATTTCACTGGAACCTCCACGAGGATAAAAGGCCCCTTTCATGTAGTGGTTAACCAGCAGAGCGTGCATGGAAAAGGTGCTATGACTGGGGGTCACTCCTAGAGGGGGAGAGAGGGGAAGTGAGCAGGCAGGAGCAGACACCCAGCACCACTCAGAAAGGAAACGGATTCGTGCAAGGTAAACATGCACTCCGAGTCCCCGTCACAGCCAAATGGCCCAAGGTCCAGGGCAGTCAGAGGAGCTGACTGCGGTACCTTGCAGATCTTGGGACCAATGGGACTATCCCTTACAAACTGCCATGCAGCTGAGACCAGGGAGGAGAATGATGGTTCAAGAGAAAAATCATATAGGCCATGCATGAAGGGAATTTCTACCAGAAGTCCAGCAGCTGGACAGGCCTCTCATCCACAAGCTCCAGAGGGCCTGGGGTTTGTACCACTCCATTTCCATCAGCCTGGTAGGCTTGGGAAGAGAGACTGAGAGCGGGGACGGCAGCCCTTCTTCCTCCAGAAGCCATCTAGAGCCCGTGGCCAGGACCCACCGTATGTGGGGAAGATGTAGCTGAGCACCGCCTGCAGCTCAGGGGAGGCCCCCAGCTGCTGCAGGACCTCAGCCAGGCTCTGGGTGGATGCGCGGAGGAATGGAGAGAATCGAGTCAGCAGTCCACACTTGTTGAGGAGCTGAGCCACGAGCAATGGAAAGTACTTCAGCAAGATGGCATGTGTAGCTCCACTGGCTACCACCTGGGAAAGAAAGCAGGCCATGAGGGCCAGCATGTGGCATGATAATTAAGGCAGCTGGATCCGACATGGCTGACTGCACGGTTTGAGTCCCAGACCTAACAGCTTAAAAAAACGCGCTGGGCACGTGTGCATATTTGCCTGAGACGACATTATGGCATGCCCATGCCCACCCCCTTGGGGAGGGGGTGTTTTCTCACTTTCCTTCTCTCTCACTCTCTCTCTTTTTCTCTGTCTCAGTCCATCTCTGGTGAGCACATGAGCCCCAAAACAAAAGCAAAAATAGATGAAAGCAAGCAAACAAGCAAGCAAGCCAACCAGGAACAACGGCTCACCTCTAGAACACTGGGACAGTATCACCTCCTAACAGCCTGCACTAGCCCAGGGGCCTGGCTGATCTTTGATAAGTTTGGATTTTTTTTTTTTTAGATAGTTTTTTGTTGTTGTTATAGGGTATGTGTGCTCACTAGAGAGACAGAGAGACAGAAAGCGAGCAATCACCCCTGCAGGGGGGATGGCCATGCTGCAATCCCTTCTCCTCTTGGGATTTTGGGCACACATGCACACATGCATGAGGTTTAAGCCAATGGGTCCAGAACTTGAACTACGGTCGATTACATGGGAGTCCAATGATGTAACCATTATGCCATCTGCTGGTCCCTAAATTTGGATTTTTAAAATATCTGTACTCTATGTATTTTTTCCATCTAATACTCAGATGAGTCTTTTTTTTTTTTTAATGCTTTTTAGCTTCTTGGCAAAATTCCTTTTCAAAAATCCCAACCTGGAAGCCAGACAGTGGAGCAAAGGTAAGACATGACATCCCAGGGACCAGTAGTTAGCGTAATGGCTATGTCGCTGGACTCCCATATAGTCGACCGTGGTTCGAGTCCCGGACCCGGTGGCTTAAAACTCACACCGGGCGCATGTGTGTGTGTGCCCAAGATCCCGAGAGGAGAATGGAGGAGAAGGGATTGCGACATGGCCACCCCCCCTGGGGGGTGATTTCTCACTTTCTGTCTCTCTGTCTCTGTCTGTCTGTCTGGCGAGCGCACGTGCCCTATAGCAAAAAGCTCTCAAAAAAAAAAAAAAAGACATGACATCCCACATGGCTGACCCACATGGAAAGGTCTGGGGTGGCATATGGAGACCTCCCTGAGTACCCACATTGGTGTGTCTCCATGACCAGGGGCTGGCTAAAGCTGGGGTGGACTGAGACATCAAGATCCTATTGGGGGTGCTCCTCTCCTTTCTCACTCATGGAAGAGGGAAAGAAACTTTTTTAAAAATCCCAATTGGGGGACCAGCAGTTGGCATAATGGCTATGTCGCTGGACTCTCATGTAGTCAACCGCAGTTCGAGTCTCAGACCCAGTGGCTTAAACTCACGCCGGGTACGTGTGCGTGCGTGCCCAAGATCCCGACAGGAGAAAGGAGGAGAAGGGATTGTGGTGTGGCCATCCCCCCTGGGGGGGGGGGATTTCTTACTTTATGTCTCTCTGTCTCTGTCTTCCTGGTGAACACATGTGCCCTATAGCAAAAACCTCTCCAAAAAAAATCCCAATCGGGTTTCAGGCAAAGTAAAGGGAGTAGTGATCTGATCACCTGGAAGCCAACTTAGTCAGGGAGGCGAGCAGGGCGCCCCCAGAGGCCAGAGCGAAAGTAGCAGCCATGAGAGAGAGGAGCCGGAGAGAGCAGAGATAGATTTCACCCGGGGTTGAGTTCAGGACAGACATGACTCTTCCTCTCTTCCCGCTCCCCAACCCCTCCTCCCCCCTGACACCAGTCAACCCCGCTCCCACCCCCCCCCAGTCACTGCACTAATGAGGAAGGTCAGCCTTGTCAGGAGTAAGCGGGATCCCCACCATGCCCATGTACCTTCACCAGCTTCATATACTTGTCGATGACAACCTCTTCCTGGGGAAACTTCTCCTTGAGGCCCCGAATGTAGGCTTCCTTCCCACTGTACATGGGGAACTCCTTTCGGCCATTGGGCCCTTCTAGTACCACAATGTCAAATGGAGAGGACAGAGTAGCCCAGTCCAGCTGACCCTCAGTGATCTGGTCCAAGATAAGGCGGCCAATGCTGCCCTCATTCACGCGCCCAATATAATGGATTCCTGTGGGGAGATGGAAAACAAGGCGTTGGGTAGACAAGGGCATGGAGCCCTGGAAAAGCAGACGAGGAAGGAGGCTGCCCAGTCTGGCCAAGCCCATGCCCAGAGGGGCAGCACAGCCTTTCTGTAGGAAGGTGTCTCAACAGAAATACCAGACCCTGCCCAGTTCAACACCCAGTAGGTCTGGCTGTCAGACAGGAAGGGGTGCCCAGAGAAATGATGGACCTCCAATATCATTCTACAACATCTGCTCTGAGTCTCTTGGAAATAGAGCTTGCTCCCAACCCCTTTTCTGCCCAAGCCTTACCTGTGTCAAATTCAAGGCCGTTCTTCCCAAAGGTATGACAACAGCCCCCAGCCTTGGTATGCTGTTCCAGCACCAGGACCCGCTTGCCAACTTTGGCCAGAATAGCAGCTGCAGCCAGGCCCCCAATGCCACTGCCGATCACCACCACGTCCGGCTTCTCTGGCACTAGGCTGGCTGAGAAAGCTGTAACAGAAGGGAGGAAGACGAGGCTGAGCTTCTCAGGCAGAGGCAGAGAAATGGCTAAGATAGGGAAACTAAGGCTGCTTCCATAGCTCAGTGGTTAAGGATGCCAGATCCCAGTGGCTGAGCACAGTTCAAACCCTAGCCCAGATGGCTAGGGCAGGTTATGTGCCCACCCCAAATCCTGACAGGATAGTGAAACGGAGGGGAAGGGACTGTGCAGTGACCACACTCCACTGAGGGGTACTTTCTCCTTCTCCCTCTCTCTCTCTCTGGTGAGTGCACACAAGTCCTGCCAATTAAAAAAAAGTTGGGCCCAGCAGATGACATAGCAGTTACATCACTGGACTCCCACATGGCTGACTGAGGTTCGAGTCCCAGACCTGGTGGCTTGAAAACTATGCCAGGTGTGTGTGTGCGTGCGTGCCCAAGATCCCAGGAGGAGAATGGAAGAGAAGGGATTACGCCGTGGGCATCCTCCTGGGGGGTGTGATTTCTCACTTGCCCTCTCATTGTCTCTGTCTCTCTCTCTCTCCCTGGCGAGTGCACACATCCTAAGAGAAAAACCTCTGGGAAAAAAAAGTTACCAGGAAAAAATTTTGGAAACCAAATAATACTTTGCTAGTTTGTGAAGTTTAAGAAGTCTAGAGTAGTTTGGAACAGAGCTCTCGAGTCAAATGTCTCAAACATTTGACCTGGGAAATATTCAGGATGAGCCAGGCAGATTAAACAAAATTTAATCTGGTTTGGGACCAGCAGTTAGTGTCATGGCTATGTTGCTGGACTCCCATTGTAGTCGACCGCGGTTCGAGTCCCTGACCCGGTGGCTTAAACTCATGTCAGGCGTGTGTGCATGTGTGCCCAAGATCCCGAGAGGAGAATGGAGAAAGGATTGCGGCGTGGCCATCCCCCCTGGTGGGGGGTGATTTCTCACTTTCTGTCTGTCTCTCTCTGTCTTCCTGGCGAGTGCACATGCCCTATAGCAAAAACCTCTCCAAAAAAAAATAATAATAATAATAAAAAAATTTAATCTGGTTTGAGCTGAACTTATTTAAGCTATTGTGTACCTGGGGATTTTCTTTACTTTCAGAGAAAGTAGGAATCAGCGAATCAGTACTGGCACAAAACCGGAGAGCTGAGAAGCCTAAGGGCAGACACAGATCACATGCTAGGGAAGAAAGAAAACACGTGGTGGGAGGCGGGGAAGATCGTCAGGGGGCAGGCTGCCAGCTCACGGGACCACCCAGTCACAAGCCAGGTTTCTTTGAAAGATGCAGGATCTGCAAGTGTCAGTGGAACAGCTCGGTTCCAGATTCTGATGCTAGTTCTTAGGTAGGACAGAGAAGCCACAGGCTCCGCTTTGAGAAATCACAAGACTGCTCCCTCACAGCAGGGAGAGCTACAGGCAGGGCTGTCTGGGCCTTAGTAGGGGCACCTCAAAAGAAGACAAAACTGGACAGCACTTGGTGTTGTATGGACGCTTGCAACACAAGGTCTGTTCTTCAAAAATCACTGTCAAGGGGCCAGAGGTGGTATGATGGTTAAGTTGCTGGACTCCCACATGGCTGACCATGGATAGTGAAACGGAGGGGAAGGGACTGTGCTGTGACCACACTCCACTGAGGGGTACTTTCTCCTTCTCCCTCTCTCTCTCTCTGGTGAGTGCACACAAGTCCTGCCAATTAAAAAAAAGTTGGGCCCAGCAGATGACATAGCAGTTACATCACTGGACTCCCACATGGCTGACTGAGGTTCGAGTCCCAGACCTGGTGGCTTGAAAACTATGCCAGGTGTGTGTGTGCGTGCGTGCCCAAGATCCCAGGAGGAGAATGGAAGAGAAGGGATTACGCCGTGGGCATCCTCCTGGGGGGTGTGATTTCTCACTTGCCCTCTCATTGTCTCTGTCTCTCTCTCTCTCCCTGGCGAGTGCACACATCCTAAGAGAAAAACCTCTGGGAAAAAAAAGTTACCAGGAAAAAATTTTGGAAACCAAATAATACTTTGCTAGTTTGTGAAGTTTAAGAAGTCTAGAGTAGTTTGGAACAGAGCTCTCGAGTCAAATGTCTCAAACATTTTACCTGGGAAATATTCAGGATGAGCCAGGCAGATTAAACAAAATTTAATCTGGTTTGGGACCAGCAGTTAGTGTCATGGCTATGTTGCTGGACTCCCATTGTAGTCGACCGCGGTTCGAGTCCCTGACCCGGTGGCTTAAACTCATGTCAGGCGTGTGTGCATGTGTGCCCAAGATCCCGAGAGGAGAATGGAGAAAGGATTGCGGCGTGGCCATCCCCCCTGGTGGGGGGTGATTTCTCACTTTCTGTCTGTCTCTCTCTGTCTTCCTGGCGAGTGCACATGCCCTATAGCAAAAACCTCTCCAAAAAAAAAAAAATAATAATAATAAAAAAATTTAATCTGGTTTGAGCTGAACTTATTTAAGCTATTGTGTACCTGGGGATTTTCTTTACTTTCAGAGAAAGTAGGAATCAGCGAATCAGTACTGGCACAAAACCGGAGAGCTGAGAAGCCTAAGGGCAGACACAGATCACATGCTAGGGAAGAAAGAAAACACGTGGTGGGAGGCGGGGAAGATCGTCAGGGGGCAGGCTGCCAGCTCACGGGACCACCCAGTCACAAGCCAGGTTTCTTTGAAAGATGCAGGATCTGCAAGTGTCAGTGGAACAGCTCGGTTCCAGATTCTGATGCTAGTTCTTAGGTAGGACAGAGAAGCCACAGGCTCCGCTTTGAGAAATCACAAGACTGCTCCCTCACAGCAGGGAGAGCTACAGGCAGGGCTGTCTGGGCCTTAGTAGGGGCACCTCAAAAGAAGACAAAACTGGACAGCACTTGGTGTTGTATGGACGCTTGCAACACAAGGTCTGTTCTTCAAAAATCACTGTCAAGGGGCCAGAGGTGGTATGATGGTTAAGTTGCTGGACTCCCACATGGCTGACCATGGTTTGAGTCCCAGGCCTGGTGGCTTACTTTTGCACTTTCCTTCTTTCTTTCTGTTTCTGGCAAGCATATGTACCCTATACCAAATTAAAAAATAATCATAATAAATTTTTAAAAATCACTGTCAAGAAAATGAGATTTGTGGGAACCAGCAGTTAGCGTAATGGCTATGTCACTGGACTCCCACATAGTCGACCGCGGTTCATGTCCCGGACCTGGTGGCTTAAAACTCACGCCCTGCCCAAGATCCCGAGAGGAGAATGGAGGAGAAGGGATTGCGGCGTGACCATCCCTCCTGGGGGGTGATTTCTCGCTTTCTGTCTCTATGTCTCTCTCTGTCTGGCGAGCGCACGCGCTCTATAGTGAAAAAACTTCTCCAAAAAAAAAGAAAATGAGATTTGTAATCTTTGAAGCTGTAAGAGAATTTGGCAAACTTCTTACTTTTTACATGCTTTTGTGAGAGACCCATAGTGAAAAATACATTTTGCTATGGAGTATGAACAAAAATTTTTTAATATGTAAATGTTTATGGGAAAATGTAAAAAAAAGAAAAAGAAAAAGAAAAATACATCTTATGTCACAACCAGAACACTTGTAAGTACACAATGTAAATACATGAAACAGATGTTATGCAACATAATACTGGAACTATAAATGATATATTCTGATATTTCCTATCCTACTGCATTTAAACATTTTAGTTGCAACCCACTAAATTGATTTCATAACCCAGTAACAGGGCACAACCTGGTTTGCAAAACAGTTAAACCAGTCTCCTCAGTTTTAGACCAGCTCAAATACATGGAGTGACTAGCTAATGATTAAAGTCATTCAGTGACAGAGTCCAAGCTAAAACTTTAATCTCAAAAGTCTAGCCAATTAGTGCTGTCACTTAGAACTGTCTCGTCTATGTTACAAACACCTTACACAAAAAAATTACAAGTGAGACAGACTTGAAGAACAGTGACTCCATTTTTTTTTAAGCCACAGAACTCTTTCCTTAACCCTTAGAAGCAACCCTAAAATATTTTTTAAATATTAAAGAAGAGGGACCAGTAGATGGTGTAATGGTTACATCGCTGGACTCCTATGTAGTCGACAGAGGTTTGAGCCCCGAACCCAGTGGCTTAAAACTCACCCTGGGCACGTGTGTGTGCATGCCCAAAATCCTGAGTTGAAAATGAAGTAAAAGGGATTGTGGAGTGGCCATCACTTTCTAACTTTTGTCTCTCTGGTACACACATGCATCCTGTAGCAAAAATCTCTTTTAAAAAATATATACGGGGACCAGCAGATGGCATAATGGCTATGTCGCTGGACTCCCATGTAGTCGCCTGCGGTTCGTGTCCTGGACCCGGTGGCTTAAACTCACGCCAGGTGAGTGTGCGTGCGTGCCCAAGATCCTGAGAGGAGAATGGAGGAAAAGGGACTGTGGCATGGCCATCCCCTCTTGAGGGTGATTTCTCACTTTCTGTCTCTCTGTCTCTCTCTGTCTTTCTGGCGAGAGCACATGCCCTATAGCAAAAACCTCTCAAAAAAATAAATGTATATACACGTGTATATACATACATATACATACACATAAAAGAGGACAGCAGGCTCTGAACCTGGGCACCCTGTTGAACCTCTTTCAAAGTTTTAGAACCAGGGTTCAATCCACGGATTTGGGACCAAGAATAACCTGTAAAACCACTTGACAGGTAAAAATGAAGTTTCCTACATGCAGATTTGGAGAGATGTCTGTGCAACTCTCCCACGCTCCTGAGCTGGAAAGGAAGGATAGGCGAAAGGGGAAGTCCTAGAGGCAAAAAGGATAAAGGTGTCTAATCTGTCCTGTGACCTGCGGGAACTCCAAGTAGCGGGGCGGGCACTCGGCTATGCCTAGACTTACCCCGCCAAGGACACCGCCCTCACCCTTCGGAATACTGCCCGGGCCTACTTCGGTGAAAGTTCTCGTCAATAGCTGACACTACAATCGGATGTCTCCAAGGGCCAGGAAACCCTCGCAGCCTTTAAATATGGGGAAACCGAGGCCCGGGTCTGCCAAAGGCTTAGCCTGCCCGAATGAGAACGCAACTCGCAAGAATGCCTGAGCGCAGCCTAGGACCCCAGGGTCCCTCCCGCTGACCTTGTTTAAGAACCCTCTTCCTGGCCTCCTTGTCGGTCACCAGGGGTGCGGGTGGCCGCTTGACGTCCTCTTTGAAGGGGTTCGTGGAGCTGCCAGCGAACAGCCCCTGGTAAACTCTGCTAAGCACCAGCAGCAGCAGCGCCAGCAGCAGTGCCACGGAGAGCCACATCGCGCCGGCTGGGGTAGGTGAGTGGCCGGCTCCCGCTGCGCTCAGCCTCCAGCATCGTGGCTCCGCCCACCCGCTCGGCCCTCCCAGGCTCCTGGACATAGTGGCTTGAAGCTCATGCTGTACAAGTGTGTGTGTGTGCCCAGAATCCTGAGAGGAGAATGGAGGAGAAGGGATTGTGGTGTG
>NW_006159733.1:1191472-1195941 GCF_000334495.1 Tupaia belangeri chinensis
TCTCTCTGTCTTTCTGGCGAGAGCACATGCCCTATAGCAAAAACCTCTCAAAAAAATAAATGTATATACACGTGTATATACATACATATACATACACATAAAAGAGGACAGCAGGCTCTGAACCTGGGCACCCTGTTGAACCTCTTTCAAAGTTTTAGAACCAGGGTTCAATCCACGGATTTGGGACCAAGAATAACCTGTAAAACCACTTGACAGGTAAAAATGAAGTTTCCTACATGCAGATTTGGAGAGATGTCTGTGCAACTCTCCCACGCTCCTGAGCTGGAAAGGAAGGATAGGCGAAAGGGGAAGTCCTAGAGGCAAAAAGGATAAAGGTGTCTAATCTGTCCTGTGACCTGCGGGAACTCCAAGTAGCGGGGCGGGCACTCGGCTATGCCTAGACTTACCCCGCCAAGGACACCGCCCTCACCCTTCGGAATACTGCCCGGGCCTACTTCGGTGAAAGTTCTCGTCAATAGCTGACACTACAATCGGATGTCTCCAAGGGCCAGGAAACCCTCGCAGCCTTTAAATATGGGGAAACCGAGGCCCGGGTCTGCCAAAGGCTTAGCCTGCCCGAATGAGAACGCAACTCGCAAGAATGCCTGAGCGCAGCCTAGGACCCCAGGGTCCCTCCCGCTGACCTTGTTTAAGAACCCTCTTCCTGGCCTCCTTGTCGGTCACCAGGGGTGCGGGTGGCCGCTTGACGTCCTCTTTGAAGGGGTTCGTGGAGCTGCCAGCGAACAGCCCCTGGTAAACTCTGCTAAGCACCAGCAGCAGCAGCGCCAGCAGCAGTGCCACGGAGAGCCACATCGCGCCGGCTGGGGTAGGTCCCGCCCCCCGCTGCGCTCAGCCTCCAGCATCGTGGCTCCGCCCACCCGCTCGGCCCTCCCAGGCTGGGGGGCGGAGCTGGCGGGGCTCTCGGCTGAGCAGTGGCCAGAGCGGCGGCCAGTGCGGCGTGGAGCACCGGCTCCGGTTCAGATTGGCCCTCCCGCTCTTCGTACTTAATTTGCATGTGCGAGTTTCCCATTGCCTGCTGGGAAGTGTAGTTCTTAGGGTAAGGGGGAGGCCGCACCGGGCGCTGTGCGCATGCGCAGAGGAGGCCCAGTCGGGGCCGCGGAACCCCAGTCGGGAAAACTCTGGTAACGCTGGGACTCGTCCCGCCAGCTTGAGGAAAAGGAGGTCGGGGAGAGGGTGAGTGGGGTGGATGAGGCTGAGAGCGGCAGGGCTGAGAGAGAATAGCCATCGGGAGACAGGAGACCTGGGTTCTGGTGCCGGCTCTGCAGCGGACTAGCTGAGTGCCCTCGGGCGGATAGCGTTCCTCGGCTCCCCCTCCTAGGCGGCGAAGGTTGTGCCGCGGTCTTCTCACCGCGTCGGGCTGGGCATCCTGATGGATCCGAGTCTCCGTTGAAGCCCTGCGCGTCTCCACCGGCCAGCACCCGTGCCCCTCACAGTGGCCCACAGTTCTGGCCGCGCCCCTACCCACCCCACGGGACGGCGTGGCCTCTACTGAGGCCTGGGACGCCCTCCGTGGGGACGGGGAACGGCGAGCCGCCCAGGGACACACGCCTGATGAAAGGATCAGCGACGGCTTGCCGGCCCTACATGCGCCTTTGCGTTTCAGGGTGGACCCAGCTCCTAAATGAAATGACCTGCTCAGTGAACCGAAGCTCCAGCAAGCTGTTGCCAGACCATACCCGCTGTAGCCCAAATCCATACCCGCTGTAGCCCAAATCCATACCCGCTGTAGCCCAGTGGATTTGAGAAGCAAGTTTTTATAGGAAGGCCATTTGTTCAGATCCAATGATAGGGAACTTACCAACTAGTGTAGGAGTGCCTTCTGAATATTGAGTGTATATTTGACAGTTTCCATTTTTTTTAGAGGTGCCCTCTGTAGGGCACGTGCGCTCGCCAGAAAGACAGAGAGAGACAGAGCGACAGAAAGCGAGAAATCACCTCTAGGGGGGTATGGCCATGCTGCAATCCCTTCTCTTCCATTCTCTTGGGATCTTGGGCACACACGCACCGGGTCTGGGACTCGAACCGTGGTTTACTACATGGGAGTTCCGCGACATAGCCGTTACGCTAACTGCTGGTCCCTCCACTCTGTTCTCTCCCTGATACAGTCACTCTTCCTGTTGAAGCCCGCACAGTGCTCCAGCCAGGTGTGTAAAGTCCGCCATGCACAGTAACGGAAGAGCCTTCCTGGGATTGCTTTTACCATACCTGTCACCTTGCCAAGGCTGGCTGATGTGCGAGTGTTTCTCATGTGCTATCAGAAGCCAAGGTGAAAGGAAAGAAGAAAGCAGCAGAAATTGAGGCCCCAGAGAATGCAGTGAGAGGTGACGAATTCCTGAGGGACCATAACTGAGGGAGCACTGCCCTCTTCCCTAGATAACAGGGAACCAGATGTCCAGCCTGAGAGCCAGAGAACTCCTCCTGTGGGTGTGAATTACCGGTGCATCTTGACAAAGATCCCAGTGTGTCACAGCAGCCAACTCTGGGAATCCAAATCATACTCCCATGGTAGAGGGCTTACCTCACCGGGACTACCCGCTTCCTCGGGCCCTTGAGTCTGTGAAGTATGATTGCTGGGTGTACGGGGGCCACCCGCGCCCTTGTTATAGGCACCTGTGGTGTCCAGTTACCCCATGTAAGACGTGAGCATTGTCCAGCCCTCTCCCCTCGGTTGGCAATGAAAGACTTGGGGTTGGCCAAACTGCTGAGGCAGCTGCGGTGAGGACAATACTGGTGATAACAGGAGGGCTAGGGCAGTGTGTTGTGCTTTGAGTTTCTACTACCATAGGAACCAGGGTTGGTATCAAAAGTCCCAGACTCAGCCTATGTCTGAGACCTCAGCCAAACCTGAACATTGCACCTGACCCGCTCACCAAGGTACCACCTGTCAGCTTCACCCTTCAGTACTCTCGCCCAAGTCCCCGTTACTTCACTGCTAGAAATAGACCCCACCACCAACAGTGGTGCTCCTTTCTTTGGAAACCGAGAATCCACCCCTGAGACTCCTGCATGATCCCCTTCTTCTAGTGCCGTGGTGGTAAGAGGTAGGCATTTGGCTAAGGTACTTGTTTTGTTTCTGTTTTTAGGTTTTTGCTGTAGGGCACATGTATGCACCAGAGAGAGAGAGAGAGAGTCAAACGAGAAATCCCCCCCCCCCCCAGAGGATGGCCACACCTCAATTCTTTTTCCATTCTCCTCCTGGAATCTGGGGGAGGCATGCATACACACATGGTATGATTTTCAAGCTGCCAGGTCTGGGACTTGAACTGTGATTGCCCATGTGGGAGTCCAGAGCCTTAACCACCACACCACATGCTGGCCCCAGGCTGCTTGTTTTTAAGAATAAATTCATAGCTGGTTAAAGATGGTAAAGTGTGGGCCAGTAAGTGGCATGGTAGTTAAAGGCACTGGACTCCCACATGGTTAACTGTGGTTCGAGTCCCAGACCTGGCATCTTGCTTTCTCACTTTTTGTTTCTTTCTCAATCTCTGGTCAAATTAAATAATAATAATAATAATAATAATTCTTTATTAAAAAAATGGTAGAAGTTTGGACAGGCAGGTGGCATGCTGGGTAAGGTGCTGGACTCCAACATGGTTGACTACATTTCGAATCCTGGACCTAGCAGCTAACTTTTGTTCTCTCTCTCCCTCTTTCTCTGGTGAGCACATATGCCCTGTAGCAAGATTTTTTTTTTTCAAGAGTTAATAATTTTATTTATTCTTCCATTTTCCTTTTTTAAAATTTAACTTTATTTATTTTATTTATTTTTATTCATTTATTTTAATTTGACCAGAGAGGGACAGAGAGAGAGAAATAGAGAGTGAGAAAGCAAGCCGCCAGGTCCTGGACTCAAACCATGGTTGGCCATGTGGGAATCCAGCATCCCCAACCACCATGTCACCTGCCGGCTCCTGTTCTTTAATTTATTTTCATTTGACCAGAAAAAGACAGACACACAGAAGGAAAGTGAGAAAGCAAGCCATCAAGTCTGGGACTCGAACCATAAGTAACCATATGGGAGTGTCTAGCACCCTAACCACCACCACACCACCTGCTGGCCCAGCAAAATTATAAAATAATAAGAAGAATACATTCAATAAATAACTCTTTTTAAAAAGTTCTATCTTTTTTTAGAATTGTTTTATTTAGCTTTATTAATTTATTTTAATTTTACCAAAGAAGGACACAGAGAGAGAGAGAAAGTGAGAAAGCAAGACACCAAATCTGGGACTCAAACCACTGAGCCATATGGGAGTCCTGCACACCCTTAACTACCATGCCACCTGCCAGCTCATTTAAATAACTTTTTTTTTTTTTGAGAGGTTTTTACTATAGGGCACGTGCGCTTGCCAGACAGACAGAGACAGACAGAGAGATAGAAAGCGAGAAATCACCCCCCCCCAGGGGAGATGGCCACGCCGCAATCCTTTCTCCTCCATTCTCCTCTC
>NW_006159733.1:1195969-1199600 GCF_000334495.1 Tupaia belangeri chinensis
GCACCCGGCGTGAGTTTAAGCCACCGGGTCCGGGACTCGAACCACAGTCTACTATGTGGGAGTCCAGCAACATAGCCATTACACCAACTGCTAGTCCCTCCTTTTCTTTTTTTGGAAAGGTTTTTGTTATAGGGAGCATGTGCTCGCCAGAAAGACAGAAAGACTGAAAGCAAGAAATCACCCCCCAGGGGGGATAGCCACGCCACAATCCCTTCTCCATTCTCCTCTCGGGATCTTGGGCACACACACACTTGCGTCCAGCGTGAGTTTAAGCCACCAGGTCCAGGACTTGAGCCGTAGTTGACTACATGGGAGTCCAGCGATATAGCCATTACACTAACTGCTGGTCCCTACTTAAATAACTCTTTTTAAAAAATGTTTTTAAAAAATGGTAAAAGTTACACTGGCCTTGTGGCTCCCATGGTTAAGGGAGCCAGATCCCACATGGCCAACCACGCAGTTTGAACCTTAGCCCTAGCAGCTTGAAAAACACACCAGATACATGTACATGCTTGCCTAAAATCCCCTTAGAGGAATGGAGGAAAAGGGATTATGGCATAACCATGGCCCATGGGCAGTGATGTCTTCTCTCTATCTCTGGTGCGCATGTGCACCCTGTAGCAATTAAAGCAACAATGATAATAATGATGGCAAGGAACAAAACGAAACAATAATAGATGGTAACAGTCATTCTTTCCACAGAGGTATAACTGAAAGCTAAAGCCAGTTTTCTTTTTGAATTTTTGTTGTTGCACAGCAGAGGCTTTGAAGACCTCAGGGACTTCTGTCAACACGCACAGAAACCTCCTCTACCTTGGTGATGGCCCAGAGGGACTGTTTTCTTCCTCTTAGTCTGAGTGACTGCCGAGAAGGAAGGCAGTGGTGGACCAACTGGATCTCCGACTCTCCCGTAGCTTCTGATCCCAGACCTTATTAAACCTTTTTCTGGACCCAAAGACAAAGCTCACTTGAACAAATGATTTTACATCATGAATGAAAAATCTTGCTCTTTCCATAATGAGAAAGAAGTAAGAGATGGACAGGTAAGCCAGCACTCCTGTTTGGGAAAAAAGCTGTTGGTTTGGGATAATTAATAATAATGCAGGGAATGGGGAGCTGTAGAAATATTTAGGGAAAACTCTCATTGTCATTCTCTTTGTTCTGTTGATGGGAGCTTCTATTCACCTCTGCATCAGTTGCCCTCCTTGATAGGTTTAATAGTATTATTATTTTTTTAAAGAAATATTTATTTAATTTTATTTATTTATTCATTTAGAGCTTGGGATGCGAGCCAGGGCTTCCCATGTGGCTTCAGCATCACAGAGCACTGTGTGGTCACTGCACTGCCACAGCTGGTCCCCAACTTAGCATGTAAGAGCCAGGTAGCAGTGTGTGTTCTGCCGTGCCTATGGCCCTGCAATCCCAGGGCTGTCCCTAAAAGGAGAGCTGCACTAGGCACATTGCAAAGCCATGAGAGCACTGAGCCTTCCTAGACTAAACCCAGGGAAGTGCACCGGCACAGCTGCCTTGCCAATCTAACACATTCTGGGCCGCCCCATAGCATGCAGGGTGAGTGCAATGCATAAAAAGCTGACCCCAGATGGCCGACTGTGACTCGAATCCTGGCCCTGGTGGCTTGAAAGACGTGGCAGGCGTGTGTGTGTGAGAGACCGAATGGAGAAATAGAGAGGATTGCAGCGTGACCACACCCATTGGGGAATGCTTTCTCTTTCTCTGGTGAGCACTCACGCTGGGAACAAAATATAAAAACAAACAAATAATTTTAACATATTTTTCTTTTTAAAAAATAATTATTTATTTCTTTATTCATTTATTTTAATTTAACCAGAGACAGAGGCAAAGTGGGAAATCAAGCCACCAGGCCCGGGACTCAAACTGTGGTTGGCCATGTGGGAGTATCCAGCGCCTTAACCACCACGCCTCCTGCTGGTCCTGATAGATTGTTTTCTAAGTGGGTTATGGAATTTTATTTTGGATTTGCTTGGGTAGGAGGGAGAATTTCATTGAGGAATCACCCAAGAAATCTGGGTTTGTTGATATGGGTCCTTTAAATTATTGGCCTCTTCCCTGGGAAATGCTGACTTTGGCCTGACCATCCTAGAACTCTTGGTTCAAAGTGGCATATCTTTATAGTAGCCAGCCAGTGAACCCATTTCTTTTTTTTTTAATTATTATTTATTTAATTTTATTTATTCATTAATTTATTTTAATTTGACCAGAGAGAGAGAAAGGGAGAAAGGAAGCTGCCAGGTCCAGGACTTGAACTGTGGTCCGCCATGTGGGAGTGTCCAGCACCTTAACCGCAACACCACCTGCTGGTCCCCCAGTGAACCCATTTTTTACCTCTTGTCCTACCTTGCTCATCCAGAAATAGTCTTAGATGGAATCTTTAGGATTCAGCGGCCAGAACAGGGACAAAGCCTTTGTTTTTGTTTTGCTTTGTTTTGGGGTTTTTACTAGAGGTTGTGTATGCTGAGGGGAGAGGAGAGATAGAGACAGTGGGATGGGAAGTGAGAAATCACTCCCCCTGGGGGTGATTTTCAGGCTGTCAGATCTGGGACTTGAACCACGTTGGCCATGTGAGAGTCCAGCACTTTAACACTACAACACCTGCTGACCCCAGAGACAAAGCCTTTGCTTTAGAACTCCAGGAAGGTTTTCTTCACTGTGGTAAGACAGGTTAACTGTCTTCTAGAGGGAGGACTTGGACCCCGGAGGGATCATAGGTGTGCATCACAACTCCCTGCTCTATTTTAGGTAAGGTCTCACTATGTTGTCCACCAGCCTTCAGCTTGTGATCCTCCAGCCCAAGCCTCCTGAGCTGCTGGATTTGCAGGTGCCCTAAGCCTTAGGTTAGAAGAGGAATCAAACGTGGGTCTTGCATGTGGTCTCAGCCAGCATAGCTCAGCGTGTTAGCACCACTGCCACTGAGCCCTCTTTTCCTTACTGTACAGAAAATGCTATGCTCATGTGCTTCAGAGTCTGCAAAGCACAGAAGGATGTATGTGGGTAAAGAAACCATCCTCCCCTTTGTCCCTCAGCCACCTTGTTTTCTTTTTCTTTAAAGTAATTATTTGTTTAATTTATTTATCATCATCATCATTATTATTCAGTTTGACCAGAGAGAGACAGAGAGAAAGAGTGACAAAGGAAGCCACCAGGTCCAGGACTCAAAGCGCAGTCCACCTGGTGGTAGTCCAGTGCCTTAACCACCTCACCACCTCCTGGCACCATCACTTAGTTTTCCTGCTGGAGGCAAAAATTAACTACTTTCTTGGGTATAATTCCAGAAAGTATAAAGAAGCAAACAATTATATTTATGTATTTTTTAAAATACAGCAGTCAAATAGCACTTATATCCTGTGCTTTGCTTTTTCTCTAACAGATCATGAGCACCGTCTCATGTTGTCCATAAAGTAGTTTCCCATTCTTTAAGCCTACACAGTCTCTCCTTGGGGGGTATGCTTTAATTTGTTTGATCAGTCCATTAGTGGGCATTTAGAGTTTCCCTCATTTTTTTTCGAATCAGAAACAGTGCTGCCATAATGAATAAAATAATTTAAAAAAAAAAAAAGGGGCCAGCGGGGGGTGGGGGGGTTAAGGCGCGGGA
>NW_006159733.1:1199685-1210641 GCF_000334495.1 Tupaia belangeri chinensis
TCATGTAAAAAAAAAAAAATAAAAAAATAAATAAAATAATTAAAAAAACAAAAGAAAAAAGAAACAGTGCTGCCATGAATGACATTGTCCCTGGAAATGTCTCTAACACGGGTGAGTGGATCTGTTGGATAAATTACTAGGATGCGGCTGCGGGCTCAAAGCCTGTCTGATTCTGTCAGGTGCAGTCGGGCTCACATAAGGTGATGTCAGACTTTTTTTTCTGAGGATCATGAGCTGATTTTTATCTTTTTATTTCTTGCATTTGATCACAGTGCTCGCACATACATTCTGTCATAAAGAGAAAAATACTAATGTTTTTTTGAAAGGTTTTTGCTATAGGGCACATGCACTCGCCACACAAACAGAGAGAGACAGAGAGACAGAAAGCGAGAAATCACCCCCCAGAGGGGATGACCATGCCGCAATCCCTTCTCCTCCATTATCCTCTCGGGATCTTGGGCACGCACGCAACACGCGCCCGGCGTGAGTTTTAAGCCACTGGGTCCGGGATGCGAACCATGGTCAACTACGTGGGAGTTCAGCGACATAGCCATTACGCTAACTGCTGGTTCCCAATATTTTAAATTCTTTATCTGACATTTCCACGAGTTCCCTTGTATTGTCTGTGGGGGATGAGGAATTATTCTTTTCTCTTAGGAGAGAGATATTTTCTTGGCTTCTCATATTTCTTGTGTCTGCAGTGGTTTCTGGGCATCTGATGGATTATATGTTTTTTTTGTAGTGTTTGGAGTTCAATCTGAGATTCAGAGGCAGGCAGGAGTCTCTAAGCAGTACCGTTATTGTTCTCTTTGTGCAGCAAATTCCATGGAAATTTGAGGATGACTCTGACCGTGGCTAGATTGGGCGGTGGGGGGGTGGGGGCAGGAATGTGAAGTCTGGGTAGAAAGCCTTTTAGTTGTCCTATTTCCTGAAAGGCCTGTTCCTTACTCTTGACCTCTTTGAAGCTCTTTTAGGCAGGAGTCTCTAAGCAGTACCGTTATTGTTCTCTTTGTGCAGCAAATTCCATGGAAATTTGAGGATGACTCTGACCGTGGCTAGATTGGGCGGTGGGGGGGTGGGGGCAGGAATGTGAAGTCTGGGTAGAAAGCCTTTTAGTTGTCCTATTTCCTGAAAGGCCTGTTCCTTACTCTTGACCTCTTTGAAGCTCTTTTATTTTTTGTGGTACTGGGAAAAGGTGTAACACTGAAACTAGTGCCTTGGGGGAATCGCCGTGTGCCCGGAAGATTGACGCTGGTCTGTCTTACAGTTCTGCCGGGTGTTCTCCATCATATGACAAGGACAACGGTGTTCTCCCGAATTTCAGAGGAATTCCCGTACGTGCGACCCGGGCCGCAGTGCCTCCTGTGAACACAGCTTGCTGCCGTGTGGCACCAGGACCACGTTAGGCACCAGGGCCGCGAGGACGGCATGAACCCACTTGGGGCAAGGGGACAGGGCACACATGCAAGACCTCTGTCTAACAATGCCATCACTGTAATGAAGCAGAGTATAAAACCCAGTGAGAATACCAAAGGCACACCAGTCTCGCATGCGTTTGGGTGCATTTTTGTTTATTTGGGTATATGCTTGTCCCCCATGTCACCCAACTTCTATGTTGTAGTTGAAGTTTTCCAGGTACCTCACTTTCACATTGACTTTAATCAAGCCCTCAAGGCAGACTAGAGTTCTTCCCCCCCGCCACACCCCAAAGAATTATTTCATTTCATTTATATCTTGACTTATTTTAATTTGACCAGAGAGAGAGACAGAGGAAAAGTAAGAAAGCAAGCCATCCAGTCCAGGACTCGAACTGCAGTCAGCCATGTGGGAATCTAGTGCCTTTAACCACCATGCCACCTGCCAGCCCCTAGAGTCCTTCTCTCTCCAGTTTGGAGGATATTCAGTAGAGTGGGTGGGAAGTGCTTGTGCTGGGGGTGGCGGGGAGTCCAGCCTGACGCTAAAGGGCAGCCGTCTCTACAGATCTCAGAACTGAGGAACCACGGCATTCTCCAGGCCCTGACAACAGACGCTAACGGATGGGAGCCAGCTGGTAAGATCCCTGCAGGGCCCTGGACACCAGTAGGACCAAAGCAGACCTTCCCATGGATCTACTTTTCATTGTTAATTTCTCTCGGTCCTTGTTCTACAGAGGTTTATAGATTTATCATTCCTCCAGGAAAATTAGAATCCACACTGGATTAAGAATAAGAGACCTGAGTTCTGATCCTTTTTTTGCTAGTGACTTGCTCCTTCCACTTGCTAATTTGTTATGGAGGAAAGCGCATTCACCAGGTCTGGAATGAGACACTCTGGTTTAAACCCTGCCTCTCTTACCTACCTGACCTTGAGCAAGTTACTTAATCTTTGTATTCGTGTTTGTTTTGTTTTTTAGTTTTGCTATAGGGCACATGTGCTCACCAGAGAGAAAGGGAGGGAAAGTGAGAAATCACCCCCCATGGGTTCCTTTTCCTCCATTCTCCTTTGGGGGTTTTGGACCCACACTCATGATTTTTCAAGCCGCCAGATCCAGGACTCAAACTGTAAAGTCGGCCATGTAGGATCCAGCCACCTTTGCTTCCGCACCACCCATTGGAGGATTACTTAACCTTTGTAACTCTCACTGTCCTCATCTATAAAACAGCAGGTGATGTGGTGAAGGCACTGGACACTCCCACATGACTGACCATGGTTCGAGTCCTGGACCTGGTGGTTTACTTTCTCACTTTCCTTCTCTCTGTGTGTCTTTCTCTGGTCGAATGAGAATAAATGAATGAATAAATAAAATAATTCTTAAAAACAAAACCAGAAATTACACCAGAACCCAAATGATAGGAATTTTGTAAGGATCAAATGAGACCATGTAGATAAAACGATTAGCACACAAAATATAAATCACAGTGAGTGCTCCTTGGTATGGACTGTCATCATTAAATCACTGAAAATGTAATCTCCAGAAATACGAAGAAAAAGAGAGCTAGGCACGGCCATTCATGCCTGTGGTCCCAGCTGGGAGACCCAGGCAGGAGCATCGGGCTGTGGCAACGCTATTAAAAAAACAACAACAATGCAAGAATCAGTAAAGTGCAGTAGGTGGTGACAGGTAGGGAGGCCCTGCTCAGCGGCATCATACTAAGCACTCCTTGCTGCTGTTCACCTCTTCTCTGTGTTCAGCCATTTGTGTTCCTCTTTTCATCTCCCAAGGGTCCGGCATACTGAAAGTGGGCCAGCTGATGCATGGTGGTCAAGGTGATGGGATACCGCATGGCCGACCGGTTTGTTTCCTGGACCAGGCAACTTGAAAATTAACAGACCGGCCTCATGGTCTAGTGGTTAAGGGAGCTGGATTCCACATGGATGACCGCGATTCATATCCCAGCCCAAGTGCATGTACATGCGTGTCCAGACTCCCAATGAGATGGGGAAATTGTAGTGCGACCATGCCCCCACCAGGGGGTGCTTTTCCCCTCTTCCTCTCTTCTGTCTCTCCCTCTCTGTTGGGTCCAAAAAAAAAAAAAAGAGTAGGGCCAGGACATGGCATAGAGGTTAAAGCACTGGATCTCACATGGCCAACTGTGTGGTTCAATTCCCAGACACAGCGTCTTGGACAATCACACGGGGTATGTGTGCGTGCATGCCCCAAATCCTGAGACTAGAATGGAGGAGAAGGGATTGCGGCATGGCCGTCCTCCCTGGGGGGTGATTTCTCATTTTCCCTTGCTCTCTCCCTCTCTCTCTCTGGGGAGTGCATGCGCCCTATAGTACAACTATTGAAAAATAAATAATTGAAGGAAAAAAATGAAATAATAGCCAACATCGATTGAGTCCTTGCCTTATGGCCACATACTGTCCTAAGAAGTTGAAGAGCGGCCTCATTCTCACAACTATCCCATGAGTGGTTACAGAGGATTAAAGAACTTGCCCAAATGTGAAATATGAAGTTTCTTCAGAAAGTTCATAGAATATGCGTATCATGAAAAAACTATTCTTGGGGAACCAGCGGTTAGCGTAATGGCTATGTCGCTGGACTCCCACGTAGTCGACCGTGGTTCGCGTCCCGGACCCGGTGGCTTAAAACTCACGCCGGGCGCGTGTGCGTGCGTGCCCAAGATCCTGGGAGGAGAATGGAGGAGAAGGGATTGCGGCATGACCATCCCCCGTGGGGGGTGATTTCTCGCTTTCTCTCTGTCTGTCTGGCGAGCGCACGCCGCCCTATAGTGAAAAAAAAAAAACAACCTCTCAAAAAAACTATTCATGGATTTAAAAAAAAAATTTGTACCCAAATAAACTTGTACTTTAATTCTCTTTTTCCACAAATTTTCTGAAGTCCCCACGTAAGGCTCATGAGTGGCAGGGATGGGACATTCACAGTTTGGCTCTCAACTGAGCTTTCAGCAACTGTCCTCTGCTGCTTCCCAGTCGCCTTCTCTTCCTCACTATCTGTTCGGGCTTAGCATTGTACTTCCTCTGCAGGCAGATTCCCGAACAGTCTGTTGTCATATCCCCAGCCATGGCTGTGAGGCAGAGAAGAGCTGTCTGACCTACTTTGACCCTTTGACCATTGAGGCTGTAGAGATTGTGAATTTCGGTATCACGTGAAGTCTGTCCATCCTTGATGTTGTTGGTTAGTGTCCTTTACAGCACGTTGGAAAAGCCAGTGACAGAAAATGCCACTTGCAGTTTGAGCCGGAGAGTGACAGCTGTGATTTGGAGCAAAGCACCGTGCGACAACTGCTGAGAGCCTATCCTGCTGCTGGTTTTGGTTTTGGTTTTGGTTTTGGTTTTGGTTTTTCACTTTGCCAAAAGGCATGTATGCTTGCCAGAGAGAGAGAGAGACAGTGAGAATGCCCCCACCCCAGGAAGGATGGCCCTATTATAATCCCTTCTCCATTTCTTAGGATTTTGGTCATGCATGCACGGGTTCCCAGTGTGTTTTTCAAGCTGCTGGGTCCAGGACTTGAACCGTGTACTCAGCCAGCCTTATGAGACCCAGCTGCCTTAACCTCTATGCCACCTGCTGGCCCGTATCCTTCTGCTTTTGTTCTCCACCCCACGCCATTGTACTCGCATTCATTCATTTCTTTATTCTTCAAGCATTTGTCAAGTGCCTACCACGTGATGGCGCTGTGCCTCATGTGTAGGGGACAGCACTGTGATGGGCATGAGCTGTTAGGGTCTCATGGAGGAGTAGCTCCTGATCCAGATCAGTGAGGGCCAAGGAGACATCCGGGGGAGGGCGCTGTCTGAGCTAATGAAGGAGAAGGAGGTGGGACTGCGGGCAGGAGTGCCCGGACCTGCCTCTGCAGCAGAGTGAGAGCAGCCTGGCACAGGCTCGGGGGTGAGAGGGCACAGAGTGTGTGTGGCTCTGCTAGAAAGGCGAGCAGGATCTGGGTTGTGAAGGTACTTCAGTGCTGTGCTGTGGAGTACGGGTTTCATCTTGAGGGTTATGGAGAATCCCTGGGCGGGTTTTAGCAGGTAGGTGACGTCAGAACTGCCCCCCCACCCCCGCTTTTTTTCTTTTTAATTGCCAGAGAGAGATAAATCATGCCCACCCACCCACCACCTCCTCCAATGGTGCGGTCATCTCACGATGCTTTCTCCTCTATTTTTCCATTGGGATTTGGGGCACACCTGCACATGCACCCAGGGTGTTCTTTAAGCTTCTGGGGCCTGGATTCAAACTGCAGTCAGCCATGTGGGAGCTGGCTCCCTTAACCACTAGGCTGTGGAGCCAGCCCTAGATCTGCCCTTTCAAAAGCTCCCTTTGGCAGCTTTTTGAAGAGGGGATTGGAGGGCAACAAGACGCATGGTAGGGGAACCAGCAGTTAGCATAACGGCTATTTTGCTAGACTCCCATGTAGTCGACTGCAGTTCGAGTCCCAGACCCTGGTGGCTTAAACTCACGCCGGGCGCGTGTGCATGCATGCCCAAGATCCCGAGAGAAGAATGGAGGAGAAGGGATTGCGGCGTGGCCATCCTCCCTGGGGGGTGATTTCTCGCTTTCTGTCTCTCTGTCTCTCTCTGTCTTTCTGGTGAGCGCACGCGCTCTATAGCAAAAATCTCTCCAAAAAAAAAAAAGAAAAGACCCATGGCAGGCCCATGTCACAGGGGTATATGATGGTGGTCCAGACATACCTAGAACTCAGAGGATCTCCTTTTCTCACTATTGCAGTCGTGAGTACAGAGGTACTCAGAGCCCAAGAAGAATGGGAAGCCGTGGACACCATCCAGCCAGAGACAGGTAACTGGGAACAATGCCGCATGCATACAGCCCTCCTGCTGGGAAAGGCTGCTCTCCGGGGACTCTGGGATCAGGGGACAGAATTCCTCTGTGTTCTCATTTTAGCTACATGGCATGGGATAAATCCTCCTTTTCCAGATCTAGAGATGATGACATCCTACCTCTAAGGGGAATGGGAATGCACGCCATTGGGAAAGGGCGTCTGGCCCTGCGGGAAGACAGGGAGGACCTTGGGCCGGGTCAGCTTCTGCAGGGGGGTGAGGTTGGGCCGAGGATGACGGCAGGCAGCCTGGGCTCCTGAGTGGAGTTGGTTAGGTCACTCGCTGCACAAGGAAGTCCCTGGGCGTGGGGCTGAAGCCACCTGCCGGGAAGATTTGAAGGCTAGGTGAGAAGTGGCTCATGTCCCTTTCCGAGACGTTTGAGTGGAGCCGTGAGTGTAGAGCTAGGACCTGCACGTAGCCCCAGCCCTCTGAGCTGGAAAGATTTACGGTGAACAGGACCAGCTGCCACATGTGTTACTAACCTGCATGTTAACTCCCCGTGCGTTATAACAGAGTGGGACAGGGGTCCTGTCCAGGGTTTGAGAAGTGGCAAAGCAGAAATGAGGAAAGTCCCTGAACAAACCAGCAGCATACTCCTACGTGGGTACCCACTCCGACAGTGACTTGCCCCTTCACAGGTGGGCGGGATTTGGGGACCACCATGCAGGGCACATCTACCTCACACTCACTGTAGATGGCAGCCTTGCAAGACCCTGAACAGCCTGGTCCCAGGAGAGCCCAGCATAGGGCCAGCCCCGGAAAGAGGGTTGGCTGACGCTGTAGGTGTCTGAGGCTCAGCTAGAAGCCAGTGCTTGCCTGGAGGTGACAGCCAGGCCCACAGTAAATGCCTGCTGACAGAATGACCACCGCTGCGAATCCTAGAGCACTATCTCTTTGCCACAGGGAGCCGGGCCAGCCCAGACCAGCCTGGGCAGCTGATCTCCTTCAGCGAGGCCCTGCAGCACTTCCAGACTGCAGACCTCTCTCATGTCAAGGTATGAGGGGAGGGAGGTTTGGGTCTTAAGGAAAATGCCATTGTTGCAGCAGCCGGGTCTCCATCCCACTAAGCAGGGCACTGGGCAAGTAAGGGGGAGCCGCCCGTTGAGGTTCCAGTCTCACCTGAGATCCTGGAGCACGGGCTTATGGAAGCCAGGGGCCTGTGACTCCAGCAGGTCCCTGGTAACCTCGGTGGGCTGTGCCCAGATGAACCTAATGGCCCTGTCCTTCAGAGACCTGGGGACCTCCCCTCAGGAACAGGAGGTCTAGAGGACCTGGGCCAGGGGGGAAAGCCGCCATCCCCCAGTGAGCCGGAGCTGCCTGGGAGGTTAGGAAAGATGGGGAGAGGGAGGACCAGCAGGTGGTGTAATGGTTATGTCGTTGGACTCCCACATGGCCTACTGTGGTTCACATCCTGGACCCAGTGGCGTGAAACTCATGCCAGGCATGTGTGTGTGCATGTCCAGAATCCTCAGAGGAGACTGGAGGAGAAAGGATTGTGGCATGGTCTCCCCCACAAGGGAGGTGACTTCTTGGTTTCTGTCTCTTTGTCTCTCTGTCGAGTGCATGTGCCCTATAGCAAAAATCTCTCTTAAAAAAATAAAAAAGAAAGATGTCGAGGAGGAAAAAGGAGGAAAGCTTAGGGAACCAACGCTAGGGCTTTCCTGGGACATCATGAGTGGCCACAGTACGTTTAGAGGATGCGATTTCAGATCTTTAACCTAAAACCTGGCTCAGGAGGGAGGAGCAGAAAGAGGAATCGGGTTGGCTTATAGAATCCAGAGTGTCAGAATACGGTAAGACTCGCAGCAGCGGCTGTGCGTGTGAGAAGCCAGCGTGACCCCATTTAAGTGCTGGCTGTGGCTGGAGGCTCCAGCTTCCCCTCAGAGGCATCTGACTCTAGTGAGCTCCCATCAGCTCCCTCCCCACAGACTTTCATCCCGGAACTTGAGAGGCCGCTGGATTTTGTAGTGTGTGACCTTTACAGAGAGAGACACATACAGAGAGAGAGAGAGATGAAGGTAGTTGCAGCCCTGCTGGGAAACCTGGCCTTGTTCTTGTCTGACAGCATGGGGGATTCCCCACAGCTGGGTACGTGCAGCCTCCATGGATGGAATAGATAGTTCTGGAAAAGCATAAAGGACCAAATGACAGAACTACCGGACAATGCCTACGTGTAGGGCCATCTCCTCCTCCTTGCAAAGAAGCTGGGAGTGGAAGGGCCTGTCTCCAGACTTGTGGGTGGGTCTTCACAACTTCTGCACCTCCTTCCCTGCCCAAAGACCAGCCAGTGAGCTGGGGGAACTTCTTCCTGCAAGATTGGGTCTAAGCCTGATGGTAAGTTTGGTAAGGCAGATGAGCCTGCACTCTGCCCATTGCCTGCAACTTCCTCCCCAGGAAAAGATCCAGCCAACTGTCCGAAGAACTGGCCTCGCCGCCCTCCGGCACTGCCTCTTCGGGCCTCCAAAGCTCCACCAGGCCCTTCGGGAAGAAAGGGACTTGGTCCTGACCATCGCTCAGTGTGAGTGCATGGGCACTGCCGCGGGCCAGCGCTGCGTCTGCGGTCAGGCCGAGAGCACCGTCTGCCCTCCCTGCGGCTGAGGCCGGGCCAGGGGTCTTGCATGTACCTTGTTGGCGGGCGAGAGAGGGAGCTGCAAATAGGGTGTTGAGCGCAATCCAGATCTTCCATCTCTGAGAAGCGCCCAGTCCTCCGTGAGGGGCACTCCGGCAGAGCGTGGGTGTGTTTTGGGGCAGGTGGCCTGGACAGCCAAGACCCAACACATGGCCGAGTCCTCCGGACCATCTACAAGAAGTTGACAGGCTCCAAGTTTGACTGCGCCCTTCATGGAGACCACTGGGAGGACCTGGGCTTTCAGGGTAAGAGGGAGCCGTGGCTCTTCCTGTGCTTGCCCCTGATCCCAGGGAGACAGCAAGAAGCCAGATCATCCTCTTCCCTCCAGGCCTGCGCTAGGAGGTGGTGTATCTGGAGGAAAGCACTCCAGAGGAGGCCGTAGCAAATGCAAAGGCCTGAGGTGGAACATGCTTGCTCCGTTTAGAAAATAATAAGCCTAGGCCAGCCTAGGGCCTGGTGGTTAAGGTACTAGCTTCCACATGGCTGACAGCACAGTTTGAGTCCCTGATCCAGCAGCTCGAGAAACGCGTATGTGTGCCCAAAATTCTCACAGGAGGGAGAGATGGAGAAGGGATGACAGTATGACCATTCCCCATGGCTGGTGAGGCTGCTTTCTCACTTTCCTTCTCTTGATATCTCTGGCGAGTGTGCATATCCTCTGACTAATTAAAAAACAAACAAGTAAGTTTGGGACTCGAGTTACGGTTGACTATATGAGAGTCCAGTGATATAACCATTACATCACCTGCTGGTCTCAATATTGATGAAAGTTTTATTATACATTATTTGATTTTTCTAGTGCGACAGTATGTTTGCGACTCTGTAACAACAGAGACAGTATGGTTTTAAATATTTTTGAGAAGATATTTACATGTCAACTACTCAAACTGTTGAAAAGCAAACATCCAGCACACAATTCATACATAATCCTTCTCAATTCAGCCCTGCCTACCAAGTATTCTGTGGTTTACTGTCTACTGTCTGCTAGCAAAGATCGGTCTCTTTTTCTTCCTTCAAAGTCTTTCTCAAGATAACCCTCTGATGTGGTTGCTCTTTTACTGTCTCTACTGATTACAATGCTAGGTTGGAAAGGTCCAGGTTATTTTATGGCATGAATTCTCTTATATGGCTTCTCTAATCCTCTCTGCCAGGCAGAATTGTCTAGGGTGCCAAGCAGGACTGTACTTTTCTTTGAAAATTATATCAGATTTACAGTTATATAGGATAGGATGGCATATTAATTTAAAAGGAAACTCCTGGGGCCAGCAGGTGGTGTGGTTAAGGTACTGGACCCCACGTGGCTGACTGTGCAGTGTAAGTCCCGCACCCAGCCACTTGAAACAAACAAACATATGTGAAGCACATGTGCGTGCATGCCTAAAATCCCAAGAGGAGAATGGAGGAGAAGGGGTTGTGGTGTGACCATCCCCCATGGGGGGCGATTTCTCACTTTCCCTCTCTCACGGATTCTCTCTGGCAAGTGCACAAGCCCTGTAGCTGAAAAAATAAAAGGAAACTTTACGGATCAGACTATAGCGTGGTAGCGAACATGCTGAATCCCACGTGGCTAACTGCGCAGCCTGAGTCCCAGACTTGGCAGCTAGAGAAAACCACCAGGGGAGTACGTGTGTGTGTGCGTGCCCAAACCGCAAGAGGAAAATGGAAGAGAAAGGATTGCAGCTTGGCCAGCTTTCATGCGGTGGGGGTGTCTTACTTTCTCTCCTTCCCTCACTCTTTCTGTCCAGTGGGCACATGTGCTCTATAGCAAATTGAAAAATGACAGAAAAAGTAATTAATTAAAAGGAAACCATGTGCCCGTAATTAACTGGTAGCTTGTTGCCGTGGAAACAGGGCCCGTGTTCTCTGTGGCCTTTGGCTGGAGTAGAGTGGGTACTGGCCACAGTTTTCTGTCCTGCTAGGCTGCCCTTTCCTGGCTCTTTGGCTAGAAATAATAGGCTTTTCTTGTGTTATGGGTTTTGGGGGAGTTTTGAAGAATTTTATTTAACTTTATTTATTTATTTTAATTTAACCAAAGAGGGACAGTATAT
>NW_006159733.1:1210662-1213507 GCF_000334495.1 Tupaia belangeri chinensis
GAGAAAGAGAGAGGGAGAGAGAGAGAGAGAGAAAGCCGCCAGGTCCGGGACTCTAACTGCCATCAGCCATGTGGGAGTCCAGCACCCTTAACCACCATGCCATCTGCCACCCCCATGTTATGGTTTCTTTTTAAATAACTATTTATTTAATTATATTTATTCATTTATTTATTTATTTAAATTTAACCAGAGAGACACACACAGAGAGAGAGAGAGAGAGAGAAAGAGAGGGAAAGCAAGAAAGCAAGCCACCAGGTCGGGGACTCGAACCATTAGCGTGTCAGTGCCTTAACCTCCATGCCACCTGCTGGTCCCTGTGTTATGAGTTTTTCAAAAGTTTTTTTCTTTCATGAGAGAGAAGCAGGTCTAGCCTGCAGACCACCACTGTCTGGCCTCTCAGGGCTTTGGGGTCTGCTCCCATGGGCGTCCCTGGGTTGCTGCCTTTCCCCGCACCCTGCTGGGGTATATCAGGCAAACCGAAACCCCAGGATCACCACAGTGTCATTTCTCAGCTTCCAAAAAACATGACAGCAGGCATGTGTGCATGCATGCCCAAAATCCCAGGAGGAGAATGGAGGAACGGGGATTGCAGTGTGGCCATTCCTTCTGGGGATGGGGGGAAGTTCTCATTTTCCTTACTATCTCTCTGTGTCTCTCTCCAGTGAGCACACACGCCCTGTGGCAAAAACCTAAAAAAAAGTAAAAATTTGGGACTAGCAGATGCTGTAATGATTACGTTACTGGACTCCCATGTAGTCAAACACGGTTTGAGTCCTGTACCTGGTGGCTTAAAACTCATGCTGAGCACATGTACGTGCGTGCCCAAGATCCCGAGAGGAGAATGGAGGAACGGGGATTGCAGTGTGGCCATTCCTTCTGGGGATGGGGGGAAGTTCTCATTTTCCTTACTATCTCTCTGTGTCTCTCCAGCAAGTACACACGCCCTACAGCAAAAATCTCTCTCTAAAAAAGAAAATTAATGTCCCAGGCTTTTAGCTCTACTTAGTGGGAGAAGTAGGGAGAAGTGTATTATTGTATCTAGTCCCAGAACCAGAAATTCAGTCTTCTATTTTTTTTAAGAATTATTTTTAGTGGGACCAGCAGTTAGCGTAATGGCTATGTTGCTGGACTTGATTTCCTGCTTTCTGTCTCTCTGTCTCTCTCTGTCTGTCTGGCGAGCCCTATAGCAAAAAAAACCTCTCCAAAAAGAAAAAACTAAAAAAAAAAAAAAGAATTATTTTTATTTAACTTTATTTAGTTTATTTATTTATTTTTAATTTGACCAGAGAGGGACAGAATGAAAGAGAGAGAAAGTGAGAAAGCAAGCCGCCAGGTTCGGGACTTGAACCTTGGTCTGCCATGTGGGAGTCCAACACCCTTAGCCACTACGTCACCTGCCAGCCCCTCAGCCTTTCATTTTAAAGGCTCACCAGGTTGTTGTGCGGAGAAATGACTACAGCATGCAGGAGGCAGCCCCGGGGTGCTGAGGCAGCCCCGGGGTGCTGAGGCATCGACAGCCTCTGCTCAGCCCTGGAGAGCCAGTCACCAGAGTGGGGAGTGGGGCGGGAGGTGGGCCTGCCCCTCCCGAGCCTCGCTAGCCCTGGGCAGAGCCGTCAGTAAGCATCGCCGTCACCCACGTCCTGGTGGTTTCCCTTGCAGGAGCGAACCCAGCCACAGACCTGAGAGGGGCAGGCTTCCTCGCCCTCCTGCATCTGCTCTACCTGGTGATGGACCCAAAGACCCTGCTGCTGGCACAGGAGATTTTCCGCCTGTCTAGACACCATATCCAGGTAGGGCTTTAGTGCGAAGCCGGGGACAGGGCTGCAGAGCCAGGAAGGCATCACAAGTAGACAGCCCTAGTTTCTGAGGGCCCCAGGACAGCCGGGGTGAAGCGGGACTGGGCTTCCCTGTCAGTCTGACCTGATTTGGACTCTGAGCTGGACTGCTCACTAGCCGTGTGTCTCCAGCAAGTTCCTCGACTCCTCAGATCTTGGGTTCCTCCTCGGCAGAATGACAACCGTAGCAGTTCAGCTGGCTCGTTGGAAAATTGAGTGTGATAATACGAAAGCACTAAGTGCAGCTCTGACGTGGCTGTCTCCACGGTCTGCTGTTCCTGGGGACACCCCCTGCCCAGTACTGGTGGCTTCTCCTGACCCTGAAGGTGCCCAAGAGGAAAGGATTCATCTCCATGGGTCAGGTGACCGTGGGCTTACAGAGGTGGCTTCAATAGCCCTTGGTCTCTGGCCAGACCTACTACCTGAATGCTCACGGTATTCCCAAGCAGTACAGGGTGGCGGGTTCTCCATTTTAGAAATGAAGTTTGGGGGTCGGCAAGTGGTGTGGTGGTTAAAGGCACTGAATTCCCACATGGCTGACCACAGTTCAAGTCCCAGACCTGGCAGCCTACATTCTCCCTTTCCCTTTCTCTCTCTCTGTCTCTCACTGGTCAAATTACAAAATAATAATAATAATAATAACAAATGGCATTAAATAAATAATTATTTAAAAAAGAAATTAAATCTGACCTGTTTTCTGCCATTTTCCTACCCAGACTCATGGGACTTAGAATTCATTCATTCTTTAGCTGAATGAAGATTTATTCAGCATCTCCGTATGCCAGTTGTTTTTCTTGGTATTGGAGATCTGTCAGTCAGCAAAACAGATGAATATCTTCCAGGAAAGACAAGAAGACAGTAAGATTAAGACATAGAAAAGTTAGAGTATGTTAGATGGTGACAGGGGAAAGAGACAAGTAAGGCAGGGTTGGAAGAATGGGTGAGTGGTCAGGATAGTTCCCATGAGAGAGGAAGACTTAAGCTTTTTTTTTTTTTTTTTAAGATTTCTA
>NW_006159733.1:1213676-1220846 GCF_000334495.1 Tupaia belangeri chinensis
CCTCTAGGGGGTGATTTCTCACTTTCTATCTGTCTGTCTCTCTCTGTCTGTCTGGCGACCGCATGCGCCCTATAGCAAAAAACCTCTTAAAAAAAAAAAGAATTATCCAATATTATTTGTTGTAATTATTGTTTTTGTTTTGTTTTGTTTTGTTTTAAAATTTCCTATAGGGTACGTGTGCTTGAGAGAAAGAGAGGGAAAGTGAGAAAGCAAGCCACCAGGTCCAGGATTCGAACCGCAGTTGGCCATGTGGGAGTCCAGTACCTTAATCACGACACCACCTGCCAGCCCCTTAAACTAAACTTTGAAGGAGGCAGTGATGTTAACTCAACCGATGTCTGCCAGAAGAGCATCCAGGAAGGAAGCAACTAGACCAAAGTTCCTAAGAAAGGAGTGAGTTGGGTGTGCGTGAGGAATTGCAGGGAAGCCAGCTGGACTGGGGGGTCATGGGATCAGTGGAAGGTGCGGTAACAGAGGTCTGGGCTACACAGCGAAAGAACTGCAGGCCGTGAGAAGGGTGGTAGATTTTACCTTGAGAAAAACAGGTAGTGAGGCCAGCCTGTGGCGCGGTGGTTAAAGTGGCTGGATCCCGGGACCAGCGGGTGGTGTGGTGGTTAAAGGTGCTGGACTCCCACATGGCCGACTACAGTTTGAGTCTTGGACCTGGCGACTTGCTTTCTCGCTCTTGCTCTCTCTCATTCTGTCCTTCCCTGGTCAAATTAAAATAGATAAATAAAGTTAAACTAAATAATTCTTTGAAAAAAAAGAAGAAAGAAACTCAGGTATACAGTTTTCAAAAAGTAGAGGCAACATGTTTTCCTGATGGGTTGGATATGGGTTCAAGACAAAAAAAATGATTGTTGGTGATGATTTTTTCAGTCTGAGCAGCTGGAAGAATAAGAGTTGCCATCAACTGAAAAGAAAGAGCAAGTTTAGGGTCTATTTTTGTGGCATATATATATATATAGTTTTGCATCTGCAGTTTTGCTATAGGGCATGTGTGCTCCCTGGAGAGAGAGAGAGAAGGAAAGTGAAATCAGCCCCGGGAGTGATGGCCATGCTGCAATCCCCTCCATCCTCCCCTCGTGATTTTGGGCATGCCACCCCGTCCGGGACTCAGACAACACAGTCAGCCACGTTAGATCCAGCCATGTTGACCTCCATGCCACCTGCTGTCCCACTCTGCTTTTTCATAAGTGGGCTTTTTATTTTATTTTAGGGTTTTTTTATTTTTATTTTTATTTTTTTGCTTTTGCTTTACTTATGTGAGAGAGACAGAAAAGAGAGGGAAACAGACAGTAGTCCCAACAAGATCTCGGCATGGTTCACCCCAGCCCCTGCCAGCCCCGATCGCAGGCACACACGTGTGAGGCATGCACAAGGATGGACCTTCCCGTGTGGGGGAGCCTCATGGAGTGTCACCTTGCACCTCCGATAAGCGGGTACCAATCCACTTACGGGACTGTTCCCAGGAATGGAGGAACACTGTTTCAGGGCCTCTGTTAATTTCGTTGCTACCATATTCTCGTTCCCATGTTTATGCTTACACTGAGAGAAGAGGGAAGGGGTAATGGTGTGCAAGCCCATACAATAACTGAAGAGGCAGTACTGACCCGTGCATGAAGGTATGAAGTGCACCGCTCCTGACCTCAGCCGCCAGGAAATCAGCAAAGGTCATAGTGAGCATGCGTTAACTCCTGCCGGGGCTGGGTGGGACTTTGTATTTTGCATACGTGATCTTACTGCTTACAGCAACTCTGTGAGGTCCTTGGTGAGACAATAGAACGTGGAGGGCCAGCCCCATAACCTAGTAATTAAGGGAGCCGAATTCCACGTGGCTGACCACGGTTCGAGTCCTCTCCCTGGCAGCTTGAAAAACATACCAGGCACATGTGCGTGGGTGTCCACAATCCCAACAGGAGGGAAAAATGGAGAAGGGATGATGGCGTGACTACTTCCCATTGAGGTTGCTTTTCCCTGTCCTGTGTCTCTGTTTCCAGCAAGTGCACATACCCTCTTGCAATAAAAAAAAAATAGAAAATGTAAACTGTAGGTCATAAAACCTATCTCACAGGGCTGGCCCTGTAGCCTGGTGGTTAAGGCAGCAGATCCGGGCGAGCAGGTGGCGTGGTGGTTGAAGCGCTGGAGTCTCGGACCTGGAGACTTACTTTCTTACTTTTCCTCTCTCTGTCGCTCTCTGGTGAATAAGAAGAAGAAAGAAAGAATTTTTTAAAAAAAGAAAAGCCAGCCAGATCCAGTGTGGCTGACTGTGTGGTTCGAATCCCAGCTCCAGCGACTTGAGAAACACAGCAGGCAGGTGTACGTGCACCCTCAAAATCCCGACCAGATGGAGAAATGGAGAAGAGGCTGTGGCCTGACCAGCCCCATGGGGGCATGAGAGAGAGAACAAAGCACCCTCAGCTGGGTCTCGTCATGCTGTAATCCCCTCCCCCAGCCCTCCAGCTCCTCAGGATCCTGGGTGCTGTGTGTGCACCCAGCATGTTTTTCAGAACCACCGGGATCTGACTCTTGGTGGCCATATGACTTCGAGCCCCATCGGTGCCAGCATTGCCACAGTGCCACCGCATCTGGGCCTAGCTCACTTCCACTTACACAGCCGCACGTAGCCCGAGGCTGCTGTGCTGGACAGCACAGTTCCACGTCACGGTGATGGGCTTTTCTTTCTTTCTTTTTTTTTTTAAAGAATTATTTTACTATTATTTTATTGCACCTTATTTATTATTTATCTCAATTTGACCAGAGAGGAACAGAGAGAGCAAGAGAAGGGGGAGAGTGAGAAAGCAAGCCACCAGGTCCTGGACCCGAACCACGGTTGGCCATGTGGGAGTCCGGCACCACCTGCCGGCCCCAGCAATGGACTTTTCTTCTCCTGGGCGACGGGGGCTACCTGGACTCTGGCTCGCGTCCTGCACTGCGGACGCGCTGGTCTGCGCAGCTGTCTTAGTAGACGTCCTCGTACGTGCAGTGGGGAAAGAACGGGCCGTGTCTGCAGTTCCCTGGACACAGCCCCTTTCCGTTTAGAAACCATGCTTCTGAGTTCTATTAAAGACTGGGAAGGCACATGGACAAGTGCGGGACAGCACAGGGGCGGACTTGGAGGGTTCTGAGGCTGTCCTGTGAGGCTGAGCTGCCACACCCCTGCACACCCGGCTCTCAGGCCTCTGTGTGAGAGCCCACTGTGCCAGCAAGCCAGCGCCGACGCCATCCCTGCTGCCTGGCTGCTTAGGGATAAGGTGCCCATAGCGGCTGGAGAGCCAGAGATCTAGAGAGGAAAGAGGAGATTTAGGAACCTGTGCAGTTAGAGAACTGAACCTCACTTCCCTGTGGTCAGCCTAACTCCCAGGGGGACTGTGGTCCAGGGGCAGCATGGGGGTGGGCTCTGAAAGCCAAGGAGAGCTAGTGGATTGGGGATCGGAGAGACGGGAAAACCAGCTGGGGTCGTGCGTGCCAGCTTTGGAGCAAGTGTCCTCAGTCTGGATTCTGGTTCCCATGCCTTGGGAAAGTTACTCCATGTCCCTGGGCCTCAGTTTCCTCCCCTGTGAGATGGGAAGGCTATGGGGAAAACTCAGTGTAAACAGCAGCCACATTGGCTTCTGCCCCCGGGACGGGGCTGCGATCGCCTGTGGGGCCCGCTTGTGGTCAGTGACAGAGAACACAGGGGACAGCTGGGGTTGCCTGACCCTGCCCCACTCCGTTCCAGCAATTCCCCTTCTGTCTGATGTCCGTGAACATCACCCGCATCGCCATCCAGGCCCTGAGGGAGGAGTGTCTCTCCAAGTGAGTCCCCTGCCACCAGCTGGCCAGGTGGCCCAGCAGAGCCTGGTCATCCCTGCTGCTGCCTCCTCCTCCCAAGTCTGTACCTCACCTCTGACCCTGGAGGGCTGGGACCCCGTTCCCAGGCACCGGTCTCCCCAGCCCAACCTCAAGTGGGAGGCTGCCTGGGGAATGGGGGAATCCTCGTTTGGGCCAGTTCCCCTGGGGGAGTAAGGGCACCTCAGTGTCAGCCTTCGTACACTGCTGAGCCGGTCCACCGCTTGTCCGTAGGGAGTGTAACCGGCAGCAGAAGGTCATCCCGGTGGTGAACAGCTTCTACGCCGCCACTTTCCTCCGCCTGGCGCACATCTGGAAGACCCAGCAGAAGACCATCTCGGACTCAGGCTTCGTGCTCAAAGGTGTGCTCTGGCTTCTGGGGAGGCCCAGGCTTCTGAACGCTCAGGGTCCCATGGTGAGAGGCCCCAGGACGTCGGTAGACTGGGGCTGCAGTTCCCTCCCCAGACTCCTGGGGACACTTTTTCAAGCCCCAACAGACCAGAGTCTCTGGCAGTCCGCTCTCTGGAGCCTGCTAGCTCTCGGGTCTACCCTCCCTCCAGAGTCTCTGGCAGTCCGCTCTCTGGAGCCTTTTAGCTCTCGGGTCTCCCCTCCCTTCCTTCCCTCCTCCGTGACGATCACATTTTCCCAATCAAAAATTGGAAGCTGGGGTCCAGCAGTCAGGCTGACTTCAGGGTGGAGACTGTCCTGGACAAGGCGGTGCTGTGGTCCCTGCCGTTCTGGCCCCTCCACACCCCTCTCTGGCATCTCTCCACCTGGGGAGGCTCTTGCCTGTCTCTCCAGGGGACAGGGACTGGGGGTGCTTCCGGAGCTGTGAGGCTGGGTGCCCTAGCTTCCCAAGCCCCACATACCTTTTCCCCAATCCACTCTGTTCCAGATTTGGAAGTGTTGGCCAAGAAGAACCCACGGAAACTGCTCAAGGCCCTGGAGATGTATCTGACGGGAGTGTCGAAAGGACAATCCTCCTTGCTGGGAGCACACAAGAGCTCTGGGCCACAAGCTCCTCGCTCCAAGGAGCTCACCTTCACAGGCGTGTGTGACCCACAGCCGCACTCCTCCGAAGGCACCTGGCTGATCTGAGCAACCCCGGATACTGGGAGAGACACGACGGCTGAGCCCGGGGCCAGAGAGCACGGGACGCACCCTGTCAGGAGCACCCTGGCCAGGCCACGCACCTTCCTGTCCCAGGTGGGAGGAAGCCGGGTCCCCTGACCTGCTCTGCACCCACTTCCCGCAGGCCGGCCTGCAGAGCAAGGGCACGTTTGCCGTCTCAGCGGGGCTCTCTTCAGGGATGGGTTCCAGGTTGTGTCCGAGAAGAGCGGATCGTGAAGTGGAAGAGCCCTGTGCGGATATTCGGCAGGTCCCCACGGAGGAGATTCCCAAGTAGAGGGCCCCGGAGTTGTAAGTCCGCAGACCACCAGGGCTCGCAGGCCTGAACTTGAAGGGGCAGATAGCGTCGCGGCCAGCAGGGGGCAGCACGGCTCCGCGCACACTACCGGACCTCAGCGGGCGGGAGGCCTTGCTCCATCCGCCCCCGCATTGCCCAGTGCTCTTCCCCGCCTCTCCCGAGGCTGTCCCCACCATGGGCCGTGACCTGGCAGTGGGCTTCCTCCTACGGGGGCTCTGCGCTGCCCGAGGATGGATTTCTGCCCTGTGGGGAACGGGGGGTGGGGTGCGTTGGGGGAGCATTCCCACACCAGCAGTTTTTGAATAGAAGAATTGTTCTAGTTTAAGGATCTTGAGTATTTTCTTCCGAAGCAAGTCATGCACCTTCCTGAGGGCCATCTGGCCCTGGTTAGGGCTCCAGGAGAGAGAAGGCAGCTGTGCCCTGGCCGTCCTCCCGCCTCGCCCACAGGATGTCAGCCTCACTCCCTGCCAACTCGGGCTGGGGACAGGAAGCAGCCCCGGCTCTGAGGCTGTCCGGTGTGGGGCGCCACACGCTGCCACCTCTGCTCTCGCTCTTGGGGAGCCTGGCTCTGCAGCTCCGCTCACAGAGGGCTCCAGCAGGCTCGGGCTAGGGAGCCAGACAGCAGGAGGCTCTGCTTTCTGTCTGGCCCTCCAGGGCAGCTCCTCAGGTCTGGCCTCCACAAAGGGCTGCACGGTACAGGAGGTAACCCCACGCTGTCAGCTGGGCCTCCAGAGCAGGCTGGAAACAAGCCTGCATTGCGCTGTGTCTGCGCTGACCCTCCGCTCTGCCAGCCTGGTTCCCCGCTGGCCTGCAGAGACCCAGGGGGCTGACCGGGCGTAGGACACGAAGAGGTGGGCACAGGGGACACAAGCTGCAGCTCGGCCTCCACTCTGGGGCGAGGGGCAGCTTGGGGGTGCTGTCCTGTAAAACTTCAGCTTGTTCGGAGGCTGAGAGGCTAACTCAGCAGACCCCACTATGGCGCTCAGCCCCGCCGCACACCAGGGGCCAGTCCATCGGGGGTGGGCCCTAGATGCCTCTAGGCTGGGCCCTTCTTCCCAGCAGGCTTTGCGAGGTGCTCTCCAGGCCACCGCGCTCACAGCCCCAGCCTGGGAAATGAGCAGTCAATGCTCCTGCCATTTGTGGGTTGCAGTTCTCTCATGGGCTTGCTTGGAGGGCCCTGAACCCTCTGAAAGTGCATGCATGAGCCTTCGTCGGAGCATTTTTCTTGGGAAGGTGCCTGGGCCTTTCACGGAAGACTCCGTTCCACAACTCTCAAAATGTCAGAGTCACCAATTTAGTTCCATCCTTGCTCTCTCCTTTTAAAGTCTGTTTCTCTCACGAGAGAGAGACAGGCACCCTCAGCACTGCTGCATGCACTGTAGCCGCCTTCCCATGCCCTTCAGCCAGTGGGTCTCAGGCACATGCGTGCCCAGAATGTTCCAGGTCAATTCAGGATCTGAAGCCACGGTTGGCCATGTGGCTTCCAGTACTCAGGGTAATATGTTACCACCTGCACCTGGGGCCACTCAGTGGCATGTGGCTCGATCCCGTGGGGCCAATTGAAAAAAAATGAAATAAAATTGTGACACCTCTTCTCTGTCCTTCCACCAGGGAGGACGGAGGGCTGGAGCTCCCGAGGGTGTTGGCCTAGGTCCACGTGCATTTCAGGCCGATGCTGGCTCCCAGAGGAGCCAGGAGCCGAGAAACAAGATTGCAGGGAGGGGACCAGCAGTTAGCGTAATGGCTATGTCGCTGGACTCCCATGTAGTCGACCGCGGTTCGCGCCCTGGACCCGGTGGCTTAAAACTCACGCCGGGCGCGTGTGCGTGTGTGCCCAAGATCCCAAGAGGAAAATGGAGGAAAAGGGATTGCGGTGTGGCCATCCCTCCTGGGGGGTGATTTCTCGCTTTCTG
>NW_006159733.1:1220920-1233360 GCF_000334495.1 Tupaia belangeri chinensis
GTGGCTTTCCGGGCGGTGGCGGGCCCCCAGGGGAGCCAGGAGCCGAGAAACAAGATTGCAGGGAGGGGACCAGCAGTTAGCGTAATGGCTATGTCGCTGGACTCCCATGTAGTCGACCGCGGTTCGCGCCCTGGACCCGGTGGCTTAAAACTCACGCCGGGCGCGTGTGCGTGTGTGCCCAAGATCCCAAGAGGAAAATGGAGGAAAAGGGATTGCGGTGTGGCCATCCCTCCTGGGGGGTGATTTCTCGCTTTCTGCTTCTCTGTCTCTCTCTTTCTGGCGAGCGCACACGCCCTATAGCGAAAACCTCTAAAAAAAAAAAAAAGGCAAGATTGCCGGGATTCGGGGCACACGGGCTGACACTGTCAGGCAGAGGCCAACCAGGTCTGTGTGGAGAGGACAGTGAGGGGGGCGCACAGGGGCGCTGTCCTGTGCTTTTAGGCGCTAAATCAGCCAGACGAACCTGGTGCGAATTCCTGTGCTTTTGCTCGGACTGGGAGAGGATGGCTTGAGGGAGCTCAGAAGGCTCACTGCCTGCAGGACTGGGGGTGAGGGTCGGGGCAGCACAGCCAGGCCTCACGGCCTCTAGTCCAGGCTCCCCCAGGCCCACACTCTGGTCTCGCCCACTGGGTCATGCCCTCTAGGATGGGACCTTTTTGGCCACTCCGTCCTCTCTGTAAATATTTCTTCTATTCCTGATCCCGTTAATCAAAAGGAAGGAAGGTCTAGACCCAGAAATGCACCCTGCCCAGCAGCAGAGGTGGAGAACCAGACCCAGGAGGCGCCACAAGTGCCTGGCACCTTCCCACAGCCCCACACGGCCCTGGGCTCCTTGGCCTAACACCCTCCAAAGGCCTGTGCAGTGACGAGCCACTTCGGACGGTCCTGAAGTCGTCCTCTGTGTTCAGAGCCGCCTCGCAGTGGTTAAGGGCACCCAGGACATGCTGGTTAACGGCCCTGCATCCCAGGCCCATCCCAGGCCCATGGCCACAACCTTCTCCCGGCTGGCAATGTGAGACTGAGCTGAAGCCCAGCTGAAAGCGATCCCCAGCCTGGCGCCACGCCATCCTCCTACTGGGTTCCCGGCAGCCCTGCCAGCCCTGCCAGGACTCCTGGCCCCTTTGTTTCCACCATGCAAAGCCAGCTCTCGCCCCTCAGAGACCGTGGGACTGTCTGTGTCTCCTCTGTCCCCAGCTGGGGTTCAGTGAGCATCGGCCAGGGCAGGCAGTGCCGGGAGAGAGCGGGGAAGGCACTTGTTTCCTTTATTGAACATCTGCAGGGGGCACCTCAGCTCAGACCTGACAGCCAGGGGAGGGACAAGCAGGCAGGAGGTGGGGGCAGGAAGACGCCCACCCTCATTTCCAGTCCTTGAAGAATTGCTTGAAGATGGGGCTCTCACGGCCCTGGGGCAGAATCTCCACCTACGAAAGGAGAAGTCTGGTTCACAAGGTTGCCACTTCCACCTCCGCCAGAACAGGGAGGGCTGCAGACCCGGAGGGAGTGTCGGGGCCGGGCGAGCCCACATGCAGTCCAGGCCAGCACGCACCTCCAGTGAGCCAGGAGATGAGACACGAGATTACGGGGCACAGCCTGGGCAGACAGACTATTTCAAGGACTTGGGTGCACAGTTTGGAACCAACTGGGGACAGGGATCAGAGGATCTCCGGGCATCCTCTTTGGAAAGAATGTATTTCTAACATTTTGAAAGCTAGAGAGGGACGTTGCATCAGGAGGGACAGAGAGGGAGGCCTGGTGGTCCCTGTGTCGAGGCCCTCCGGCCCTCCTTGTCCTCAGGCCACTGAGAGTCTGGAGTCGGGTCTGGGGCACAGGCCGTCTCCTCACCTGAGTGTTCGGGGCATACCGCATGCGGGTGATGAAGCCCTCGGCCACCTGGAGGGCCGCCTGACGCTCCTTCTCATTAGCTTTTCGCCCTGCATTGTGGAAAGAAAAAATATTTTTAAGTCGGATGTTGGCTATAGGGTATGCCTCTCTGGCTGGAGAGACAGAAAGCAAAAATCACCCCACGGGGAGGATAGTCATGCTGCAATCCCTTCTCCTCCAGTCTCCTCTCGGGATTTTGGGCACGCATGCGTGAGTTTCAAGTTGCTGAGTCTGCAACTCGAACAGCAGGAGGTCTGGTCCCAAGAACACTGAAGGGCTCTTCAGAGGAGTAAAGCCAGCCCCTTCAGACCTTTTCCAAATCGGCAACTCTAAGCTACATGAAAAATGCTCCTTTGCCTGGAATCTGATCATCAAATCCTCTGTCTAGGGGCCAGCAGGTGGCAGGGTGGTTAAGGTGCTAGACTCCCACGTGGTCAACCACAGTTCAAGACCAGACCAGGTGGCTTGAAAATCGTGCCGGGCACATGTGCGTGCATGCCCATGTGAAAATCGTGCCGGGCACATGTGCGTGCATGCATATGATTTTGAAAGGAGAATAGAGGAGAAGGGATTGCAGTGTGGCCATCCCCTCTGGGGAGTGACTTCTCACTTTTCCTCTCACTATTTTTCTCTGTCTCTCACTGGCCAGTGTATGGACCCTATGGCTCAAAACCCCTCTGGGGAGTGACTTCTCACTTTTCCTCTCACTATTTCTCTCTCTCTCTCACTGGCCAGTGCATGGACCCTATGGCTCAAAATGAAAACCAAAACCAAAACCAAAACCAAAACAAGGGTCCAGGGATACCGCAGGGAGGAGAACGGGTGTTTTCCCCAGCGCCAGACTCTAAGGCCAGAGACCTCCGCCCCTGAGGTCCCTCTGGAGAGTGACTTCTCACTTTTCCTCTCACTATTTCTCTCTCTCTCTCACTGGCCAGTGCATGGACCCTATGGCTCAAAATGAAAACCAAAACCAAAACCAAAACCAAAACAAGGGTCCAGGGATACCGCAGGGAGGAGAACGGGTGTTTTCCCCAGCGCCAGACTCTAAGGCCAGAGACCTCCGCCCCTGAGGTCCCTCTGGAGTGTCCGTTGCACCGTTATCAAGCCTAAACAGGGCAAAGCGGGGTTTATTATAGAGGTGAACTTACTGCAAACCTACACGGGCTGCATGGCTATGCCCACTCTGCACTTAGAGAAACAAAGTCCACGCATTCACTCTCCACTTCCGCAAGCAGCACCTTGAAGACAGACTGCTCCAGTTGAAGGCGTTTTCCAAGAAAACATGCCCTGAACGGTGGTTGACCCTCCACCCGCCTAGCAAAATCTGGTCACCTACGATCAGTCCGAGATTTCAGTGCCGGGTCCTTCTGTGAGTTGCTACATCCCGACCCGTGAGGCCACCCTGCCTCCCAAGTTCCTTGTTTCTCCTGTGCTTTCTCTTTCCAGATAGCGTGATTCCCTGTGCGGGGGCTACACGCTTTTGCCAGCCTCGGGGAGCCCCCTCATGCTTGGCATTGGCTTCATGGGCATGTACCTCCCTCCGGCAAGAGGGAAAGGCAGCGCAGTAACCGGAGCCTCGTCTTCCCACTCTGACCCCGAGCGACCTGCCAGGGCTGCTCGCTGGGCCAGGCCCCGGCTGCCTCTACCTAGCAGCAGCTCTGGGGATTCTATCCTGCCCAGGCTAGGGCAGGCAATTTCCTGCCCTGGCTGATCCCACAACTCAGGAGCAAATGCTATTTCATCAAGACCCTGTGGACAAATGCAGTTTCTGCTTTCAAGAAGCTTGTGATCTGGGAGTAAGATGTTGTTATGAGAAGACAGCTTCGGAAAAGCAACCAGGCTAGGGACCAGCAGGTGGCATGGTGGTTAAAGTGCTGGACACTCCTATGTGGCTGACCATGGTTCAAGTCCTGGGCCTGGTGGCTTGCTTTCTCAGTCTCTCTGTCTCTCTCTCTTCTCTCTCTGATCAAAATTAAAATAAATGAATGAATGAGTAAATAAAATTTTTTAAAAAGTAGCAGGGCTCCCAGGAGCATGCAGCGATACAGAGCACTGTGTCAAAGCCTTTGAATAGTCACCCAAGGCCCACCAGGCTCCTGCACAGTTTCTGTTTCCAGCTGACATCATCTCTTGGAAAAACGAGTTCTGCCAGTTCACCACCCACTGCATAATGTGATACATATTTAAAATTGATCCGTTACAACGGGAGGCAGACTCAGGAGCAGGGGTCCCAGCAGCCCTGAAGGCTGAGGAACAGTTTAGGACAGTGGTTCTCAAAGTGTGTCCCTGGGACCAGCAGCCCAGGCATCCCCTGGGGACTTGCTAGAAATGTGCCTTCTCAGGTCTCGCCTCAGACCAAGTGAATCAGAATTTCTGGGGGCGGGAACCAGCGATCCGTTTGAACAGGCTCACAGCAGTTTCAGAACCGCTGCCTAAAACATGGTGGGGGGGGAGGGGGAAGGTTGGTGGTGTGGGGGGAAGAGCAGAAAAAAATGTCTGAAGCCTGAAGCTTTTTTTTGGGGGGGGAGAGGTTTTCTGCTATAGGGCGCGTGCGCTCGCCAGACAGACAGAGAGAGACAGAAAGCGAGAAATCACCCCCGGGGGGATGGCCATGCTGCACTCCCTTCTCCTCCATAATCCCTTCTCCTCTCGGTATCTTGGGCACGCACGCACAAGCGCCTGGCATGAATTTAAGCCACCGGGTCCGGGACTCGAACCGTGGTCGACTACATGGGAGTCCAGCGACATAGCTATTACGCTAACTGCTGGTCCTCAAAGCCTGAAGCTTTTTAAGGCTGTCTTTTGCAAGCAGCGGGGGGCAGGCTGGGCCAGGAAATGAGACAGACGCTGCGGGGAGGTGCCACACCGACCCTTCCAGATGTAGATCTTGCCGCAGAGCCCGTTGTCCAGCACGAAGCAGTCATCAGGAATCAGCAGCTCCAGGGCAAAGGGGCTGGAGTCGGCCACCTTGGTCAGGTTCATCTGTCCAGTGGCATCAGAAACCTGGGAGGAAGAGCATCTCACCCTCCTGCCCCACAGGGCAGCCCTCACCCCAGCTCAGGAATAGGCGCCCAGGCTCTCCCTGGGCCCCTCCTTTCTGCCCGTTCTCGGTAGCCTCTGGGCCCTGCTCATGTGCCCCTGCCCATGGCCCCAGGAGCAGCCAGGAGAGGAAAGTCCTGGAAAGCCAATCCTCCCATCACCCTCACCCTCAATCACTGCAGCTCTGGGGCTGCAGCCCAGGTGGAGATCAGGTGGCTTCCAAGTTACAAATAAATGCGCAGAATTAGAAAAAGTCGAGTTCAGCATTAGTTTCAGCCTTCACCAGGAATGGGCTGGAAAGGAAATGCCATCCTGTCCTCAGGAGGGCCGGCCTTCCGTCAGCTTCCCGGCCTCCTTCACTCCGAGCCCTGCATAAACCTCCTTGGTTCCTTCCCGACCTTCCACCTCCTTCTCCTCCCGCCTCAGCCCTTCCTGCACCCAGCTGCACTGTGCAGGCTCCCACCCCAACCCCGGCGCAGGGCAGGCCAGGGTGCCCACCTTGTACAGAGCTGCGGCCTGGGCATTTGCCTGGTCAGCCGTCAGGTCTTCCTCAGGGTTGCCCTCCTTCAGAGCAGGCTTGGGGCCCAGGACCTGCGGGGGGTAGGGGGGACAGGTCAGGCTTGCAGAGGCTCCCACTGTAACTTCCTGATCCAGCAGAGGCTGTGGCCAACGAGGTCCTGCTCTGGGCTTGGCAAAGCTTTGGGAGGGTCCTGCCCACCCCACCAACCAGACCAATCATGCCTGAGGCTGCGTCCCTCAGGGTGGCAGTCACATAAAGGCCCTGTGAGCGCCCACAGCCCCAAGTAGTGCCCCGTGCACCCCACCATTCACTGCCCACCTGCGTGCTCCCAGCCCATCACCCTCTCGCTTGGCCATTTTCAAGCTGAGGTACCCGGCTGCCACCCAGCATCCCCCAACCTGGATCATCTCAGCAGGCTCCTCTCCATCCGTGACGATCTCCACCTGGGCCTTGCCCTGCCGCTCACTGTCCCGGATGGCCAGGGCCAGGTCCCTCGCCTTGTTGCGCTCCAGGATGTTGGACTTCCCGCCACACCAGGCAAAGATGTTCTGAAGGGGAGCAGGGGGAGGCAGGGAGGCCTGGGTCAGCCAGCTCAGAGGAGGGCCTTCTCTTCCCTCCCTCCTCTCTGAGGAACGGTCTCCAGGGTCAGGATAACCAGGAAGGCAGGGGCAGGGACCAGATGGTGGCACAGTGGTAGCACTACTGGACCCAGATGGGAAAGGTCCTGGGTTCATGTCCAGGGACCTCCTTGAGCCTGCCAGGAGGCTGGTTGATACTGGGGGTGGGCCAGGGTAAGATTTTTCAGGGGTTAGATGGGCTCTCTCTGTCTCAAGGAATAAATGAATAAATAAATAAATAAACTCTAGAATTTTTTAGAAGGTTTTTGACATAGGGCAGTGTGCTTACTGGAGAGAGACAGAGACAATAAGAGGGAGAGTGAGAAATCACCTCCCCAGGGAGGGTGGCCACCCCACAATCCCTTCTCCTCCTTTCTCCTCTGGCATCTTGGGCATGCAGGCACACGTGCCCAGCATGACTCTCAAGCCACCAGGCCTGGGATTCGAACCGTGGTCAGTCATGTGAGAGTTCAGCACCTTAACCACCACGCCACCTGCTGGCCCCAACTTCACAAAAACAACTAAAGAAAAAAAAGGAGACAGGGCAGACCAGAGACCTATTTGAAAATGTTAAGGACAGCCCTCTTCAAGAGTGTTTCTCTGCCTGCCCACCACTCTCCTATTTTTCTCCACCTCACTTGTCACTAGATATACCTATATATATATGTTGAGCTTTTGGAGTGCTCTCTCTCTCTTTTTTTAAACACTTATTTACTTATATATTTAATTGTTGTGATTTTTTAAAACTTTTTAGATTTTCTTTCTTTTTTTTAAGAATTATTTATTTCATCATTATTATTATTATTATTTTTAATTTGACCAGGGAGAGAGAGAGGAAAGGAAAGTGAGAAAGCAAGCCGCCAGGTCCAGGATTCAAACCAGGGTCCGCCATATGGGAGTCCAGTCCCTTAACCACCACACCACCTGCTGGCCCTGCCCCAAGATATTTAAATGTCTTTATCTTGTCTAGAACCTATCTCAAAGGAAGCTTCCTCAGGGATAAATGTTCCACTTTGTGGGGCCAGCAGGTGGCGTGGAGGTTAAGGGCATTGTACTCCAACATGGCAGACCACAGTTAGAGTCCCAGACCTGGCGGCTTGCTTTCTCACTTTTCTTCTCTTTCCCACTCTGGTAAAATTAAAATAAATAAATAAATAAGCTAAATAAACTGATTCTTTTAAAAAACATGCTTCATTTTGCCTGCTTTGTTACTCTGTCCCCACTGTGAGCCGAGCCTGGCACACGAGGGTGCTCCGGTCTTTGGAAGAATGGAATTAAAATACGAATTTATTTGGTGCAAAATATTTTGAAAGCCACGCAATTTTTTTAATGCACTTTTTTTTTTGAGAGAGATTTTCGCTATAGGGCGCGTGCGCTCGCCAGACAGACAGAGAGAGACAGAGAAACAGAAAGCGAGAAATCACCCCCCAGGGGGGATGGTCATCCTCCATTCTCCTCTTCGGGATCTTGGGCACACACATGCGCCCGGCGTGAGTTTAAGCCACCGGGTCTGGGACTCGAACTGCTGTCGACTATGTGGGAATCCAGCGACATAGCCATTACGCTAACTGCTGGTCCCTAAATGCACATTTTTCACGGCCTTTTCAAAGACCCCTTGTATGTAGGCACCAAATAAAAGTGGAATGGATGAATGATGGCCATCCCTGAGCTCAGCATCTCGAGCTCCCGCCCACACCATGCAGGGCAGGGCCCGCATCACCTCACCTGAACGGGGAGCAGCGTGGTCGACATCGGCCAAGTCCTTACCTCGTCCTTGCCTCGACCCTCCCCTCTAACCCTCCTTACAAGCCCTTCCCAGGTAGGTCTTCCTGCCCAGACTCCTCAGTGCCGCACGATGGGCCCTCACTCCTCAGCCAGACGCACTGTCTCCTCACAGGCTGTGTCTCGCCTTCCTCAGAATGTCCTCCGGGTCCCAGGTCCCAGGCCTCACAGGCTGTGTCTCGCCTTCCTCAGAATGTTCTCCCAGTCCCAGGATCCAGGCAAACTGGCCCCTGCCCTCCTGTCCTCATGCACCCCTGCGCCCTTCCCACCCAGCATTCCACTCTCCAGTTCCCTTTGCCTGGAATGGCACTGTCCCTCTGTGAAGGCTGACTTAAATGGCATCCCTGGGACAACTGGCTGGCAGGCCCCCCCGTTGTCCTGGGCTACCCCAGCACAGGCCCACTGCCCCCACAGAGCCCTCCTCACATCTCGCCACATTATGACAAGTGACCAGCCAATCTTGGCTGCCTCCCCAGAGTGACATTTTACAGTCCCCGTGGTGGCTTACAGAGGCATCATGGATTCGCTGAATGAATGGGTAAGTGAATACATTAATGAACGGTCTGGTGGCAGCAGACACAGAGCAGCAAAGGCTTCCAAGAGAAGGAGGGGGAGGCGAGGAGGCCCCGAAGCATTAGAGGCGATGGCTAGACATCGGAGGGAGGCTGGCTTCCGTCCTCGCAAACAGGGCTGTGTTCTGCTGGCCGGCTGGCATGGCTGACCGCCTCTCGGCTTCTCTCCCTAAAAAAGTTTAAGGTTGTTGATACAGCACGTGCACTCACCAGAGAGACAGACGGTGAGGAGGAAACTGAGAAAGCATCCCCCTTGGGGGATGGCCGCACCGCAGTCCCTTCTCCTCCATTCTCCTTTTGGGATTTCGGGCACCCACGCACGCATAGTCAATGTGTGTTTCAAGCTGCCGGGTCCGGAACTCAAACTGTGGTCGGCCACGTGGGAGTCCAGCACCTTAACCACTATGCCACCCGCTGCCCCCCCTTAAAGGATGTGTCAACACACAGTGCACAGTCTGGCCAGGCCACCTACCTGGCCCAGGTCCAGGATGAAGCAGTCCCCAGTGTTGAAGCTGTCCCAGCTCAGGGCCCGCTCGGTGGCCCGGATGTTCTTCTTCCCCTTCACCTGGTACAGTTTCTTAATGGCAGCTGGGGCGGCCCCTCGGGAGGTCTTGTGAAATGCTGACTCCACACCGCCTTCCTGCAGCCCAGACAGCCTGCCTGAGTGGACTAGAGGAGACCTGGAGGCCTCCACACCCCATCCCATTAGGCCTGGGGGGCGCCCTGGCCTTCTGCAGGGTAAGGACGGGCAGGCAGAGGCTGGCAGTGAGAGAAGCTACAAAGGGGGGTCCAGGAGGTGGTTTCTGACCTGGTACTTGAGGCCACGTGGGAAGTAGCTCATGAAGAGGTCAGACTCATTGCCCTGGACTTCACGGTGCTGCACGGGCCGCTCCCCCAGCAGGGTGTTGAGGTGCACGGCCAGCACGGCGCAGGCCCCCTGCTCATCCCGGGATGACTGCTGGCCTGGCACAAGTGGGAGGTGGCAGGGCGAGGCCTGTGATCACCACGCCGACCCTGGCCATGCCCGGGCCAACCCCCAGTCCCGGCCCCCTTCCCTATCCACAGGTGCAGGTGGGAGAGCTCTTCAGGGCCATTGTGCAGCACTAGGTAGGAGTCTCCAGAGAAGAAAATGCCCTGGTTCTCCCGAGCCACGGGCACAGGCTTCAGCTTTTCCACCCGCCATATGTGCAGCCCGGGATCCTGCACCGAGGCTGGGAAGGGAGAGCTGCTGCAGGAAGGGAGACAGAGCGTGGTGAGGAGGGGCAGCCCTTGGGTGAAAAGAAGGGGGAGAGGTGGAAGAGTGGGGGAGCCCAGCCTACCTTGGAGAGATGGGTGTGTACATGCTGTGGCCAGACCTGGAAAAACAGAAGAGGCTGTGATTATTGCAGATGTCTCAACAACCATCTCTCACCTAGGTCTGGAGAGACCCTCCCAGGTGGCCAAGGACTTTCACAGGCCACATCAACTACTTCAGCCCAAGGGATTATTTCTGGTTCCATGATGCAGGCAAAGAAAATGATGCTTGGGTCACCCCATGGTGTGGTGGATAGGTTGGCTGGATCCCCATGGCCGCCTGTGCAGTTTAAGTCCCAGACTTCAACAGCTTAAAAAAAACACACTGGGTTGGGGACCAGCAGGTGGCGTCTTAACCACCTTAATCACTCGCGCATGGTCAACCACGGTTTGAGTCCCAGACCTGGTGGCTTGCTTTCTCACTTTCTGTGTGTGTGTGTGTGCGTGTGTGGGCACACACGTGTGTCTCACTCTGGTTAAATTAAAATAAACAAACAGACAAATAAATAAATAAAATGAATAAATAAAATTAAATACATAATTCTTTAAAAAAGAGGGAAAAAAACCACTGGGTGGGGCCAGCAGGAGGTGTGGTGGTTGAGGCGCTGGATTCCCACATGGCTGACTGCGGGTTGAGTCCTGGACCTGGTGGCTTCCTTTCTTACTTTCTCTCTCTTTCTCTGGTGAGTGCACATTCCCTGTAGCAAAATTAAAATAAGACTACTAATAATAAAAAATAAAACAACACCAGGCAGGACCAGCAGGTGGCACAGTGGTTAAGGTGCTGGACACTCCTGCATGGCCAACCATGGTTCACATCCTGGACCTGGTAGCTTGTGTTCTCACTTTCCCTCTCTCTCTGACTTTCTGGTCAAATGAAAATAAATGAATGAATAAATAACTATAAACATATATTTAATAATAATAATAATAGAACACCAGGCAAGACCAGCAGGTGGCATAGGTCAAGGTGCTGGACTCCCACAAGTCCTTGGTCTAGAGGCTTAAAAATCACACGGGGCACCTGTGCACATGTGCTTAAAATCCTGACAAGAGAATGGAGGAGAAGAGGTTGCAGAATGGTCACCCTCCCTTGGGGGTGATTCCTTACTTTCCCTCTTTCTGTCTCTCTCTGTCTTCTCCAGCAAATGCAAGCACCCTATGGCAAAAACTTTAAAACACAAAAACAACAACAACAACAAAACACCAGGCATGTGTGCACGCATGCTCAAAATCCTGAGACGAGAATGGAGGAGAGGAGGTTGCAGTGTGGCCAGTTCCCTCAAAGGGTGATTTCTCACTTTCCTTCTCCTATCTCTGTGTCTCTCTCTGTCATGTGCACATGCCCTATAGCAAATTAAACACACACACACAAGAAACAAAAACAGAAAGAAAATGAGACTCGGAAAATCAAAGTTCAAGGGCATGGAGCTAGAGATTGGCTTCTGGGAGCCAGGTCTCTGAGCCCTGGGCCGGTGGCTTCCTCCTAAGTAACAACTGCTAACGCTGGAGATCTAAATTAGAAGTCTAAATCAGTGATGAAACTTCTTTCTACCAAACGAAAAGCAAAGGGGAGGAGGGGGAAACAAATGAACCCAAAATCATTGGAAGAAAATAAATAATAAAATTAAGAGCAGAAATTAATGAATAAGAAGCAGCAACAGTAGGGGCCAGCAGGTAATGTAGTGGTTAGGCGCTGGGCTCCAACACGGTTGACTGCGGTTCGAGTCTCCGACCCATCATCCTGGGCACATGTGTCCAAAATCCCGAGAGGAGAATGGAGAAGGGACTGAGGTGTGGCCATCCCGCAGGGGGTGATTACACGATTTGTGTCTGTCTCTCTGGCAAGTGCACACGTCCTATAAAAAAAAAAATCTCTCCAATAATAATAAAAATAAATTTTAAAAAGAAGCAAAAACAAGAGAGCAAATCAATAAAGCTGAATTTTATTTTTTAAAAAAAATCAGTAAAATTGATAGTTTACTGAATAGGAGAAAGAAAAAAACACTAATTTCTACTGGGTCCAGGACTCAAACCACAGTCAACCACCTATGAGTCGAGAACCTTAACCACTATGCCACCTTCTAGCCCTGGTGTGTTTTTCAAACTGCCTGGCCAACACTTGAATTGCAGAGTCCGCCATGTGGGTTCCCAGTGCCTTAACCACCACACCACCTGCTGGCCCCAAGGTAAGCATTTAAAAATACATATTCTTGGGGCCAGCATATGGCATAATGGTTATGTCACTGGACTCCCACAGAGCCAACCGTGGTTCCAGTCCCGGACCCAGAGGCTGTGGCGCATGTATGCGTGCCCAACATCCCGAGAGGAGAATGGAGGAGAAGGGATTGTGGTGTGGCCATTCTCCCTGCGCAGTGATTTCTCACTTCCAGTCTCTCTGTCTTTCTCTGTCTCTCCAGCAAGTGCACAGACTTATAGCAAAAATTTCTGGGGAAAAAAAAAAAGGCAAGTTGGCACCAGAAGGAGAATCATGGGGGCTTTGGGCAATGAGGGGAGAAGAGCAACCTTTGGGAGGACAGATGGGAGAGCGGAGAGCGCTGGGTCTGGGTAGGAAACAAAGAGGAGCCCAAGCAGCGGCTTGGCTGTGAAGCGCTAGGAGCATGGTGCCAGAGCATGGTGCCGGCCCTTTTCCTATCCAACAATGGAAGCGTCTTTCGGCACCACACTTCCCCAGGCGGGGAGCCGTGAGCAGAGGCTGGGGGCGGGAACGTTAAG
>NW_006159733.1:1233394-1246787 GCF_000334495.1 Tupaia belangeri chinensis
TCCCCCTGCCACGGCAGCCCAGCCTGTGACTCAGGTCCAAAGTGGTGATGTGGCTGCCCCAAGCTCAAGCCGGGGGCGGGCTCAGGAATGCGATGGAGCCACTATTGTCAGCTCGCCTGTTTTCCAATTCTCTTCCGCGTTACTGAACCAAGAGCTCAGGTCCCAACCCACACCAGGCAGCCAGGCACTGAGGTACAACCCCCACCCCACCCCGGAAGGTTTGTTTTTTTGGCCAAAGAGTAGCTGCACTCACCAGAGAGAGACAGTGAGAGGGAAAGTGAGAAATACCCTCCCCAAGGGTGGGGGATGGCCACAATCCCTTTGCCTCTAACCTCCTGGGATTTCGGGCATGCATGCACATGTGCCCAGCCTGAGTTTTGAGCTGCCAGGTCTGGGACTCGAACCATGGCTGGCAATATGAAAGTCCAGCAGCTTTACCAGTATGCCACCTCTGGCCTTGTTTTTTTTTTTTTTTTTTTAATAATTTAAACATATTTCTTCTATGAGAGAAAGAGAAGGCAGAGAGGCATCCCCCAGGGTCTCCACACCATTACCCACTGCAGTCTCAGCCAGCCTGCTTCTTGGCCGTGTGTGCACCCAGCGAGCTCAGACAGGCCCCCGGAAACCTTTCCCATGCTGCCCAGGGGTGTTACCACTGCACCACCGCACCACTGCCTGGCGCCCCTACAGGGTTTCGATGAAGGGCATGGGTCCCTGCTCCTTCATCACCTTGGCTGCCGTTAGTTACCCTGGGACCTTATACAAATGTAGGCGTCCAGTCCCAGACCCAGAGATTCTGACTCCACAGGTGTGGGTGGAGCCGGAGCGCCACACAGGAGCACCTTAGAAGACAGCTGATGCTCGCCTCTAACGCCAGCTTTGTCCAGAACAGCCTCTCACACTTGCCTATGCATCAGTCACCCGGGAGGCCTTTAATAAATAAACCCGGGGCCAGCAGTTGGTATAATGGTGTCGCTGGACTCCCACGTAGTCGGCTGTGGTTGGAGTCCTGAACCTGGTGGCTTAAACTCACGCCAGGCATGTGTGTGTGTGTGCCCAAGATCCCGAGAGGAGAATGGAGAAGGGATTGCAGCGTGGCCATCCCCCTGGGGAGTGATTTCTCGCTTTCTGTCTCTCTGACTCTCTCTTTCCGGTGAGCGCACGCATCCTTTAGCAAAATCCTCTCCAATAAATAAATAAATAAATAACCCCAATGCCTAGGCCCTATACCAACCAGTTAAAATCGGGCTCCTGGGCTGGACCTGTGGCCTAGTGGTTAAGGGGGCTGGACCCCAGATGGCCCACTGCATGGTTTGAATCCCTGCTGGATGGCCTGAGAAACAACCAGGCACGTGTGCGTGTGTGCCCAAAATCCTGCAAGGAGGGAGAGATGGAGAAGGGACTTCTGCATGGCCATTCCCCATGTGGGCTGCTTTCTCACTTTCCCTCTCCCTATCTCTCTCTTGCAAGAGTCCTCTGGCAAAAAAAAAAAAAAAAAATTAATGGAAAGTTAAGAAAACTCTCACCTCATGCCTGTGAATTCAAATGGCTAGGACTGCCCTACCTCCTTCCCAGCCCACTCCCACCCAATTATCTGGTCACACCAGTCCTGTCTTGGGGATAGGCAGTATCAAATCTGAATTCTCCTCCAGGCTGGTTAAAGGCAGGGAAGAGCCCTGCCCCAGGAGTAGCTGGGGCCCGACCCGCCCATCTTCCCAGGCAGCTGCCAGGCCCCGGTCATGTCCTGTACCGGTGCCCAGCATAAGGGTGCCAGGACCACAGGCGGGGGAGTACTGTCCCTGGCATCAAGTGGCTTCCAGGAGTGGGTCTTCTTCCAGGCCCCGGTAGCCAGCCCCGGCCTGCCCACCCCAGAGGGTCCCAGCCAGCCCTCTCCCTCCACCACCCTCCCACATTCACCTTGCAACACGCTTCTTCCTCGCACTGCCGCTTCTGGACTCTTCCTGCCCCACCCAGCTTCTCCTTTCCCTCTGACTCCTCCCAGGCTGCCCCACCCCTGGGCTCCCTCCCCTGCCCAAGCCCCTAACAGGGAGGAGCAGAGAGGGAGGAGGCCCGCAGGCCCTGATGGAGGAGGGCAGGCACTGTGGGGCAGCCAGTGCTGCCAGGCCAGCTCCTTAGAGAAACACACAGGGGCCTAGGGATGGAGGAGAAACCCACCATCTCACCCAACTGGCCTCCTGCTGCAGTGCGATGACCACCTGGAAGGCAGGCTAGGAAAGACGGCCCCAGTCTGGGACCAGCAAGGAAAGCCCTGTTCTCAATCACCCCAGTGGGCAGGCCCGTCTGCAAGGCCGCTGCCACGGGGTTAGTACATTTCCTGGGTGGGGTCACGGCTCTGCACCACGGCTCCTCCCCCTGAGGAGTCTTTCTCCTTGCACTGAACGCACACTTTTGATTTTCTCTGAAACTTAGCTCAGAAGGAGTGGCTCAGGCCGTGAGAGGGTCTTTGCAGTCTCCAGCATGCGGGAGGCCGGTCCAAGTCTACCCTCGGTCTGCTTCTCACCCCCAGGTGTGCAGTCACACCGCCTGGGCGCTGAGCTCAGGAGGACGGCAATAGACAGAAGCAGGGTTCTGGCTTGATCCAGAGCAACCGTCCTTCCCACGTCACAATTCTAGGAGCTGAGAGCTAGTCTACCCCCCTCACTGGCTTTTCAGGGGCTCCCGAGGCCTGAGAGCACAGGGACTGCCCACGGTCACACAGGGAACCCCCTTTCCCTTCTGCTCCATAGGAAGGGATGAGAGGAGTCCCTGTACAGCTTTGGGAGAAACTGGGCACCACGTTCCACAGCCACACAGGTGGCTCCTCCAGCCAGGACACGGCCTGCCATCCCAGAAAGGTGGTTCCAGATACGGCTCAGCCTTCAGGCCAAGGGGGCAGTGTTAGGGGCACTGGAGCAAAATCAGGAACTAGCCTTCCCAAGTAGCTGACCTCAACCCAAACCTCGTTAACTGCACAGTAAAGGTCTAAAGAAATAAAGAACTGGATAAATGTTTCTTTTTGTTTGTGTGTAGTTTGCTATAGTGCCTGAGAGAGAGAGAGAGAGAGAGAGAGAGAGAGAGAGAGAGAGGAAAAGCGAGAAATCCCCCTGCACCCCTGGGGAAGAGATGGCCACACACAATCCCCTTTCCTCTGTTCTCCTCTTGGGATTTTGGACACGTGCACACACGCCTGGCACAGTTTTTCAAGTTCTCGGGTCCAGCAGCCCCAACCTCCACACTACCTGCTGGCCCAATAGATGTTTCCTATTGAAACTTAATCCATGCGCTAGAATTTCAGAGCAAGATGGGAAATGAAATGTTCTCTCCAAAGAGCAGAGCTTATAGCTGGCACATCCAAAAGTCTCCATGGCCAAAATGCCCGCCTTAAAGGCAGGGTAGTCTAGCCTTGGCCCAGCCTGGCTGTGTCCTGGTGAGAATCAGGACTGGGCAGATAACCTGGTAGAGCGGTAAGAGGTGGACAGTCTGGCTACTTACTAGCTGCGCTTCCTCAGGCAAGTGACTTAAACTCCTGCGGCCTCTCTCCCCCAGCCTGCAAAATGGACACACGGATAACTGTGAAGATTGGAAGAGATCCTACCATTCATGAGCAGATCATAGATGCTCAATAAATCGAAACCTGCTTCTCTTCCCTTTAGTTTGTCCTGCATCCCAAGAGTGAGAACTTCCTAGGGGACCCCTGTAAATGTGCAGAGCCCCGGATGCAGCAGTGTCCCGCCCCTCCCCCAGTTCCGGTTTAGATCACCCCCTTCTCCTGACACCCCCCAGTCCCAGCCAGGTTCACAGACTCCGGTCACAGCAGTGCAGACCCTAGTGGGGGGCTTTTAGGTCCTAGACTCTGCGCTGACTGAGAGAAGGATGAGTAGGAGTCACCGTTCTCTGCACTACAGCCTTTCCGGGCTAAAGGTGGCCCCATTGCCACAGGGGGCAGAAAAAAGCGGGTGAGGTTTGCAAATGAACAAAGAAACAAAAGAGCGGTCACTCGGGCGAAATTCCGGCGGCTGGGAGCGCCAACAACGCACAGGCTTAAGTTATCCGGTAACAAGGCTGGAACCTGGGTTTTTTTTTTTTTTTTTTTTTTTTTTTTTTTTTTTTTTAGCAGATCCATAGTTTTTCTCCCACTTGATCTCCCCTTCAACGAGTTGTTGCATAGAGTTTGTCCCAAAGGGAGTAAAACAACCCATTTCTTGAGTCCAGACCCCCCTCGCCGCCCCTCCTTACGGGAATCCCGGAGATCGCGCGCCCGGAAGAGCCGCCTCGCGGGGCGGGGAGGAGAGGAGGGAGCGAGCTGGGACCCTGGAGGGAGCCCGGGCCCCTGGCGCTCAGACCCCCGCCCACTTGCCTGCGCGCGCTTCGCTCCGTGCGTCTGGCCGCGGTCCCGGCGCCCCCTGCCGCCCCCGGAGGTGAGCGCCTACAGCCGCGGGGAGTGAGTCAGAGGGAGGGGCCCGGCCGGCCTGAGCGGGCTGAGAGCACCCATGGCTGAGTGTGGGGAGGCTCAGGACGAACTCCGAAAACCGCGAAAGGACTGCGGTGTTCACTTCCCAGTCTATGGATGGGCCCTTAATCTGGATCTTGCGCCTGAAAGAGCTACAGTTCATTGGCCACCTACTATGTGCTCGGTGCTTTAAACACAATCCCGTTGGGTCTACCATCATCATTCCTGTGTGATAAAGGAAGAAGTGTCCCGGCCAGCCCGGGGACGTGGGGAAGACCTCTGGATCCCACGTGGCGGACAGCGAGGTTCACGTCCAGACTGGCCGCTCCAAGCCAGGCGTGTGCACGCCCAGAATCCTTAGGGAGGGAGAGATGGTGGAGAAGCGATGGCAGCGTTATCTATCCCACCCACCCCCCAGCGTGTGTGTGAGGGGTGCTTTTTTCCCTAGTATCTGTCATTCTGTCTCTCTGACAAGTGCCAGCACCCTATAGCCAAAAAAAAAAAAAAATTGTGTTTTTTGCTATAGGGCGCATGCGCTCACTGGAGAAAGAGCGAGGGAAGGTGAAAAACCACTCCCATACGGGAGATGGCCATGCTGCAATCCCCTCTCAATATCCTCCCCACTCACCGGGCTTCTTGGCCAGGCACAGGTGTCCAGCATATCTTGGAAACCACTGGGTCCAGGACTCTAACTGCCTTTAAAAAAAAAAAGAAAAGAAAAAGAGGGACCAGCAGGTGGCATAGTGGTTGCTGGATGCTGGACTCCCAGGTGGCTGACTGCATTTGAGTCCTGGACCTGGTGGCTTGTCTTCTCACTTTCTTTGTCTCTCACTCTCTCCCTCTCTGGTCAAATTAAAATACATAAATAAATAAAGTTAAATAAAACAATTCTTTAAAAAAAGATTTTAAAAAATAAAAAGAAGGGGTTAGCTGGTAGTACGGTAGTTAAGTCACTGGGTCACACATGGCCACTTCTGCAGTTCGAGTCCTTGACCCAGCAGCTTGAAAAATACGCTGGGCACGTGTGCATGTGTGCCCCAAATCCTGAGGGGAGAATGGAGAAGGAATTGCAGTGTGGCCATCCCCCCAGAGGGTGATTTTTCACTTTCCCTTTGTCTGTTTTTTCAGTGAGCATAGATGCCCTGTGACAACAACAAATCTTAAAACAAACAAACAAACAAACAAACAAACAAACATGGGGCCGGCAGGTGGTATGGTGGTTAAAGGAGTTGGATTCCCACATGGCCGACTGCAGTTTGAGTCCCGGACCTTCACTTTTCCTTTCTCTCTCTGTCTCTCTCTGGTGAAATTGAAAAAAAATAATAATAACAAATGGAATTAAATAAATAAATGTTTAAAAAGAAAGAAAGAAAAGTGTCAGGGAGGCTGAGACAGGGTAAGTCACTTGCTCTGGGTCACACTGCTAGTTCAGTAGCAGAACCGAGGTTCTAACCCAGGCTGGTCTGCCTTTAACACCTCACCCTTCTCACCCTCATTCAGAGGAAAACAAGCCAGCCTGCTCTCTGCACCAGGAGGCCAGGCTTTCTGGAAGCGTGTTGGAGCACATACTTCTGCCTTGGCTCTCGGTTGCTGCAGGCAAACCCATGCAAGATGTCAGCTGACAGGACATCAGGGCCAGACCGTGCCTCATGACACAGCGGTGAGAGGCCTTCTTCCTTCCTAGGGAAGCAACCTCAGAGATCCCCACCAGAATATGTTTCTTTCAGGCCTACTGCTGGTGCCTGCAGTAAGGGAAACCATTTGAATGCTGGCTCTACCCTTCTCCATCCGGCCAATCCTGGGCCGCCATGCTCCACCCAGCAACGCTTAGAAACCACCCTCCTTGTGCTCATCCACCCTCCCTTCACCAACTCTGTTCACCCTGCAGACTCAGTCTAACACCCCTTCTCTGAAACTCCCTTCTCAGGGCTCCCTTCCTCAGCATCAAGGCCACTGGGCCTTCCTGGGCTACAGCCCCTGGGGAAACCTTTTCAGCTATACCCAGCTAGCAAAGGTGGATTATATCCATGGGCAGCCTATGGGCCCCTGGCCCACTTCCAGGCAGTCGGGCCCCATCAAGGCTGTGCTGGCACAATCCTTCCAGAGTCACATTTTTTAGGTCAAATTTACAGTGAAATGTACAAATGACATGTGTGCAGTTCAACGAGTTTTTTTTTTTTTTTCCCCCCGAGGGAGATTTCTGTTGTAAGGTATGTGGCTCACCAGAGACAGAGCGACAGAAAGTGAGAAATCACCCTCCCAGTGGGATTTCAGGCATGCATGCACATACTCCCTGTGTGAGTTTTAAGCCTCATGATCTGGGACTCAAACTGCAGTTAACTATGTGGGAGTCCAGTGACGTAACCATGATGTCACCTGCTGGTCCCAAGGTCAATGAGTTGTGTTTTTTTGGTTTTTTTTTTGAGAGGTTTTCGCTATAGGGCGTGTGCGCTCGCCAGACAGACAGAGACAGAGAGACAGAAAGTGAGAAATCACCCCCCGGGGGGATGGCCACACTGCAATCCCTTCTCCTCCATTCTCCTCTTGGGATCTTGGGCACGCACGCACACGCGCCCGGTGTGAGTTTTAAGTCACCGGGTCCGGGACGCGAACCGCAGTCAACTACGTGGGAGTCCAGCAACATAGCCATTACGCTAACTGCTGGTCCCACCAAGGTCAATGAGTTTTGACAGAATCAACACCCATGTAATCTGTATCCCTTCCCAGATATAATACACTTCCACCATCCCAGAAAGTGCCCTCGCCACCCGGTTTTATCCTCTGCCATACGTGTGCCCCCGACCTCTGCCACTGCACTGCTGGCACCTCTCGCTCAGGGACCAGGTCAAGTCACACCTGTAACTCCAGCACACAACAGGTCATAGACGCTCAGAAATTTTTACTGAGTGAATTAGTAGATTTGTGAACAAACTCCCCACCTTCCAGTACTGCCCTAGTCTCTGTCACCGGAAATAATCATGAAAGCCTTTCAAGCCACAGGTTCCTCCCCTGTGAAACTACAACAGGAACCCCAACCCCCCCTACCTTGGGGGACTGTGGGATCCAGGAGACAACCCGTGGGGGGGCCTCTTTGACAAGAATGAAGATCTGGACGTGTGGAAGGTGCTATTGCCATTGTTTTTTTTTTTTTTAAACAATTGTTTTATTTAACTTTATTTATTATTATTTTCCAGTTGTGATCAGAGAGACAGAGAGAGAGAGACAAAGTGAGAAAGCAAGACACCAGGTCCAAGACTCAAACCGTGGTCGGCCCTGTGGGAGTCCAGCACCTTTAACCAACACACTACTTGCTGGCTCCTGCTATTGCCATTGTTAATAAACACTTCTGGGGGACCTGCAGTTGGCATAATGGCTATGTCGCTGGACTGCTATATAGCCGACCGCGGTTCGAGTCCCGGCCCTGGTGGCTTAAACTCACGCCAGGCGCGTGTGCGTGCGTACCCAAGATCCGGAGAGGAGAATGGAGGAGAAGGGATTGTGGTGTGGCCATCCCCGCTGGGGGGGGGATTGCTCGCTTTCTGTCTCTCTGTCCCTCTCTGTCTGGCTGGCAAGCGCATGCGCCCTATAGTGAAAACCTCTCAAAAAAAAAAAAAAAGAGAAAGAGAGATTTTTGCTATAGGGCATGTATGCTCATGAGAAAGGCAGAAAGTGAGAGAAATCACCCCCCCAAGGGGCACGCTACAATCTCTTCTCCTCCAGTCTCCTCTCAGGATTTTGGGTACACGTGCACATGAGCCTGGCGTGTGCTGTCAGGTCCTGGACTCAAACCGTGGCTGAATACATGGGAGTTCAGCGATGTAACCATTACGCCATCTGCTGGTCCCCTGGGTCTGCTTCCTTGAGTCCATGTATGTGCTGTGATCTGGGCTGTCCCACACTGGAAGCAGACCACAGTGTCAGACCCTGTTAAGGGGGCTGGTAGGAGGCAGGGTGGTTAGGGCGCTGGACTCCCACATGGCCAGCTGTGACTCCACTTCCAGACCTGGTGGCTTGCCTTTTCACTTTCCCTTTCTGTCTCGCTCTGGTCAAATTAAAATTAATAATAAATTAAATAATTCTATATAAAAAAAAAAAAAGGAAAAACTCCTGTTAAGGATCTCTTTTCTCTGTGTGTCTTTCTCTCTCTGATTCATGGAAGGACAAACAAAAAAAATTCTGAGGCCAGCATGTGGCATAGTGGTTAAGATGGCTGGATCCCACATGGCAGACTATGCAGTTCGAGTCCCAGACCTGGTGGCTTAAAAAACATGTCAAATGCATATATGTGCATGCCCAAAATACTGGGAAGAGAATGGAGAAGGAATTGTGGTGTGGCAGCCCTCCCTGGAGGAGGTTTCTCACTTTCTCTCTCCCTCTCTCTAGTAAGCATATAGCGAACTAAAATAAATAAATAAATAAATAAATAAATAAAATAAAATAAAAATAAAAACCCAATACATTCTTTTGAGCACATTGACTCAGGATTAAAACTGATCTGCAAATAAATTCCTCTAGATCATTTCACTGGTCCTGAGGAAAAGCCATGGATCTGGATGGCCATATTTTCTGAACAAAGCTCAGGATGTAGAAATTTGGGGCCAGCAGGTGGTGTGGTGGTTAAGGTGCTGGACTCCCACATGGCCGACCATGGCTTGAGTCCCAGACCTGGTGACTTGCTTTCTCACTTTCTCTCTCTCTGTCTCTCTCTCTCTCTGGTGAGTGCATACATCCCATAGCAAATTAAAATAAAAATAATAAATTAAATTAAATAACTTTTTAAAGAGATTTTTGCTATAGGGTGCATGCACTTGCTGGAGAGACAGAGACAGAAAGTGAAAAATCGCCTCCCCGGGTGGGTGGCAATGCTGTTATCCCTTCTCCTCCATTCTCCTCTCAGGATCTTGGACATGCACACACTTGCACCCAGCGTGAGTTTTAAACCAGCTGGTCTGGGACTCGAACCGTAGTCGACTACGTACAAGTCCAGTGACATAACCATTACGACATCTGCTAGTCCAAAATAATTCTTTTTCTTAAAAATAATTATTTTATTTAACTTTATTTAGTTAGTTATTTTAACTTGATCAGAGAGGGACAGAGAGAGAGAGGGAAAGTGAGAAAGCAAGCTACCAGGTCCGGGACTTGAGCCACGGTCAGCCGTGGGAGTCCAGTGTCCTTAACTACCATCTGCTGGCCCCAATAATTTTTTTTTTAAGATTTTTTTTTTTTTAGAGATTTTTTGCAAGGGCATGTGTGCTCACTGCAGAGAGAGAGAGAGAGAGAGAGAGAGACCCTCTAGGGGGGATGGCCACACCACAATCCCTTCTCCATTCTCCTCCTGGGACCTTGGATACACACATGCAGACATGCACACATGCCCGGTGGTGATTTTCAAGTCACCAGGCCCAGGACTCAATCCGCGGTCGGCGTGTGGGAGTCCAGTGACATAACCACTATTCCATCTGCTGGCCCCACCCAGCTCTTTTTTTAGACAAGGTCTCCCCATGTTGTCCAGGCCAGCCTTAAGCTTGTGATCCTTCTGCCTCAGTGTCCTCGGTCTCTGGGATTACAGGCACTTGCCACTGTGCCCTGCCTTTAGGCTGGACCAGAGCTGAGCCCAGGCTCCCCGGTAGTCCCAGCCTGCAGCGTGCAGGAGCGTGCAGCAGCGTGCAGCAGCATGCAGCATCTTAGCCTCATTGCTAAGGTGCAGCACCGTGGCTGGGCCTGCTTCGTTTTTCTGAAATCACTGCTGGGTACGCAGAGGCGACCAGCACAGTGATACCCTGGAATTACCTGGTGACTTCCTGGGAAGGGTACTGGCCAGTAAGTTCAGTGTGAGTGGGCAGGCCGGGAGGCACTCAGGAGGGACACTTTGGTCTTGAAGGGGACTGGGCGGTTGGAGCAGCAGGGGCTGATCCCCAGAAAATAAGTTCACCTCTTTATAACCAGAGCCGCAGGGTCACAGAAGGGCCTCAACAGATAACGGCTAACACTGCTGAGTGAACACTACACCTAGGCTCTGTCCTCTACGTGATATTTAATCTATTTTATTTATTTATTTTGCTAAAGGGCACATGTGCTCACCAGAAACACACAGAGAGAAATTAAGAAAGCAGCCCCTGGGGGATGACCACGCCAGCCACCATTCCTTCTCCTCCATTCCCCTCTTAGGACTTTTTCATTTGATTTTATTTATTATTATTATTATTTTGTTTGCTATAGCACACATGCATTCACCAGAGAGAGGCAGACAGACAGAAAGAAAGAGAGTGAGAAGGAAAATGAAAAAGAATGCCACCAAATCTAGAACTCAAATCGTGGTCAACCATGTGGGAGTCCAGCTCCTTAACCACCATGCCACCTGCCGGCCCCTCCTCTTGGGATTTTGAGCGCACACACACATGCCTGGTATGTTTCTGGGACTCAAACCACGCAGTCAGCCACAAAGGATTCAGCTGCCTTAGCCATCATGCTACTTACTAATGGCCCCCTATGTAGTCTGAACCTTCCCATTTAGTCTATAATGTAGATTGACTTATTATCCTCGTTTTACAGATGAGGAAACAAAGGCAGAGTGAGGCCACAATAACTTGCTTCAGGGCTGGCCTCGAGTTTAGTGGTTAAAGGAGCCGGATTCCACCTGGACGGCCTTGGCTCAAGGCCTTGAAAAGCCTGCCAAGTGTGTGTGCGCGCACCTGCCCCAAATCCCAACAGGAGGCAGAAACAGAGAAAGAGACTGTGGCGTGACCACTCCCACACCTAAGAGGGGAGCGTTTCCTCCCTCTTCCTCTCTCACTCTCCATCTCTCTCTGTAAGTGCACTTGCCATCTGGCAATTTAAATAAATGAATAATGACTTATTCCAGCACCCACTTAATAAGTGGGAGAGGGGCAAATGGTAGCCGTAAAATATATCACTCTGGGGGCCGGCAGGTGGCGTGGCGGTTAAGGACACTGGATTCCCACATGGCCAACCATGGTTTGAGTCCCGGACCTGGTGACTTGCTTTCTCACTTTCTCTCTTTCTCTCTCTCTCTCTCTCACTTTGTCCCTCTCTGGTCAAATTAAATAAATAAATATACAAATAAAGTTAAATAAAAAAATAAGTATTTCCAAACAAAACAAAAAACATGTCACTCTGTAAGACTGGCCCACCTGGGAAGGTCTGGATTCACATCTGGAGACCTCCCTGAGAACATCGAGCAAGAGCGTGCCTGTGACCCAGGGCCCTCCCAGGGGTGGATGTAGCATTCAGGCCCCGCTCAGAGTGCCCTGTCTCTCCCACTCGTGAAGAAATAAATAAACCTAGGGCTGGCCCTGCAGCCTAGTGGTTAAGGGAGCCCGAACCCAGATGGCCAACCACAGTTCAAATCCGGATCCTGGCAGCCTGAAAAATGCATCAGGCGTGTGTGCATACATGCCCCAAATCCGACAGGATAATAAATGGAGAAGAGGTTGTGGCATGACCATGCCCCATTCAGAGATTCTTTCTCTCTCTCTCTCTGGCAAGCCCACATGCCCTTCGGCAATTTAAATAAATAAATAAACCTAAACAAAATGAGTGACAGAGAGCAGGCAGGGGGCCAGGTGGTGGGAGTCCAACCTGCCCTCAGTGGGTTCACTGGGGTGGGCTGGGCCGGGAAGGGTGCTCCCGCCCCCTGGCCAGCCCTTCTTCGCTTCCTCTCCCAAGCGCTGCTCCAGTGCCACTGTGAGCCCGTCCCCTTGCAAGGACTGTGCTCAGGGACCGTGCTTTCAGAAAAAGTTTCATTTCAGAACAAAGACACGAAAAGCTGCCAAGATAGTACAGAATACTGATACATGCTACTACTACCTACACGAATTTTGAAAGCATGATGTTCTCAAAAGGCAAAATTAAAATAAATTTAGTTTAAAGATAGATCTTAAGCAGTTTTTATTTGAGTTTCATGAATTGAGGCAACCTCCGTTCTATAAAACAGAATGAAATCTTCCCACTCAGCAACAGAATAGTAGGTTTTGGAAGGGGGAGACAAAGGAAAAAAATAACAGAAGCAAAAAAAATGAAAAACCTGAGGGGGCCGGCAGGTGGCGTGGTGGTTGAAGATGCTGGACTCCCACAAGGCTGACCACGGTTTGAGTCCTGGCCCTGGCAGCTTGCTTTCTCACTTTGCCTCTCTCTTTCACTCTGTCTCTCTCTGGTCAAATTAAAATAAGTAAGTAAATAAATAAAGTTAAATAAAACAATTTAAAAAAAAGAAAACCTGATCTGTTAACATCAGGTTCCTTTTTTGTAAGGGTTAAAGCAGAGGGACTGGGACTAGCAGATGGTGTAGCAGTAATGTCACTGGACTCGCACATGGCTGACCACGGTTTGAGTCCCAGGTCCGGTGGCTTAAAAATCACACTGGACGTGTGTGCATGCATTTCCAAGATCCCAGGAGGCGAATGGAGGAGAAAAAATTGTGGTGTGGCCATTCTCCCATGGGGTGATTTCTCCCTTTCCCTCTCACTAAGTCTGTCTCTCTCTCTTGCCCTAAGGAAAAAAACTAAAAAAAAAAAATAAAAGGGGGGGGACTTCCTTATTAGGCTGATTCAGGTAGGCTGGAATCCACTGCTTTCAGGAAAAACTGGTCTGTTTAGAGATCTATTAGTATCTGCTTCTTTAAAGTTTGTTTGATTATGTGGTATTTAGATTGAGTGATTTTGTTTTACTTTTGTCAGAAAAGTCATGACATGTTTTTCTATACAAAAATGCATCATGGGAACCAACAGTTAGCGTAATGGCTATGTCGCTAGACTCCCTGTAGTCAACCACGGTTTGCATCCCAGACCCAGTGGCTTAAAACTCATGCCAGGTGCATGTGCGTGCGTGCCCAAGATCCCAAGAGGAGAATGGAGGAGAAGGGATTGCGGCGTGACCATCCCCCCTGGGGGGTGATTTCTCGCTTTCTGTCTCTATGTCTCT
>NW_006159733.1:1247241-1250049 GCF_000334495.1 Tupaia belangeri chinensis
CAGTAAAAAGGGGGGGGGGGGGAAATTTTTAGCCGTAAAATATATCACTCTGGGGGCCGGCAGGTGGCGTGGCGGTTAAGGACACTGGATTCCCACATGGCCAACCATGGTTTGAGTCCCGGACCTGGTGACTTGCTTTCTCACTTTCTCTCTTTCTCTCTCTCTCTCTCTCACTTTGTCCCTCTCTGGTCAAATTAAATAAATAAATATACAAATAAAGTTAAATAAAAAAATAAGTATTTCCAAACAAAACAAAAAACATGTCACTCTGTAAGACTGGCCCACCTGGGAAGGTCTGGATTCACATCTGGAGACCTCCCTGAGAACATCGAGCAAGAGCGTGCCTGTGACCCAGGGCCCTCCCAGGGGTGGATGTAGCATTCAGGCCCCGCTCAGAGTGCCCTGTCTCTCCCACTCGTGAAGAAATAAATAAACCTAGGGCTGGCCCTGCAGCCTAGTGGTTAAGGGAGCCCGAACCCAGATGGCCAACCACAGTTCAAATCCGGATCCTGGCAGCCTGAAAAATGCATCAGGCGTGTGTGCATACATGCCCCAAATCCGACAGGATAATAAATGGAGAAGAGGTTGTGGCATGACCATGCCCCATTCAGAGATTCTTTCTCTCTCTCTCTCTGGCAAGCCCACATGCCCTTCGGCAATTTAAATAAATAAATAAACCTAAACAAAATGAGTGACAGAGAGCAGGCAGGGGGCCAGGTGGTGGGAGTCCAACCTGCCCTCAGTGGGTTCACTGGGGTGGGCTGGGCCGGGAAGGGTGCTCCCGCCCCCTGGCCAGCCCTTCTTCGCTTCCTCTCCCAAGCGCTGCTCCAGTGCCACTGTGAGCCCGTCCCCTTGCAAGGACTGTGCTCAGGGACCGTGCTTTCAGAAAAAGTTTCATTTCAGAACAAAGACACGAAAAGCTGCCAAGATAGTACAGAATACTGATACATGCTACTACTACCTACACGAATTTTGAAAGCATGATGTTCTCAAAAGGCAAAATTAAAATAAATTTAGTTTAAAGATAGATCTTAAGCAGTTTTTATTTGAGTTTCATGAATTGAGGCAACCTCCGTTCTATAAAACAGAATGAAATCTTCCCACTCAGCAACAGAATAGTAGGTTTTGGAAGGGGGAAACAAAGGAACAAAATAACAGAAGCAAAAAAAATGAAAAACCTGAGGGGGCCGGCAGGTGGCGTGGTGGTTGAAGATGCTGGACTCCCACAAGGCTGACCACGGTTTGAGTCCTGGCCCTGGCAGCTTGCTTTCTCACTTTGCCTCTCTCTTTCACTCTGTCTCTCTCTGGTCAAATTAAAATAAGTAAGTAAATAAATAAAGTTAAATAAAACAATTTTAAAAAAAGAAAACCTGATCTGTTAACATCAGGTTCCTTTTTTGTAAGGGTTAAAGCAGAGGGACTGGGACTAGCAGATGGTGTAGCAGTAATGTCACTGGACTCGCACATGGCTGACCACGGTTTGAGTCCCAGGTCCGGTGGCTTAAAAATCACACTGGACGTGTGTGCATGCATTTCCAAGATCCCAGGAGGCGAATGGAGGAGAAAAAATTGTGGTGTGGCCATTCTCCCATGGGGTGATTTCTCACTTTCCCTCTCACTAAGTCTGTCTCTCTCTCTTGCCCTAAGGAAAAAAACTAAAAAAAAAAAATAAAAGGGGGGGGACTTCCTTATTAGGCTGATTCAGGTAGGCTGGAATCCACTGCTTTCAGGAAAAACTGGTCTGTTTAGAGATCTATTAGTATCTGCTTCTTTAAAGTTTGTTTGATTATGTGGTATTTAGATTGAGTGATTTTGTTTTACTTTTGTCAGAAAAGTCATGACATGTTTTTCTATACAAAAATGCATCATGGGAACCAACAGTTAGCGTAATGGCTATGTCGCTAGACTCCCTGTAGTCAACCACGGTTTGCATCCCAGACCCAGTGGCTTAAAACTCATGCCAGGTGCATGTGCGTGCGTGCCCAAGATCCCAAGAGGAGAATGGAGGAGAAGGGATTGCGGCGTGACCATCCCCCCTGGGGGGTTCTCGCTTTCTGTCTCTATGTCTCTCTCTGTCTGTCTGGCGAGCGCATACGCCCTATAGTGAAAATCTCCCCCCCCCAAAAAAAAATGCATCATGACTTTCTAATAACCCTATAGTTTGGTCAGTTTTATTGGGATCTTGTGCAGGGACTCAGCTGAAAATCATGTTTAACAGTGTCAACAGAAATAACCAACTCTGGGCACCAGCAGTTGGCGTAATAATTACGTTGCTGGACTCCCACATAGTTGGCCATGGTTCGAGTCCTGAACCCAGCAGCTTAAAACTCATGCCGGGGGCGTGTGCATGGATGCATGCCCAAAATCCCGAGATAAAAATGGAGAAGAAGAGATTGCACTGTGACCATTCCCCCGGGAGGTGATTTCTCACTTTCTGTCTCTGTCTCTCTGCCAAGCACACACACCCTATAGCAAAAATCTCTCTCTAAAAAAAGAAATAACCAACTCTGTAGGAATAATAATGCAAAAGTTTATTGCTAAGCATGAGTTTGAGTGACCTGACCCGGAAAAAAGACAACAGTGTTTCTCTAGGTGTTGAGATACCGTGGTGGTTCCTTTCATATAATTCTGAGAGCAGGAGTGCTGTCCATCAGCATAAGGAGTCTATTACAGTGGCCTGGCCACAAAGGGTAGGGTGGGACATCTCAGGGGAGGAGACAGGGTCTATGTGTGTTATGTTCTAGGTGAATTTCAAATTCTTTTTTTTTTTTTTTTTTTCCCTTTTTGGGCTTCCCCAGCTCCCCTTAA
>NW_006159733.1:1250089-1258952 GCF_000334495.1 Tupaia belangeri chinensis
GGTTTGTTTAGGGGTATTTTAAATGTTTTTTTTTTTTTTTTTTTTTTTTTTTGCCATTGTGTGCATGCACTAGCTCGCCTAAGAGAGACAGAGAGAGAGGTAAAGTGAGAAATCGTCCACCAGAAGGATGGTCACGCCTCAATCCCTTCTTTATTCTCCTCTCAGAACTCTGGGCACGTACTCACTCTCCTGACATGTTTTTCAAGCCACGAGATCTGAGACTCTTAACTCTGTAGTTCAAGTAGAATCCAGGGCCTTAACTGCCCTGCCATCTGCTAGCCCCAGGTTAGTAACTGGTTAAAGAAAAGCACAAATCTCAGGCTAGCAGGTGGCAGGTTGGTTAAAGCACTGGACTCCCACATGGCTAACCACAGTTTGAGTCCTAGACCTGGCAGCTTGCTTTCTCAATCTCCCTCTCTCTCTCTCCGTCTGTCTTTCTCTGTTCGACTAAAATAATAATGATGATTATGGTGAATAAAATTCTATAAGATAATTAAACACACACACAAACACAAACTCTGTTCTGAAAGAAATTAGCAAAAGAACGCTTAATCTAAGAGATACAATAAAGAAGTCTGCTAATGACCATAGACCTCTGGGCCAGCAGGTAGTATGGTAGACTCTCACGTGGCTGGCCAAAGTTCTAGTCCTGGAGCTGGCAGCTTGCTTTCTCACTTTTCCTCTCTCTCTGTCTCTCTCTGTGACTGCACTAACGCATTCAGTTCTAGATTTTAACTGAGTGAATAACGTGGTACCTGATGTATCTCAATAAAGCTGTCATCAACAAAAAACAAAAGGGCTTTCTTTCTCTCTCTCTCTCTTTCTTTCATCTTGCCAGAGCTCCCTGCTGTAACAGAGCATTCCCCATGAGGAATGATGACGTCACAAACCCTTCTCCTCCATCTCTCCCTCCTTTTGGGATCTTGAACACACATGCACCTGTTTCTCAAGCCACTAGGTCTTTTTTTTTTTTTTTTTTTTGGAGAGATTTTCACTGTAGGGCGCGTGCGCTCGCCAGACAGAGAGAGACATAGAGATAGAAAGCGAGAAATCACCCCCCAGGGGGGATGGTCACGCCGCAATCCCTTCTCCTCCATTCTCCTCTCGGGATCTTGGGCACGCACGCACACGCGCCAGGCGTGAGTTTTAAGCCACCAGGTCCAGGACACGAACCGCGGTCGACTACGTGGGAGTCCAGCGACATAGCCATTACGCTAACTGCTGGTTCCCAAGCCACTAGGTCTTGAACCACAAGTCAGCTATGTGGGATCCAGCCACCTTAACCGCCATGCCACTGGCTGGCCCAACAAAAGGGCTTTCTAAACTTTAAGTGGTTAAAAATACTCATAACCTATTTGTACCTTAATTATTTTTTTTTAGGGCTTTCTAAACTTTAAGTGGTTAAAAATAACTCATAACTTATTTGTACCTTAATTATTTTTTTAAAAAAAGAAAGTGTAGGGCTGACACCCTGGCCTAGTAGAGGAGCCACATCCTTCATGGCATACCACAGTTCTGACCCTGCCTCAGTGACTTGAAAAACACACCCGGACCATGTGTGTGTCCCAAATCCTAATAGGACGGAGAAATGGAGGAGAAGGGATGAGTGTGACCATGCCACATTGGGATTGCTTTCTCTCTCTCCTTCCTCTGGCAAGGGCAGACACCTCTGGCCACCAAGAAATCCCCTGTACTTACCATCTAACTTCTTCTAAGGGGGATTTCTTGTCTAAGTAGGGTAAGCGTCGCTTCCCTTTTAAGATGAGGCTCCCGAAGGCCCAGAACCTTGTCCCTAATTGAGATCCTAATAGTGAGAACATCTCACTGACATCCTAGTCTACACAGTTTACAAAACACCCCTTTCTCCCACCCACCCCACCCACTTAACCCTTCGTTTGACTCTCAAAGCAAACCTGAAGTTGTCCATAAACTTTCTTGGTGCCTTCCTCCCTACCTGGGCTACCCTCTGTAAGGATGCCAAATGTGGGTCAACCCCATGAGGTAATCAGCCCTAATGTGCCCAGCCAGTCCTGGGAAGGCCGCTATTCATTATTCTGAGACATCACTGAGGGCGAATTTAAACCGAAAGGGCTAGACTCGTTACAGGTAGATATTATGAGCAGGGTGGTCTAATATGCCAACACAGGGGACATTGATACATCAATCCCTGTCACCAGGGATGAGGCTAGACCCTGCAGCAAGAGAGGACAGGTTATCTCATCGAAATTCTTTGGTCAACATCCTAATTTAATATTTTTTTCTTTCTCTTTCTTTCTTCCTCCCTTCTTTCTTTCTTTCTTTTTCTTTTTCTTTTTTTCTTTTTTTTTTTTGGTAAAGAGATTTTTGCTATAGGGGACATTCATTAGCCAGAGAGACAGAGAGAAACAGAGACAGAAAGCGAGAAATCACACCCCAGGAGGTTGGCCACACTATGATCCCATCTCCTCCATTCTCCTCTCAGGATTTTGGGCACAAACACACAGGTGCCCAGCATGAGCTTTTTGTTTGTTTGTTTAAGAATTATTTTATTTCATTGTATTTATTGTCATTATTTTATTCTATTTTTAAAAAGTTGACCAGAGAGAGACAGAGAGAGAGGAAGTGAGAAAGCAAGCTGCCAGGTCTGGACTCCAACTGAGGTCAGCCACGTGAGAGTCCAGTGGCCTTAACCACCATGCCACCTGCGGCCCCACCCCTGGTGAGTTTTAAGCAGCAGGTCAGGACTTGATCCGCAGTTGATCATGTGGGAGTCCAGCGACATACCATCATGCCATCTGCTGGTCCCCAAGATCCTAATTTCTACTCTGGGCAATAAACTCATAAGGGCAGAGCAGACCCTGCTGGGATGTTCATTTTATTTCACTGTATTCATTGTCATTATTCTATTCTATTTTTTTAAATTGACCAGAGAGGGACAGAGAGAGGAAGTGAGAAAGCAAGCTGCCAGGTCTGGACTTCTGGTCCTTCGGGTCCACACTGGGTATGTGAAATTGGGTAATTAAATTCTTTACCTGAGGGAGAAGTAGCATGTGCCCATAAAAGCCCACAAATTCGGGGGGACCAGCAGTTAGCATAATAATGGTGTCATTGGACTACCATGTCGTAGACCGCGTTTCGAGTCCTGGACCCGGTGGCTTAAACTCACGCCAGGCGCGTGCGCGTGCATGCCCAAGATCCCGAGAGGAGAATGGAGGAGAAGGGATTGCACCCCTGGGGGGTGATTTCTCGCTTTCTGTCTCTCTGTCTCTGTCTTTCTGGTGAGAGCACGTGTCCTATAGCAAAAATCTCTCTCAAAAAAAAAAAAAAAGCCCACAAATTCAAACAAAGAAGCCAGCTATAATGACAGACCTCCTCTCCTAAATGCTCATGACCAAGACCCCAGAATCAAAGTAACACCTAACCCGATTGCTAGCACAATTGCCTTCTAACTGTCCACCCACGCGAGGGTGTATTTCTTTATTGATAACAATCTTTACTTTGCTATTTAAAAACTTCTCTTTTCCTACTTTACAGGCGTTTGTAGTTTTTCATTCTGCATCCTACCTTGAGTTTCTAACCTTAGAGATCTGGATCCAGGAACCCTTCCAATAGCAGACCCTCAGCCGGGCCCCCCAGCCACATTCTCACTCCACCTGCAACGCGCCTGCATTGAAGCCTCAGTCTGCTCATCTAGAGGCTAGGCCCGCAGCCCCCCGCAGATGCACTGGGGTTGGGGAGTCGGGAGAAAGGACCACCGGGAGGATCCCTGAAGTCCCAATCCTTGCAGCAAGCCCGCGGTCCAGATGCCGGACCTGCGCGGAGAACGAGGAGTCCAGCGACATGACCATTACGCCATCTGCTGGTCCCCAAGATCCTCATTTCTACTCTGGGCAATAAACGAATCCGGGCAGAGCAGACCCCAAATCGATGTCACACCTTTCAGGAGCCACCTCGCCCCAACCCAGGGCCAGCCCCTACGAACTACAAATCCCAGCAGGCCTTGGGGCGGGGGCTCGGAAGCTGGGCGCTGAGCCCTCTTTCCTAAGTCCAGGGCCCTTGTGGTCGAGGTCAGTAAGATGGGGACACCTCCACGTCCTCAGGACACACAAACGCAAATTCTCGCGTGCACGCACGCGCACTCCGAACTACAGTCCCGGTGGACAGCAGGGAGGGTCGGGGCCTGGGTGCGAAATCCGGGAGAGCGCGTCTGGCCATCTGGGACATCCCGTCATGGTGGGGAGTGTCTGCACGCCCCGTGCCTCAGTTTCCCGCTCGCCTCCCTCTCCGCCAACCTGAGCCCCGGCTCGCGCGCTCAGTGAGGCTGGGCTGCCGGGACGGGATGGCGGGTGGGACGCGGGACACAGTTTAGCAGCCTCCCTCGCGGGGAACGAACTCCCTTTCCTGCAGAGACAGCTGCCCGGACCCGAGGCAGGACTTGACCGGCTCTGGCCCCTGTGTGGCCTGCAGGTCTCCTGGAGACGCCTAGGAAGGCCTGTGTCTTCCATGTGCCCAGGCCTCCGCTTTACACTGCAGTCCAGGCAGAGGCTTGGGGGGCTGTCCCGAGATAACCAGGGCGCTCCGCGCATCCTCTCCCTCCGTGCGCGCATCCTCTCCCTCCGTGCGCAGTGCTCACACCTCAGGATCAAGTGTTAAAACTCGTGTCTTAAATTCCCAGGTTGCCCAAGAGTCTCTGCGGCACTTACAGGAGGGACTTACCCAAACCCTTCAGTGCAGGTCAGGAACTCAGGGGTCCAGCCTCCTACTTGGGATGAGCCACGCTGAGGCTCCGCTTCTTCCACCCTCAGGCCAGGGCAGCCTCTCCTGAGGCCTCTTCTCAGCTGATTTCTGGCTCCCAGGTGAGGATTCAGGTTACACCTGTATCGGGAGCAGTGACAACACAGTGGCCCACAGCACATTGGACTTTGTGTCTCCAACCTGTTTTCAATTTTACACTTCCTGCTCCAGGAAAATACTGCTACTTCTCTCATCAAGGAAGGTGGGAAAACAGCGTCTACGGTATGTTCTTCTTTGAAGGTATAGCCATGTCTGTGACCCCGAGATTGCACTTTTGTAGCTAAGTAAAGACCAGCTACTCCTAGAAATATTCCATTTATTGGGGCTGGCAGGTGGCATGGTTGTTAAGGATGCTGGACTCCCACATGGCCAACCGTGGTTTGAGTCCCAGACCTGGAAGCTTGCTTTCTCACTTTCTCTCTCTTTATATATTAAAATGATAATAAAGTTAAATAAAATAATTCTTAACAAGTGTTCCATTTATTTATAAAACAATTAGAAACCACCTCACAGGGGCCAGCAGGTGGTATGGTGGTTAAGGCACTGGGCTCCCACGTCATTGACTATGGTTCAAGCCCTGGACCCAGTGGCTTGAAACTCATGCCAGGCGCATGTGCATGCCTGCCCAAAATCCAGAGAGCAGAATGGAGGCAAAAAGATTGTGCGGTGTGGCCGCAGGGGGTGATTTCCCAGGGGGTGATTTCTCGTTTTCTGTATGTCTCTCTCTCTCTCTCTCCAGTGAGTGAACTCTATAGCAAAAATCTCTCCAAGAGAAAGAAAGAAGAAAGAAAGATGGAAAGAAAGAAAAAGAAAAAGAGCCTCAGAAGGGATAGTTCAAACAGATCACTCAGAATCTCTTTGTAGCAGGGGTGTAACTGGTCAACTGGTCTCTAAGCATGCCCATTTCTGTCTGAGAATGCTCAGAGCTTTGTTTTTCTGAGAATTTCTTTTAAGACAAACAACCTTCTGTTGGATAGCCCTTCTACCCTAGAGACAAGAGATAGGTACCTTAGAAACCTGCAGACCGCCGTTACCCCGGTTCCTGAGCTCCCTAAGAGCTCATTCTGGTATTAGAAATCATATTATTACAGGACCAGCAGTTGGCATAATGGCTATGTTGCTGGACTCCCTTGTAGTCGACCATGGTTTGAGTTCCAGACCCGGTGGCTTAAACTTACACCGGGTACATGTGTGTGTGCGCCCAAGGTCCCGAGAGGAGAATGGAAGAGAGGGATTGCGGCGTGGCCATCCTCCAGTGGGGTAATTTCTTGCTTTCTGTCTCTCTCTGTCTTTCTGGCAAGCGCACGCGCCCTATAGCAAAGAGCTCTCAAAAAAAAAAAAAAATCTTAGAATATGAGCTTCTGCATTTCAAGGCTTAGCATCAGACTCAAATCAGTAAGAGGCTGAGTGACTTCCATGTGACCTACTTCCTGAAGATCCAGCTGACAAGGTGCAATTAAGGAACATCATTACTGGGATTGTGGCTAAAGGCAAGGTCTGACAAAAGATGGGTTCTTTCCCCTTAAGGACCTTTCCTTCATTTACCTTCCTGATTAAAGCCTGTGTGGGTGGTTCCCCAGGGCATGCCTTGTCCTCTGCAGCCTCCGTCCCCAGCTGAGAGACAGGCCGCCTTGCCTCTCCTCACCACCAGGCGTCGCCCTTTCCCATGGAACGACTGCTCAAGTCCCCACAGTGCCGGCGAGGGGAGGGCCTGTGGCTTTGGCCCTGTGTACACGATTAGATCGCCTTGGCCCGAGGCCCAGCAGGCATCTCCTCTTTGGTCTATGCTTTTCTGTTCGTTAAAGGTAGGAAGGGCGAGCTCAGGGCCTTCCATGCCCATCAAGGAAGAAAGGATGTGGGGATGGAGACCCATCCACAAGTCGCAAGTCATGGTGTCAGGTCTCTTCCAAGGGGGAGGGTAGAAGGCCAGGCTGGGTTTTCCCAACCCTGCCCCCTTACCATCCTGGGGAGAGGAACAGGAAGCAGCTGGAACAGGAGGTGCTTGGCTCCCAGACCCTGAGCTAAAGAAGGAAGCCTAATCAGGCCTGAGCTACATCTGGCGGGGTGGGGAGGGGACTTCCTGGGACAGTGGGGGTTGGAATAAACGCACCCCACCGGAAGGTACATAGAGGAACGGACCCAGTGGTGGGTAAAGATGTCCAGAGACGATGCTCCATCTGCGGGTAAGGAGCTTCTTTTCAGCAGAACAGAGAACAGCCCTCAGACTGCCTGGGTTGGTGACCTATGGCAGGAAAGAAGCAAACCCTGGCCTTTCTGAGAAGAGAGGCCGCTGGTGTTTGCAGAGAGGCGGGCTCGGAACAGGTGGTGAAGACTGAGTAAGATCCCAATAGGCAGCTCCGACAAATATTGATCAAGAGCCTGCTGCGTGCCAAGGTGTGGGCTGGGCACTTGGGTCTTGGCCGTAAACCGAACAGACAGTGGCTGCCCATTAGAGAACTTACAGTCCCGCTCCGAGATAAAGCTGTAGGTTCTTACGGTGGGACCCTGGTCTGGGACCCCTGCAAGGCGGATGTGGCCAGAGTGTTCCAGCAGGGGAACAGCAGTGCGCAGCCCCCAGACAGGAAGAGACCTGGTTAGTAGAGTCAGTGGCTCGTGCCCTGCAGTCACAGCTACTTGGAAGGCTGAGGCAGGATGGTGAGTTCAAGGCCAGCCTGGGCAGCATAGACAGACCCAGTTTCAAGCATGTGGGGAGGAAATAAAAAAGAGAGAAGGAGCCCGTTTGAGACTGAGGCGGAAGAAGCCATGCAGTATTCCAAGGGTTTCGGCTGTTCTCCCCATCCCCAGCCTCACCCTGGCGTCCCACCTGGTGCGTCACCTCTTCCACTCTCTCTGGGCAGAATCGGGACAGTGGGCCATTGTTCAAGCCCAAGGACAGCAAGAGAAAACTGTGGTGATGTGTAGGCTGCTGAGGTGAAGGAAAGAGGGGGCCATTTATGAAGAGAGTATTGCCATTTCTTTTATTATTCTTATTATTTATTTAATTTTTTTATTATTTTAATTTGCTATAGGGCACATGTGCTCACCAGAGGCAGAGAGAGTGAGAGAGAGAGAAAGTGAGAAAGCGAGTCACTGAGTCTGGACTCAAACCACGGTCAGCCATGTGCGAGTCCAGTGCCTTAATCACCACGCCATTTCTTTTTCGGTAATGTTTTTGAAGTTTGATATACATATAGAAGCTAAGGAAGGAAGCCTAAGCAAGGCCATATTACATTTTTTTTTCTTTTTATTGTGTTTTGCTATATATTTTTTAAAGAATTACTTCATTTAACTTTTATTTCTTTATTTTAATTTGACCAGAGAGGGACAGAGCGAGAGAGTGAGAGAGAGAAAGTGAGAAAGCAAGGTGCCAGGTCCAGGACTAGAACCACGGTTGGCCATGTGGGAGTCCTGCATCCTTAACTACCATGCCACCTGCCAGCCCAATGTTTTGATATATAAAAATGACCTCCCTCTTTGATATATTCTCTAAGGACTGAGTAAAGGTCTAAATTTCTTCCAGCTGGCCTGGCCCAGATGGCACAGTGGTAATGCAACTGGACCCACATGGGAAAGGTCCTGGGACGCAAACCCAGGACCTTCCTGTGCACACTGAGTGTGTGTGAGTGTGGGCTGGCTGGCACTGGGAGTGGATCATGGCCTGGCAACCCTGTTGGGGGTGTCTGTCTGCCTATCTCTCTCTCCATCCTGGAAGAGTCTAGATAAATAGACCAGCAGGTGGTGTGGTGGTTAAAGCACTGGACATTCCCACATGGCTGACCACAGTTTGAACAACAGTGTGACGCCCAGACATGGTGCCTTGCTTTCTCACGTTCCCTCTCTCCCTCTCTCACTTGCTCTGTCCCTCTCTGGTCAAAATGAAAATAAGTAAGTAAATAAAGCTAAATAAAAATAATTCTTAAAAAAATATATCTTGGGGCTGGCAGGTGGCATGGTTAAATGGGCTGGATTCCCACATGGCCGACTGTGGTCCCACATGGCTGACTGTGGTTCGAGTCCCAGACTTGCTTTCTCACTTTTCCTTTCTCTCTCTGTCTCTGTCTGGTCAAATTAAAACATAATAATGACAAAT
>NW_006159733.1:1258965-1274704 GCF_000334495.1 Tupaia belangeri chinensis
ACACCCCAGACCTGTTGGCTTGCTTGCTCACTTTCTCTTTCTCTCCCGCTCTGTCTCTCTCTGGTTTAAATAAATAAATAAATAAATAAATAAATAAATAAATAAAGTTAAATAAAATAATTATTTAAAAAATACACGTATATATATCTTAAGAGGTGGGCCCCAATGCAGAGTAGTTAATCACTGTACAGCGGAAGCTGGATCCCACATGACCAGCCAGGGTTCAAGATCCAGCCTCCCTTCAAAAATCATGCCAGATGCATGTGTGCCCAGAATCCAGGAGGAAAAGAGACTGTGTTGTGGCCAGGTCCTTTTGGGGGTGCTTTTGCGTGCTTTCTCTCTCTCTCTCTCTCTCTCTCATTTGCATACACCCTCTGACACTCTCTGGCTTAAAACAAAAAACAACAACTTCTTTATAAAAATAATAAATGCACTTCTTCCAAGTGAAGTCTCCTTATGTCAACAGAATGCAGAATGGGCCTCTGGAGCCCCGGTCACACTGGAACACTGGAACAGAGAGATGGCGAGTGGGAGTGAGTCCCCGGAAATAGGGCTGGGAGGCAGGAAGGGGCCTGATCTTACAAGACAGCATTTGGTCTCCATTCAAGGAGCCGTGGGGAGTCTCCTGAAGGTTTTAGGCAGAGTCCGGACAGGATCAGATCTGTGAGGAGCCAAGATCTGGGCGGGGCAGGCGGCTGGCACAGAGGACGCAGTGCTGGTCGGCCGAGTACTCAGGGCGGCCTCCGGCAGTGAACCAGCCGCCTTCCGGAGTGGGTCTCCCTCGTAGAGGGTCGTGTTTTACCACTACACCACTGCCTGGCCCCGTTGACAGGAACTTGAACCCAACCACAGACCAAATTCAGCTGACCTCAGGCCCTCCACCAGGAACGGCTTGGGCCTTGACCACCTGCTCTGGTAAAAATATCCTGATTGCCCTGACCATCTCCTCTCCCCACCCCTCCCCTCACGGTCAGGCTCTTCCACACCACCTGCCACGCACTTGTCCCTAACCTCACGTTCAGGAAATTCCCCTTCCCTCTTCCTACCCCACCGAGACTTTCATCTGTCCCTGTAGATTCCCATCCTCCTTTTATTATTATTTTTTTATTTTTAAAAGAATTATTTCTTTTTATTTTTCAATTTGATCAAACAGAGACACACAGAGAGAGAAAGGGAAAGTGAGAAAGCAAGCTGCCAGGTTCAGGACTCGAACCACAGTCAGCCATGTGGGAATCCAGGGCCTTTAACCACCCTTATTATCTGCACCCTTTGGCTTCTCCTCCACTCCCTCTACTTCAGGGCTAAGGGAAAGCTGGCTGTCCCATGGGGCCACACCCCCGACCTTTCCTTGGCCTGACCTCCCATTCCCAGTGCCCCACCTTAACCTACTGCATTTCTCTCCCTGTGCTTCCTCTTCCCCTTTCTCCCTGCTTTTCTCTATCTAGCTATATTGACTGATTTTTTAATTATAAAGATAATTCATGCTTATCATTAAAAAGTCCCATAGGAGACCAGCAGTTGGCATAATGGCTATGTCACTGGACTCCCACGTTATCAACCACGGTTCAAGTCCTGGACCCAGTGGCTTAAACTCACACCGGGCGCGTGTGTGTGCATTCCCAAGATCCCGAGAGGAAAATGGAGAAGGGATTGCAGCATGGCCATCCCCCCAGGGGATGATTTCTCGCTTTCTGTCTCTCTGTCTCTCTCTGTCTTTCTGGCAAGTGCACGCGCCCTATAGCAAAAACCTCTAAAAAAAGTCCATCTGATTGCAGTAGAAAACTATGTCACTTAGTCTGGTTGGCCTTGCCTTCCTGAGAGACACCCACTTCTGGGCTTCTTGGCATCCATGCGGTGATGTCACTGATACTGCGGCTTCATCTCTAAACTAGAGTTCCTAACTGACAGTAAGAGGAACCAGCTCTAGCTAGTTTAGGCTGAAAACTATTTTTTTAAAGAATTATTAAATTAATTAATTAATTAATTAATTAAAATTTGACCAGAGAGGGACAGAGTGAGAGAGAGTAAGAAAGTGAGAAAGCTAGCCACCAGGTCCAGGATTTGAATTGTGGTTGGCCAAATGGGAGTTCAGCACCCTCTATCTCCATACCACTTGCCGGCCCTTGAAAACTATTTTTTAGTATTCTGGAGAGCTGGCAGGTGGTGTGGTGATTAAAGGTGCTGGATTTTCATATAGCCAACCGTGGTTCAAGTCCCAGAACTGGCGGTTTGGTTTCTCACATTCCCTTTCTTTGTGTCTCTCTGGTCAAATTAAAATAATAATAATAATAGCAACAACAACAAATGGAATTAAATAAATAAATAATTCTTTTTAAAAAATTCTAGACGGGACCTGCAGGTGGCATCATGGTCAAGGCACTGGACTCCCACATAGTTGACTGAGGTTCGAGTTCCAGACCCAGCAACTTGAAATTCATGCCAGGTGCGTATGTGTGCATGCCCCAAATCCCAAGCTGAGAATGGAGGAGAAAGAACTGTGGTGTGGCCATCATCCCCCTTGGGTGGGGGGGAGGAGGATGGTGACTTCTTGCTTTCTGACAAGGTTGTGAGCCCTATAGCAAAAATCTCTCTCCCTCTCTGTCTCTCTCTCTCTATATATATATATAAAATATTTATTTATTATTTACCTGAAGGCTAAATGGTGGTGTAGTGGTGAAATGCAATTACCTGTGAGGCCAACCCACATGGGAAGGTTTCCAACTTGCAACCAAAGGCCTCCCTGAGTACACCAGGCGTGTGCATGCCATGATCCAAGCTGAATGAAGCTGCAGGTGGACTCTAGTGTCACCTCCCTTATCAGGGTTCTGTATCTCTCTACGCCCTCTTCTCTCTCTCTCTCTCTCTCTCTCTCTCACACACACACACACACACGCACACTCACAGAAGAAATAAAGTAATAAAAAAATTTTTAAAGAATTATTTTAGGGGCCGGTAGGTGGCGTGGTGGTTAAGGGCTCTGTACTCCCACATGGCTGATCACAGTTCAAGTCCCCGACCTGGTGGCTTGCTTTCTCACTTTCCCTCTCTCTCCTCTCTCTCTCTCTCCTCTCTCTCTCATCAAATTAAAAAAAAATAAATAGAAATGAAATAAAGTGATTCTTTAAAAAAAGGAATAGGGGGACCAGAAGGTGGCGTGATGGTTAAGGCGCTGGACATTCCCACATGGCCGACCAGGGTTCAAGTCCTGAATCTGGTGGCTTGCTTTCTCACTTCCTCTCTCTCTCACGCTCACCCTCTGTCTCGCTTTGGTGAAATTAAAAAATAAATGAATGAATAAATAACAAAATTAATAATTAAGAAAAAAAGGAATAGAATTATTTTATTCATTGTCTTTATTATTTTATTTTAAAGTTGACCAGAGAGAGGCAGGGAAAGACAAGGAAAGAGAGAAAGCAAGCTGCCAGTTCCAGGCCCTGAACCACAGTCAGCCATGTGGGAGTCCAGGTGCCTTAACCACCATGCCACCTGCCGACCCCCAGTAATAATTTTTTTTTTTTAATTCTATAGCTCACAGCACATCCAGGAGGGCCCGAGGACCAGCCAGGGGCAGTGTCCCAAAGGTCACAGCCAAGCAGGTCTGGCAGAGGTGCCCTGGACACAGACACCACTGCTTGCCAGCACCACTGACCTGGGCCCCAGTTGGTGCCGCCGAGGGCTTGACCTCTGGGAAGAGCATTTGGCTGTCGCTATCCCCCCCGGTGGAGACTGCATGGTGCCTGGTGCAGGTTCAGAGTCTGGCATGGGGTGTCCGAATGGTGAATGGCCACCACTGCCGCGCAAGGGAAGCTGGGAAGGCCTCACTTCTGATTTGTGAATGGAAACAAAGACTGTTTTTTTTCCCTGATAGAGGACACACGTGCTTCAGAGAGAGACAGAAAGAGAGGAAAGAGAAAGCACCCCCCATAGGGAATGGTCACGCTGCAATCCCTTCTCCGCTTCTCCCTCCTTTTGGAATTTTGGGCATACGTACATATGCGGGTGTGTTTATAAAGCCGCCAGGTCCCATACTTGAACTGTGTGGTTGGCCATGTGGGATCCGGCTGCCTTAACCACCAGGGTGAGCCGGCCCAAAGCAAAGATTCTTTGGGTGGAGAAGTCTCCAAATGTAGGGTGATCCGCGTGGCAGGTGTCCCGCCACTCTCCTGTAGTCCGCCACCGGGTCTCAGTGGCTCCTCCCACACACACTGGCCCCTCCCACCTCCGAGACCTCTGCCACAGCCTGCGTGCCTCCCCCTTCACCCCACCTCCCCACAGGGCTCCCCACTCCACTCATGCCAGGGTGTCAGCCAGGCTCCTGTCTCTCCGTGGTCACAGTTGCATCAACCAAAGCGCCGTTGCCCAGGAAGCACCGAGGTGCGTGTGCCATCGTGTCTGGACTCCCACGTAGTCTACCGTGGTTCCTGTTCTGGACCCAGTGGCTTAAAACTCACGCCGGGCGCGTGTGCGTGCATGCCCAAGATCCCAAGAGGAGAATGGAGGAGAAGGGACTGCCGTGTGACCATCCCCCCTGGGGGGTGATTTCTTGCTTTCTGTCTCTCTGTCTCTCTGTGTCTGTCTGGCTATTGCGGGAGCCCTATAACAAAAACAAACAAACAAACAAACAAAACACCTCTCCAAAAGAAGGCCCCCACCCTGCGAGCAGTGCTTTTTCACAAACCGCAGCCTGGAGAGACTGACGTTCTCTGAGATTCCCTCTCCATCATTTGCAGTAGCCCCTGGAGGGCAGGGTCTGTATCGCATCCTTTTTGTGCTGGGACCCCTGTGTTCCAAATAAGGGCCCTATATGATGATTCTTTTTTTTTTTTTTCCTTTTCTATTACTTTTTTAAAATTTAGACTTAATCACTATACATCTCTTTTTTTCCCCAGAGAGATAAGAGAGATGAGAGATAGAAAGCGAGAAATCAACCCCTAGGGCGGATGGCCACACCACAATCCCTTCTCCTCCATTCTCCTCTCAGGATTTTGGGTACTCACGCATGTGTGCTCAGTGTGAATTTTAAGCCACTGGGTCTGAGACTAGAACTGTGGTCAACTGCATCGGAGTCCAGCAATGTAACCATTATGCTATCTGCCCGTCCCACAAAATTGTTTTCCCAACATGAATACAGTGCATACCAGTGAAGCCAAAGACACTACTATATACATTATCATCAACAAATATCCTTTCATTACTTGTGTCTGTTAAATGTTTCTCTTCTTTTTTTTCCCCTGACCCCTTCTCTTGCCCTTCCCCACTCCCCACCTCCTCCTATACCATCTCTAGCATTCACAGTTACCCTCCCCACCGCTATGCCCTCCAATCTTTTAGTTTCTGCTATGGAGAGCAGACATTTGGTTTATGCTAAGCAGCAACATTGAAGCCTGTTTTTCATAGTCTGGCTTGCTTCACTTAACATTAAATCTTCCATATTCATCCACTTCATATCAAATGTCAGGGTCTTATTGGTTATCTTAATGACTGAGTAGTATCCCATAGAGTATATGTGCCACATTTTTACAATCCATTCATCTGTTCTTGGGCATATGGGTTGTTTCCATGGCTTAGCAATGGTGAATAATGCTGCAATAAGCATGGATTTGCCAGTGTTTTTCTGACTTTGTGTTTTTCTATCCTTTGGGTAGATACCCAAGAGTAGATTTACAGGTCATATGATAGTTCTCTTTGTAGGTTTTTGTTCTCCACAATGCTTGTACTAATTTGCAGGTCCTATGTAATTCTTATTTTTTAAAAAGAATTATTTATTTATTTATCATCATCATTATTTATTTATTTATTTATCATTTGAACAGAGCAATTGAGAGAGAGAGAGAGAGGAAAAGTGAGAAAGCAAGCCGCCAGGTCCAGGACTTGAACTGTGGTAGACTATGTGGGAGTCCAGTGTCACAACACAATACCACCTGCCAGCCCTTAGGCCCTGTATAATTCATTTTTTTTCTTTAAAGAATTGTTTTATTTAACGTTATTTATTAAATTTTACCAGAGAGGGACAGAGTGAATGAGTGAGCAAGAGAGAGAGAGAGAAAGGGAAAGTGAGAAAGCCAGCCACCAGGTCCGAGATTTAAACTGCAGACAGCCACGTAAGAGTCCAACACCCTCAACCACTAGGCCACCTGCCAGCCCTGGCCCTGTATAATTCTAAAAACATCCTAGGAATAGTTATAATATTGTCAGAATGTTTCTTTATTCTTTTTTTTTTTGAAAGCTTTTTGCTATAGGGCACGTACTCTCACCAGACAGAGAGAGAGAGACAGAGAGACAGAAAGCGAGCAATCACCCCCCAGGGGGGATGGCCACGCCGCAATCCCTTCTCCTCCATTCTCCTCTCGGGATCTTGGGCACGCACGCACACGCGCCCAGCATGAGTTTAAGCCACCGGGTCCGGGACTCAAACCGCGGTTGACTACGTGGGAGTCCAGCGACATAGCCATTACACTAACTGCTGGTTCCAAGAATGTTTCTTTATTCTTTAAAAAAAATATTTTTTGTTATAGGGTGTGAGTCCTTGCTAGAGAGAGAGAAAAAGAGAGAAGTCTCCCCCTCCACACCCCAGTGGGATGACCATGCCTCAGTCCCTTCTCCATTTGGTCTCCATTGGATTTTAGGCATGCACACATGTATCCGATGTGTTATTCAAGTCACCAGGGCCAGGACTTGAACTGCTCGGTTAGCCATGTGGAATCCATGCATCTGAATCACTAAGCCACTGGGTGGCACTGGAATGTTTTCTTATAGAGTAGTGCTCTCAGATTTGACTGATTCCAAAATTGATCTAGGATACTCGTTAAAGTAATATTGATTCTTGGGGCCAGATAGTGGCAGAGTGGTAAAACACAACACTTTGTAAGGCAATCCCACATGAGAAGGTTCCCTATTCAAGTCCAGAGACCTCCCTATGTACACTGGGCATGTGTATGCCCATACTCCAGACTCGCTGAGGGCTAGGGGTGGATCATGGTGTTAAAATCCTATTGGGGACCAGCAGTTAGCGTAATGGCTATGTCGCTGGACTCCCATGTAGTCAACCGCGGTTCAAGTCCTGGACCCGGTGGCTTAAACTTACGCCGGGCGCGTGTGCATGCATGCCCAAGATCCCGAGAGGAGAATGGAGGAGAAGGGATTGTGGCGTGGCCATCCCCCCGGGGGGTGATTTCTCGCTTTCTATCTCTCTATCTCTGTCTGTCTGGCGAGCGCACTCGCCCTATAGCAAAAACCTCTACCCCAAAATAAATAAATAAATAAAAAGAATTTTTAAAAAATCCTATTGGTGTATTGTCTCTCTCTCTCACTCATGGAGGAAGAAAATCTCCCAGCAATTCTTATGGTCATGCAAGTGGGGGAAATACTGCTCGAGGTATTTGTTTTCTAAGGGTGGATTTAGACTACCCTGGGCCCATAAATTATGACCTCTCCTCATTGGACATCAGTGGTTAGAGGAGCTGGATTCAACATGGCCAACTGGGGTTTGAATCTCAGCCCCAGTGACTTGAAACAGTGGCTGCCTGTGTGTGTGCACCCAAAATCCCGACAGGATGGCGAAAGTGAGGATAAGGTATGAGACATGACCAAGTCCCATGGGGAGGAGGTGCTTTGTCTCTCTCTCTCTTTTTTTTTTTTTGGAGAGGTTTTCTCTATAGGGCGCGTGCGCTCGCCAGACAGAGAGAGACATAGAGACAGAAAGTGAGAAATCACCCCCCCCAGGGGGGATGGTCACGCCGTAATCCCTTCTCCTCCATTTTCCTCTCGGGATCTTGGGCACGCACGCACACAGGCCCGGCATGAGTTTTAAGCCACCGGGTCTGGGACGCAAACCGCGGTCGACTACGTGGGAGTCCAGCGACATAGCCATTATGCTAACTGCTGGTCCCCCTCCCTCTCTTTTTTTTTAATTTTGTTATTGTTGTTTTTAATTTTCTCTAGGGTATGTGTGCTCACCAGAGAGAGAGAAAGTGAGAAAGCAAGCTGCCAGGTCTGGGACTCAAAATGTAGTTAACCAAGTGGGAGTCTAGCACCTTAACCACCACACCACTTGCAAGCCCCTCTATCTTTCTCTTTTTCTTTTGTCTTTTTTTGGAGAGGTTTTTGCTATAGGGCGCATGCGCTCACTAGATAGAGAGAGCGACAGAAAGCGAGAAATCACCCCCCAGGGGGGATGGCCATGCCGCAATCCCTTCTCCTCCATTGTCCTCTCGGGATCTTGGGTACGCACGCACACGCGCCCGGCGTGAGTTTAAGCTGCCAGGTCCAGGACTTGAACTGTGGTCAACTATGTGGGAGTCCAGCGACATAGCCATTATGCTAACTGCTGGTCCCAAACCCCCTCTATCTTTCTTTTTTTCTAGAGAGTACACAGGCCTTCTCACCACAAAAAAAAAAAAAAAAAAAAAAAAAACTTTCTCCCACAAAAAAAAAAAAAAAAAAAAAAAAAGAATAAAGAAATAGCAGTCAAGATTGAAAAAAAAAAGTGTATATTTTGCTTATTTTTATCATCACAGAGAGAAACTTCTGACAGGGTCTCAGCACCCCACATTCTCCTCTACCTCCTCAGGGCCCCGGGTACCAGCATACACATGTCCAACCTGTTTCAGGTCGACCAGACTGGGATGAAGCCCAGGGTTGGCCGCGTGGCTTCCAGCTCTGCAGCCCAGTACACCACCAACTGTGCCACTTCGACTGGGCCAGAGTGAAAAATTTGGAGAATCACTTTGTGCTCTGGAAGGATCATTACATAGGCCCCCAGGTGTTGCCAGCCAATGTGGCTAAGTGTGGGTTTCTAGTAATCCCACTTCTAGGAATTCATCCCAAGGGACTATCTATGGCATGCTTGAAGCAATCCTGTGCCAAAGGTGGAGAAAGAGGCTGTCCAGGTCTGCCTGTGTGATTAGCAACAAACAGTCCCAGAGAGCTGGCTGGCAGAGACAAGGCCACTGATGCAGGCCTACCTCCTCCCTCTCCTGGGTCTGTCCAGGGCCCGCCCAGGCTGGAAGATCGCCCCTGTCTGTGGCCCTTTCACTCACCTCTGCCTGGGCCTCTGCATTTGCCTGTGCAAAGCCCCAGACAGAGGGAGGAGGGGGCAGTATGGACTGGGAAATTTGGTGTTCTGGGTTCACAGTGGATGGTGCCAGAACCACCCACTGACTCTGATCCCATAGGATGACCCCTGCCTAGGGAGGAGTGGAGGACGGAGTAGACCCAGGTCCCTGACTCTGGATGAGAACTAGTTCTTTGGTTTTGTTTTCTCTGTTTTTCCCACTAACTCTTCCTGCCTTAAGTGCCCTTCTGCCTGTAGGTCCTGGAATCACAGGGCCTTCCTTCTTAAGGCTGGGAGCAGCTCCAACCCAGCGGCGCTGGCGCCATTGCCTCTAGCCTGACGGCCCCCAAAGATGGGCTGCATTTCTCCTTTGTGCCAACAGCCAGGGCATGGCCCAAGTACAAAACACAAAGAAGTCACAGGGCCCTAGAAATTCTCTTCTCATTATTCGTGACCGTGCTCTGTTTTCTCACTCCCTGGTTTCAACAGTCAGGCGCCAGGCCCAGGCCCTCCTTTTCCACCCAGCACTTCTCAGACGACATGCTCCTGCATTCACTGGGGTGAGAGCACCTGGGGTTCATGGGCTCCTTAAGGAAACCTGTGGGTACCAACACGTCTAATTCCACCACAGAAAAGGAGGGCAGGGGTCCAGTCCTAGCGAGCTCAGTACAGGGTGCCTGGCGGTTGGCGTGCAGGTGCCGGGTGAGGCCCACTCAGGTCGAGTCCCACCTCCAGAGCACACCGTGGGGAAGTCCTTCAACTTCTCACCGCCTGGACTGTGTCCTCCCCAAATTCCTGTGTGAAGCCCTCCTTCCCTCCCCCTTCCCTCCCCCCAGCGCGACTGTATTTGGAAAAAGGGCCTTAGGGAAGGAATTAAGGTAAAATGAGGTCAGAAGTGGGGCCCTGAGCCGATCAGACCAGTGTCCTTATAAGAGAACGCGACACCAGAGCTTGCTCTCTGCTCGCAGACGAGAGGCCACGCGAGGCCACGGGTGCAGGCAGCTGCCTCCCAGCCGCACCAGAACCCAGCCCTGCCGGCTCCTTGATCTTCACTTAGAGCCTCCAGCCCTGGAGAAAATAGAATCTCTGTTGTGTGAGCCACCGGGTTTGCAGCATTGCGTTAGGACAGTCTGACCTGACTGACACACGCAGTCTCCTCCTTTGAAAAGATGGGGCTGGGTAGTGCTGCACCCTGAGGCGGGGTGGGGTTCGGGGAAGTGCTCACTGAGGCCTGCCTGTGTGGTTCCGACTGCACCTTCCGCCTAGGGCCAGCGGGTGTTCAGTTCATACCCGCGGAATGACTAAGTGAATCCGTCATCGAGCGAAGCTGTCACAGCCAGTATGAGAGCCTGTCTCTGAGCTTTTCTCGAACCTTCGTTTCCTTGATTACTGATCACGAGGCACAGCAGATGCTAGCGGGAGTAGAGGGCTTCAGGAGAGGTCTGCGAGGACAGGGTCCTATCTTTAATTGGATCTGCCCGTTACCGTAATGTCTGTGAACTGGGAAAGGCAACTTTGGTCAGAGCCGAAGGAAGCCTGGAACCCTGGTCCAGCCTAGCATTCCTGGGGGCCAGGGGCTAGTGACCACAGCTGTGGGGCTGCTGGGGAGGCTCCAGGGGAACTGGGGCTGGCCTAGGAGTGTCCCAGGTGAAGCTGGTCTGGGGCTGGAGTCTGTAGCAAGCTCACCTTCCTGGTGCTTGGGAGATGCAAATGATGGGGACAATAGGGGCCCTGTCTCCAGGACATTTGTGCCCGAGCTGGGCTCCAGGGAGGCAGAGCTCTCCACCTCTGCCATGGTGAGACTTGGTTGGGGGCAGCCTTGGGCTGCACAAACCTGCCCACCCTGGGGGCCCAGGGCTCTGATCACCTCCTCTGCTCCCCTCCCTGCCTCCTTCCAGGACAAGCCCAGTGGGAGCAAGCCCCGGTGAGTACTTGGGCTCCTCTCCTCTCCTTTCATCCCCCTTCCCCTCTTCCCCAGCCATGCTGGTCCTGCCTGGGCCTTCCCCACCATTCATGGTCCCCCACCCTCACCAACAGTAAGCTGATCCCACTCTCAGTCTCCCAGGGTGCCGGCTCTGTCCCTAGCTTCCACCTCCATGGTCTTTGGTCCAGAGCCTCCGTGTCGCGCAACCCAGGGGCCTTCACTCTGCTACGGATGTCACTGTCATGGAGGCCAGTGTCTGACGGACATGAGCCCAAGGGCCCCTCAGGCCTAGTTGATTAGAGTCTCTCTGCAGGTTGGGCCCACCCCTCCCGCCCCCCAGATGTGTGGGTAAGTGACGAGGTGGGCCAGGGGGCCCACCACACCAGGGTCTCCTGCAAGCCAGGCCTCTCCTGAGTAGCTCAGAACACCTCCTGCCCACCACAGTCTAGCACTGTAAAGTCATTGGGGCCCAGTTCTCCCATCTGCACTTGGGGTGCAGGGGCCTGGGGACTGGCAGGTGGACTGGCACCTTGGAAACAAGGAGGCCTACTCACTGGCCCTGCTACTGGGGCCAGGGGAGGTGGTGTCCTTTGGGTGGAAGCGCTGAGGCCCACGGAGAGAGTGAGGCATTGGGTAGGGGGTGGGCGGGGAGGGGTGAGGCCCGCCTGTCTGCCCGATTCCCCAGCTTGGAGAGAAGATGCCCCCGTTTCCTCTTCTCCGCCTGCCACAGGGATGTGGAGCTACAGGGTAAGTCCAGCTGGCCAGGCTGCGTGAGGGAGGAGGAGCAGCCACCACCTGTCCTGCCATCTCCCACCCTCCATCTTCCCAGGCTCAGCACCCCTGCATGAAGGCCCAGGAGGAGGAAGAGGAGGATAAATACGAGCTGCCCCCCTGTGAGGCGATGCTCCTCAACCTAGCCCCTGCCCAGCTTCCTGGCTCCGAGGGGGACTCCTTGTACCTGGGTGAGAGCTGGGAAGTGGGAGGCAGGGAGGGCGTGCTCCCGCAGGGTGTGGGGTGGGCGGGGGCGGTGGGGGCGTCCCCACCAGGGAAGGGAGCACAGGCCGCGAGTGCGGAGGTGTGGCTGGCAGGAACAGAGGAAAGGAGGGAGGGCTGAAGGGAGAAAGGGAGGAGAGTGGGAAGGGGAGGGGGCGGTGTCAGTAACCTAGGCAACAGAGGGGAAGCTGGAGCCCACCCGGTCCCTGGGGCCTGGCATTCCCGGCTCTGAGATCGCACATCTCTGGTCGGGCACTGGGAGAGCCCTGGCGCCATCCTAGCCCACCCCCACCGCTCCCAGGAGGCTCGGCCAGGTGGGGGCAGGGAAGCTGGCCGCCTCCAGTTGCCATGGAGATGGGGCTGCCGGGAAGCCAAGGAGCGACGGGAGCCGTGAGAGAGGAGGAAATGGAGGGGGCAGGAGGAAAATGGGGACTACAGGGAGGAGCCCACGGGCCCACACCGCTCTGGGTCTTTTTCAGACCGCCCTGGCCCCCAGGGCCCATCCAAGCCACCGCCAGCTCGGCCTCTGCCTGCCCGGGGAAGAGGCCTCCCCTTCCCCTTCCCTACCGCTCCCACCCCTGGTTACCATTTCCCGGTGAGTAAATCTTAGCAGGATCTCATTTGCAAGATTCCCCCACATTTGCATTCAAGAGGCCCCTGAAACATCCAATGCCAGCTGCTCTGAAGGGAGCCCAGTGACAGTCATCCGTCCCCAGCAGCCCGGCCTCCCCGCCATCTTCTCAAGGACACTTGCCCTCCTCACCCCAGCTGGCCTCCACCGAAGGCGACAGGCTTGGCTGCCCGCTCTGGACTCTGGGGCCTGAGGACCCCTCTCTGCCCGGAGAGTGAAGGGGCCGCCAGCTGCCCTCCCCACCGTCATCCTGGTTCCTGTCTGCAAGCCACCACTTGCATCGCCTATTTTATTGGAATAAAAGGAAAAATAGATTCATAACAAAAGACGGACCACAGGGTCGAGGAAAGAGAAGGGGCACCCCTTCTGTACACCTCCCTTGTGTTGTGGTGGTGTTTCTAAAAAATTAATTCAACTTTATTCCTATGATTATTTTTAAGAATTATTTTATTTAACTTTATTTATTATTATTTTCCAGTTTGATTGGACAAAGAGAGAGAGAGAGGGAAAGTGAGAAAGCAAGCCACCAGGTCCAGGACTTGAACTGTGGGCAGACATGTGGGAGTCCACCACCTTTAACCACCATGCCACCTGCCAGCCCCAATTACTATTATTTTTTTTAAGAATTATAGTACTGGGACCAGCCATTAGCGTAATGGCTATGTCACTGGACTCCCATGTAGTTGACCGTGGTTCCAGTCCCAGACCTGGTGGCTAAACGCACGCCGGGCGTGTGTGCGTGCATGCCCAAGATCCCAAGAGGAGAATGGAGGAGAAAGGATTGTGGCGTAGCCATCCTCGCTGGGGGGTGATGTCTCACTTTCTGTCTCTCTGTCTCTGTCTCTTTCTGGTGAGTACATGTGCCCTATAGCAAAAACCTCTCCCCCCCAAAAAAAATTATAGTATTAATTAATTTATTTATTTTCAATTTGACCAGAGAGACATTGCGGAGAGGGAGTGAGAAAGAAAGCTGCCAGGTCTGGGACTCAAACCTTGAGTCGGCCATGGGGGAGTCCAGTATCTCAACCATCATGCCACCTGCTAGCCCCTATTATTTTTTTAATTTAAAATAGGGCACATGCACTCACCAGAAAGAGAGAGAGAAAGAGAGAGAGAAAGTGAGAAAGCAAGCTGTCAGGTCTGGGACTTGAACCATGGTCAGTCATGTGGGAGTCCAGTGCCTTAACTACTGCCTGCTGGCCCCATTGTAGTTGTTATTTATATTTATTTATTTCGCATTGCCAGAGAGAGGCAGAGGGAGAAAGCATCTCCACTCCTAGCAGGGCGTGGTCATACCACAATCTTCATTTTTTCATCCTATTGGGATTCTAGGCACACACAACATACCCGGTTTTTCCAGCCATTGGGGCTGAGAACAGTGGTCAGCCATGTGGGATCCAGCCCCCTTAACCGCTAGGCCATGGAGTGGCCTGGTGTTGGGTTTTCCAGTCTACACAGATATCTGTAGTCCCCCCCCCCATCCTTGCCCTAACCCCCCTGACCACGCCATTGTCCCACAGCTGAAGAGAACGAAGAGCCCACAGGAGACTGTGAAGCAGGGACCTGTCTTTGGGAGACCAGGTAATGGGATGTTCTTGCTCTTCCTGTGGCTCCACCCTGGGAAGGGGAGTCTGTGCTCTCGGGCCCCCCAGAGTAGAGGTGAGCTCGTGTTTTATGCTGGTCTCTGGCTTCACCAGTTCTCCGCGCCCCCACAGCTGCGCCTCCTTGTCACCCTCCGCTCCCCTCAGGCAGGCAGTCCAGGTGGCATTACCACCAAGGAAACATACAGGAGACGGAGGCCAGGGCCCTGCAGTGCTCTGCCCCCCACCCTGTGCTGCACCTAGGGTGATCTCCGCGTCGGCTGAGGGACACCCCCAGAATGAGGAGGTCTGGAGTGCAGCCTCCTCCACCTTGAGGCCCTCACTGTTGAGAGACATCTGAGTGCCATCACTCTTCAAATAGGGCCCCCGCTGGGCCACCAATCTGGGGCCTCATCCCTGTCATTATATCACTAACCCAGTGACCTGCTGCTGTGGTCGATGCCTCGAGGCCTGTGACCTCAGGACCATGAAATGCCAGCACAGGGAGGGACCTCTCCAACACGTTTTTGTTCAAGAGAGGCCAGGAGGGCTAACCTCCTCCAAAGTCAGACAGCTAACCTGAGGACACTCTCGTTCGCCATGCCTGTAGGGGACGGACTTCCATGACCTGAGGGTGGCTTTGATATTTGAAACATCCCCAAATCACCCGCAGCTCAGCCGGGCAAGTCCTTCGGGAGGTCCAGCCAGGCTCGGGGCTGGGAAGAAAACCCCTCAGGGGTGAGGACAGGGTTCTCCTGGGCCTTCAAGGCTGGCTCTGAGGATCCCACTCAGGGAAGTCCCCGGTGCCCCACTGTCCCTTTCCGCTGCTCATGACCAATGGTTCTCTCCTCTCATCTTTTCCTTCTAGAGCGGGGTGTGCCGTTCAGAGCGGTGAGCAGCCCCTCTGCCCCCACCTCACATTCTAGGGTCCTGGTTAGTAAGTTGGCAGGGGTGCAGTGGGGGGCCTGGGGAGGCCAGGAAATATCCCGGAAGCCAAGGGAAAGCCCAGTGCCGACCACCCTCTCCAGCCACACGCTTCTGGCTGGTGTGGGGCAACAGCACCGGTTGTCCTGAAGTGCCCCTCAGGGCCCCTCCGGGCTCCTCCATGACACCCACAATCTCTGAGAGCTGGGCCTATGGCCACCCTTGAAAGGGAAGGTGCTCGTGGGAGGCCCGTCCCAGGCAGAGGAGCAATTTTAATAGTCCGACCTGGCTCCCAGAAAGAGAGCCGCCCTTTGTAAAGAGGGAGTGAGGTGCCCGGGCCTTCTCTATCAACCAACAGCTCTCCCTCCAGCTGCTCAGGGCAGAAATCCCCCAATCTTAAACTGCACCCCAGGGCTGGCCAAACCTATGGTCCACACTCCTCCCTACCTTAGGTGCCAGGCCCTCCAGAGAAACCTGAGGAGGACACCTACCTGGAGTGCAAGCCTGAGCCCGACCCGGGTGAGCACTCCCTCTGCACGAGCACCCCAGCTGCCCCCACACCACCTGTTGGGTGTCCCGAACCCGCGGGACGAATCGGGCAGGGCCTACGGCCTTGGAGACTAGAGGTCTGGAAC
>NW_006159733.1:1274810-1279351 GCF_000334495.1 Tupaia belangeri chinensis
TTCTTATATCCACAAGGTAGAGGGAGGTAGGCGGTGTTTACAGCGTACCGTATTGAGGCCCTGCCAGCTCTGTGTGAACCAGGGGGTCTGCATTCCTGGTGTCTGTGTCAAGGTCGCACCGGCCATTCTTAAGCAGTGAAGGTCATGACAGCCATTTTGATGTGGGCGGCTCCCCACAGTTGGGCTCCACTCCCCTGCCTGCTCTCAGCACCTGGGCCTACGCCCTTGGACACTACATGGACATCACTCTGCCTGTGGCCCAGGCTGACGACCCCTGTGCCTCCGAGGGAGATGACCCCCTTAGAGCAAGGGTTGGGCAAGGACAGCAGATCCCTCCCGTTGGAAGGACTCCCAGAAGGCCCGGGCTGCGGACATGGGGGCCCTGCAGCTGTCTCAGCCCCTCCTTGGCTGGCATGCCCTGACTCCCTTCCCTTGCCTGGTACCCAGCCAACCCTGGCCTGCCCTCTCTGTTTCTGTCCCAGGCTCAACTCAGACTCAGAGCTCCCGAGTCCTGGTGCCCCCAGTCCCTCTGTCAAGGACATCAGTGGTGGCCAGGTGAGTGCCCCATCACGTGTGTGGTGTGTAGGGGGGAGAGAGAGCACCAACTCAGGCTCCCCCAGCCCTGGGGTGACAGCTCCGTGCTGGGGCCCAGGGTTGCTAGCAGTGGTGGCGGGGGCAGCTGGGGGATGGAGGTCACTGGGCCCCTTCTCTTGAAGGAGAGACAGCCCCTGAGCTCTGTTCCCCAACTTGCCCCCTTGCAGGCCCACCATAGCCCCCCAGGGAGCTCAGAATGTAAGAGGCTGGGGGCCTGGGGAAAAGTGAGCTAGGAGGAGAGGGAGGGAGCCCAGGGTGGGCCTTCAGGACCCACGCAGCCTGTTCCCTTCTGACCAGACGTCCTGTGTCCCAGGGAGCGGCAGAAGCCACCTCTAAGAGTGAGTCGAGACATCTTCATCATGAACCCTGGCAGTCCTGCCTGGGCCCCGCCCAGCCCCAGCCCTGCAGGCCTCAGCCTCCCTCCCAGTCTCTCAGGCCTCACTTTGCTGAGAAGGGGTCCCTGCAACTCTGACTCCAGATGAGATCAGGCCTTTGGGGACCACCCTGGCATAATCCAAGGCCTGGACCAAACTGGGGGGTCTCAGTTTGTGCCCCAAGATTGCTCCTCATTTGGAGGTCATGAAGCCTAGCTAGTATGCACCCCCAGGGCACTGGAGCGGGGCGGGAGCTTTGGCGGTGGTGGGGGACACTGAGTTCAGGCCTATGCAGCCCCCTCCCGCCCTGCCCACCCCCACGGGACCACCCTGGCATAATCCAAGGCCTGGACCAAACTGGGGGGTCTCAGTTTGTGCCCCAAGATTGCTCCTCATTTGGAGGTCATGAAGCCTAGCTAGTATGCACCCCCAGGGCACTGGAGCGGGGCGGGAGCTTTGGCGGTGGTGGGGGACACTGAGTTCAGGCCTATGCAGCCCCCTCCCGCCCTGCCCACCCCCACTGCTGCCCCACCAGAGCCCCCTCTGCCCACTCCCCTCCCAGCCAAGCTCTATAACGTGCTTCCTCCTGCAGCAAAGAAGCCACCCCTTCTCTCTGTGGTCCCCACGGGGAGCGTCTCAGCTGCCCAGGTGAGGAGGGGTGGGGTCAGCTGGGGCAGAGCCTGAGAGTCCTCACCCGGGAGCCCCTCAGGCACGGCCTTACACACATGCGCAACACCATGCTGCGTGTGGGATGCAACCTGGGGAACACGAACATGAGCACGAATACTGAACCCGGGACTCTCAGCTCCCCACGCCTGATCCAGGGCCCCGACATATCTCCCCGTGCCTGTGTGTGTGTGCACAGGAGGCTGGCCTGCTGGGTCAGACGTGGTACTCGGACAACTGTGACCGTCACGCTGTCGAGCGCGTCCTGCTCCGCCTCCAAAAGGTGTGTAGCCACAGGGCCCCGGGCTTCTCTGAAACCGTCCTGCTCACAGGCATGCTGAGTGGGCAGGAGGGAGCAGGAGGCGGAGGCATGGGGGCAAGGGCAGGGCGGGTCTGGCCATCGTGAGTCAGGGCTCTGGTGGGTGATAGGTGAGGTTGACGGCGGGGTCTCCTCCACAGGATGGGGCCTACACCGTGCGTCCCAGCTCCGGGCCTCAGGGCTCTCAGCGCTTCACTCTGGCCGTGTTGCTGAGAGGCCGGGTGTTCAACATTCCCATCCGGCAGTTGGATGGTGGGCGCCACTATGCCCTGGGCCGGGAGGGCAGGAGCCACGAGGAGGTGGGTGCTGCAGGAGGCAGGAGCCCGTCGGGCAAGGAGGGTACAGCAGAGCAGTGCGCTGTGCCAGCCGAGAATGCATGCCAAGGGGAAACCCACATTTTGTGATATTCTGGGGTGGGCAGAAATGACAGAGGCCAGAGCCCTGAACTCCCTCCCAGATACCTGGCATTTGGAAAGAGGTCCACCCTGCTCTGGGGAGGTGCCCCTTCCTGCCAGGGGTCAGTCTGCACAGGGCTGAGGCGGGGCATCTGTACCTGTAATGAGGACAGCAGGGTCCAGGGAGTCCTGTCTGCCTACCCACGGACTCAGCCTGGTACCCACAAACTAGTACAGTCCCCCACCACTCGACTCGCCATGCTGCAGGACCAAGGCAGAGGCTGCCCTGAAGTTATTTTGACCTAGCCTTGGAAACATGAGCCTGGTGGACAGTGGGGCCACGGTGCAGTCACAGGAGAGTTGCAAAAGGGAGGGGAAACACCTACAAAAATGGCAATGAGTTCCTTGGCCGGAGCCCTGCAGTTGCCTCAAAAGGTCACCCCAGCACGGGCTCAAGGACCTCACTGATGTCCTGCCCCCTGTGTAGACCTTCTCCTCTGTGCCTGCCATGATCCAGCACTACAAACAGCACCCCCTGCCCCTTGTGGACAGACAGAGCGGCAGCCGGGAACTCACCTGCCTTCTCTTCCCCACCAAGCCCTGAGGCCATGGTGACAGGGACGCACACACGCCATGGGCCCCAGTGTTCGCTTGTTGCCCCGTCCCACCTTCGCTGTCGCCCTTTCCTCCTCCGCCTCTGCATCCCCTCCCAGGCCTTTGCCCCAGTCCTTGTAGGCCCTGGTAAGAGAAAGGGTCCTAGAGACCCCGCCCCAAGCCCACCCAGAGCCTGACTCTGTCCCTCTCTGCGGCATGTCCAAGGCCTCACGGGATGGTGGTGGCTGCCCTGGTTCCCAGGGCCCCTTCAACTGCTCTGGATGAAGACTTGCGGTAGCCTAGGAAGGTCGGCCTCCTGGGGGAAGCTGAGCCTGGGTCCGCTGGGTACTGCCTGGGCAGCCAAGATAACCCTGTCAGTTCTCTCCAGCCTTAGTACACTCTGTGAGGGGCTGGGTTGCCCAGCACATCGCGCATTTTCAATAAACGTTTGTTGAATGAACTCTTGAACCTGCTACGTGAAGCAGGGGTGGCCCTGAGACGCCAAGATCCTTAAATGGCACGGGGCAGACTGGCAGGGAGTGAGGGAGTGTCCCTGGGCCAGGCCAGGGCAGAAAGGGCCAGCCCAGATCTGGTCTGTGCTAGGAAGCAGGGTGCCCATCCAGGCTGCTGATTTTGGTTTTGTTTGTGGGGGCTGGGGCAGGGAAGGGAAGAAGGCTCAGGGCTGTCTCTGCCACCCCATTCATTAAAAGATGAGAATGGAGCCCATGAACTACGCAAACACTATCTACTTTAATTTTTTAGTGAGAGAAGAAAAGGAAGAGATAGATAAGGGTTTTATTTATCCATTCATTTTATTTTTTAATTTGACCAGAAAGAGATAGAGGGTGAGAGAAAGAGAAGAAGTGAGAAAGCAAGCCACCAGATTCAGGACTTGAACCCTTTTCAGCCATGTGGGAGTGCCCAGTGCCTTAACCACCATGCCACCTGCTGGTCCCCAAGGGTATTTAAAAAAAATGTTTATTTAACTTGTTTCTTCAGAGAGAGGCAGAGAAACAGGCACCCCTAACAGGGTCTTCATACTAAAATCTGTCTTGTTATTCTTAAATTGCCAGAGGGCAGAGATAGAGATAGAGAGAGAGAGAGAGACAGGAAGAGAGGGAGAAAACACTCTCAATGGGGTGTGGTCACCCCCTCGTTCTCCTCCATTTCTCCATCTTGTAGGCCCTTGCGGGCACATGTGTGCACCGGGCATGTTCTAGAGAAGTAATTCTGGCAGGGTCTCCAGCGCTGCGGTCCTGCCTTGGTCCCCGGGACCACCAGCTGGGTCAGGTCTGCTGGTCCCTGCTGCTCCCGCCTCTCGGATGGCGGTAGCAGTGTGGCGCCCCCACCCCCCATCTTCTGCCCAGCGTTTCCTGGACAAAGACAATTGTGACAATCATTGTCCAGAAAAGGGGAGGCAGCGGACCCCAGGAAACAACTGCTTCCAACTCGGGAAGGCTCGACCAGGCGCTCAGCTAGACGAGAGGCCGGCGGAGGGGACCGTGGGGTGCAGGGCGCTGCACGTCGCAGGCGGCGGGCCCGGCGGCCTGGCAGAGACGGACCGGAGGCCCCGGAGGCCCAGCCGAGCTCGGCGCGGGC
>NW_006159733.1:1279398-1283878 GCF_000334495.1 Tupaia belangeri chinensis
GCGGCCACCCCGCGCGCGGACTGGCACCGGGGACCGTACCCCGGGGCCCTCCAGCCCTGACTCCCGGCCGCCCCCGGCTCTGGCAGCGCACGGGAGAACGGATCCTACCGTGCCCCGGGGCGGGACTGGGGGCGCCCCAGGAGATGCGGCCGGAGGGCGGGTGCCGAGGACGCCGGCGTGCAGAGGCGAGGCTGCGGTCGCTCCCGTCACTGCCGGCTGACGAAGATGACCCTCTGAATTTTAATTTCCTCATCTGTCATAGAGGGGAAGGTAGTCATCCCTGCGTACGTAATCGCCCGGGCGAGGAGGCTTAAGTGAGGCATTCCACGGAAAGGGGTGCCCGTGGGCGGCAACGTACCTCCTCTCTCCCAAACATGTTCCAAATTCCGAATTCGGGTCAGTGAGCTGCCACTGTCCACCTTGTTCTTTCCAGGGCACCAGGAAGACTGGAGGATGATCCACGGAGTGGTGGTTCGGGTGTGGGTGGGGACTGTAGGTGTGTATGGCGGAGGGGATTAGCAGCTGGGATGAGACCCCATGCTCACTCTGCCGGGTTAGCTCAGACCTGGTTCACTTTAGGCCTCGAATGGGGTGGGATCCCTGTGTGCCTTCCCCAGCCTCCCGCAGGCAAGTCCTCCCTACCTTTACTTCCCCTCTGTATTTGCAGGTTGGGCTTGCTGAAGGAGCTGTCTGGCCTGCGGCCAGAAAGGCCTACGACTGTCTTTACAGAGCCCTGAATTTACCTAGCCCAAAGCCCAGAGGCCAGTGGTGACAACATGGAGGCCACAGCACAGAGCCCTGAACGAATGATTCAACAGAAACTCTGCTTGTCCTAGCTGGGGGGCTAACTTCAAGGCCTGAGCCTCCATTCCTGACCTCCCTGGAGAAAAAGAGGAGGGAAGTTTAGGTAGTGGGCACAATCTGTGATTAGGGCCCTCTAGGACAAAAAAGAAGAAAAAGAAAAGGATAAAAAAAAAAACCTTGGTTGGGAAGCAAAAACTTGCAGGTCCCCTCTCCAAGGAGCTTTCCCTGCGTGCCCAGCCTGGGCCCAGGTGCTTAGGGCACCCCTGGCAATTTCGGGGCCTGGAATACAGTAGGGATCTGTTGGGAAACCCACCACAGGGAGTCACAGTCTGTCCTGGATTCCTCTCAAGCTGATAACATTCCTTTATCAGGGCCTCCTTTGTTAGAAATCCAGCCCAGTGTTGTCCGATAGAACTTTCTGTGACATAGAAACACTTCATATCTGCACTGTCCAGTCAGAAGCCACCAGCCACAAAAGGTTATTAAGCGCTTGGAATGTGACTGGTGTGACTGAGGAACTTAGAGATTTTTTGCGATAGGGCACATGCGCTCACCGGAGAGAGACAGACAGAAAACGAGAAATCACCCTGGGGGTGGGTGTGATTTCTCAATCCCTTCTCCATTCTCCTCTCAGGATTTTGGGCACACATCCAGGACTCAAACCATGGTCAGCTATGTGGGAGCCCAGCGACATAACCAGTATGCCATCTGCTGGTCCCAGTAGTTGATTTTTTTTTTGGAGAGGTTTTTGCTATAGGGCGCGTGCGCTCGCCAGAAAGAGAGAGAGACAGAGAGATAGAAAGCGAGAAATCACTCCCCGGGGGGATGGCCACGCTGCAATCCTTTCTCCTCCATTCTCCTCTTGGGATCTTGGGCACGCACACACACGCGCCTGGCGTGAGTTTAAGCTGCCGGGTCTGGGACTTGAACTGCGGTCGACTACATGGGAGTCCAGCGACATAGCCATTACACTAACTGCTGGTCTCCCAATAGTTGATTTTTAATGAATTTAAAGAGCCACATGTGGCTAATGGCCATTGCATTGTTTCATCTCTTGCCATCCCAAGTGGGACAGGTGGTGGTGAGGGAGCTGGAGAAGGTACCAGGGACAAGGTCTAGAGGAGCCTGGGAGGCACTGGGGAGCCACTGAGGTTCTGAGCAGGGGTGGAGTGCAGGGAGATGATGTTTTAGGAGCATCACTCTGGCCAGGTTGTGCTGAACGGGCCGCAGAAGCAGTACAGAGAGAGGCAGAACATTAGAAGCTGCAGGTATTTCCCTAGTTCAGGCAAGGACTGACACTCCCTGATTTTATACCATGGCAGGGTTCCCCCATGCACCCTATCTCCATTTCTTCCCACCCAGCAGGTCAGGCTCTTGAGAATTCTAGGCAGAGTCACCACCTGGGAGATCAAGTCTTTGAGAAGTGCCCTTTGGTAAAGAAGTCCACGTTTTCTAGAAGCAGATGGCCTGTCTCCATTAGCCAGAAGGGCCTGTAGGACAAGGAGACCTGGGCCAGTGTGCAGTTGGGAAGGGCATGGAAGCCATGGTGGGGTTGAGTGTGGTCCGAGCAACCATCTGGCAAGCTTTCAGCTTTGGCTTCTGAAGAGGCAGCCTGACCTTGGACAAAAACATGGCCACAAGGACCTACATTTGATTTGGCCTCAGTCATTTACTTCCTGTGTAACCTCAACCCCAGTCTCTTCACTTTTAAAATGGGGCTCATAGTGCCTTTGGCTTAGGGCTGTTGTAAGAGTGAGAAATGCACGTATGACATATATCTGCCAAATCCTTGGTCTAACACAGAGCCTGGGATTGGGTTGCCAGGAAAGCATGATTCATTTTTGCATAGAAAAATACATCATGACTTTTCTGACGGCCTAATATATTAGGAGCCAAGTAATAACCTAATAATAGGGGGGCCGAAGTGCCTTTGGCTTAGGGCTGTTGTAAGAGTGAGAAATGCACGTATGACATATATCTGCCAAATCCTTGGTCTAACACAGAGCCTGGGATTGGGTTGCCAGGAAAGCATGATTCATTTTTGCATAGAAAAATACATCATGACTTTTCTGACGGCCTAATATATTAGGAGCCAAGTAATAACCTAATAATAGGGGGGCCTATAGGTGGCGTGGTGGTTAAGGGCATTGGACTCCCACATGGCTGACTGCAGTTCGAGTCCTGGACCTGGTGGCTTGCTTTCTCACTTTTTTTCTCTCTTTCACTCTGTCCCTCTCTGGTCAAGTTAAAATAAATAAACAAATAAATAAAGTTAAATAAACTAATTCTTTCAAAAGAAAGTGGTCTAACAATAACCATTACTATGAATAGGCAAAGCCTGGTCTGGTCCCCTGGGTGTCCCGTTTTTGTGGGCTCTTCTTTGACTTAGACTTCCTCAACATACACAAGCAGACATGTAAAAACCTTTAGGCATTGTAGATCCTGTCATTCCTACAGGCTGTCTGCACACCTGACCTGCCCCTCCCCTTCTCAAAACAACCCATTTCCCCCACTATAGGACCCGACACGTGAGCTAGGTAGAACCAGGACTGAACAGGGCCTGCCAGAACCTTCCCTGAGATGGACATACTGATATGGAGAGAGGGAAACCCTCTGTACAAATCCAAGTTTGGGCTGCTGGCAGCCATCTTCTCCACGTGGGTAGAACCTGTCCATGGAAGTCAAGCAGAGACAGGGAGAGTCTTGGGGACATTGGGTACTGTGCCAGGATTCCAGTTTTTGCCTGAGTTAAGTGCCCCTCCTGGGCTGGAAGCCGGGCCTTTCCTTTTTGGCTTAAGCTAGTGGGAGTATGGCTTCTGATCTCTGCAAGGAAGGCTCCTGCCTGGTACAGGCACTTGGGTCCTAGGAGTCCGCAGTGGTCAGGGGACCTGTCTGGAGCACAGAGCAGTCAGTGGCAGGGCCAGAATGTGGCCTTGTCTGGCTGGCTCTAGGTATGTGGCAAAGCAAACCACACATCCCAACCAACTCGTTCACAAGTATTCATTGAGCATTCACCATGGCCAGGCACCACGTCAGCGTGACATTCCTCCTCCACGCCTGCAGAAGGACTCTCCGTCTCCTGCACTTTCAGCTTCCAGGGACCATAGAGGCAGGGAACGTGAAAAACAGTCCTCTGGGAGAACAGACCCAGCCCTGTCCCTGTCCCCAGGCTGAGCTCCTACCTGCCGGCCGCCCAAAGTGGTTGCTGCAGTGATGGGTTAGGGGCAGTACGAAGGTCAGTTTAAAAGTGCTTTTGATTGTCGTCTCCCAGATGTCTGGATGTTTCTTTTCTTTACTTTGCAATCTGGCCCAGGAGAGAGAGGGTGATTGTCGTCTCCCAGATGTCTGGATGTTTCCAGTCTTTACTTTGCAATCTGGCCCAGGAGAGGGGGCGGGGCGGGAGCAGAAGGACATCAGATAATGATCTCTAAACATGGTCCACAGAATACTCCTGGGCCATGATGGTGTCACTGTGTCATCATGGATGACAAAATGGACAAAAATATAACCCAGGGGGTGAGCTTTTCCTGACACAAATAATTTTTTTCTTTTGAGAACTTTTTGCTACAGGATGCCTGCGTTTGCTGGAGAGACAGAGAGACAGAGAGACAGAAAGTGAGAAATCACTCCAGGGGGCGGGGAGGGAATGGCCACGCCACAATCCCTTCTCCTCCAT
>NW_006159733.1:1284008-1292757 GCF_000334495.1 Tupaia belangeri chinensis
GAGAGATTTTCACTGTAGGGCGCGTGCGCTCGCCAGACAGACAGAGAGAGACATAGAGACAGAAAGCGAGAAATCACCCCCCCGGGGGGATAGTCACACAGCAATCCCTTCTCCTCCATTCTCCTCTCGGGATCTTGGGCACGCACGCACACGCGCCCGGTGTGAGTTTTAAGCCACCGGGTCCGGGACACGAACCGCGGTCGACTACGTGGGAGTCCAGCGACATAGCCATTACGCTAACTGCTGGTTCCCTGGCCCACATTTTTAAAAAATTTTTTATCAGAGGTTGTCAAGAGAGACAGAGAAGTGATGGGGAGTGATGGCCATCCCCGAATCTCTCCTCCATCTCTCCCTCCTTTTGGGATTTTGGACACTTACGTACACGTGCCTGGCATTATTTTTCAAGTCACTGGGCCCAGGACTCAAACTGTACAGTTGACTGTGTGGAATGCAGCCACCTTAACCTCCATGACCCTGGCTGGCCCCCAAAGTCATTTCATTTAAAGGGCCTTCCTTTAAACTAAAAAATTCTTCCTCTTTTTATTTTTTATTTATTTTTTTGGTATTTACATTTAGATCACTGATGTTGGTGGGCCTCCGTTTCCTCGTTTTTAAAATGGGGTGAGGAAGGAGCACGGTGATCTGGACTCCAACAGCCTTTCCAAGTCCAGTATTCCCAGCCTGGGGCCTGGATTGTGCCTCTCTCACAGCTGGGCTGCCTGGCACCTACTGTCCGCCCCACCAGCCACTCCCTGCTCTGCTCCCCTCCCCACCGTGTGCCTTTTGGGGAGAAGTACCCCTCCACAATGCACTGGATTAAATGATACGCGGAGATTCAGCTTCTAAAAGGCAAATGTGATTTTAGATAGCCCGATGTTTGTCCCGCGATAACCAGTGGGTTGGCCCTGCCTCTATGTGGAGGAGGAGTGAGGACAGAAGGTCACAGAGGAGGAGCAAAGGCACCAAGCCAGACGCCGAGTGTGGGCCTCGGTGGGGAGAGAGCACTGAGACAGAGAAGTCCTGGCCAAAGAATCACAGAGCTCTAGGCCACCTGAGCTGAGCCAAGGCGCCTGTCCTGCCCCATGTTGTAGACGAGGAGATGAAGGCCCCGGGGAGGGCAGAGGAGTCTGTGAACGCAGAGGAGGGGGCCTTTTCCCTCCAGCGCTGCCTCAGCTGAGGACACGGCCTGAAGGCAGAAAGGAATTGAAGGAGAGGCTTGGAAACTGGAAACGGAGTCCAGGGGAGGCCAGAGTTAGGACTGATCCCGGGCCCAGGGCCCAGGCACCTTCTCAGTACTGTGTCCAGGGCCCCAGCCTGCTCTCTGCTCCAGCCTCCTCTCTGGTGACCTTCCCTCTGCCTGCAGCCCTCAGCGCTGCTCTAAGGGCATCCCAGACAGCAGTCCTGAGGGGCCCAGAGCACCAGGCTGGCCAGAGTGCCCACCGGACTGAACTTAGTCCTAACCCAAGATCCCTCCTGGGAAGCTCCAGGAAGAGGGACAACAGGGGACTTGACGTTGCATTTGTGCTTAAAACAGACTCCTATCTTCCAGACACATCCACTTTTACACCCCAAGAGGACCCAGGGACAGAGGAGGTGCCAGGCAGGAGTAGCCCAAACACTTGGGCTGGGACCATAGGAGAGAAGAACCAGGCATCCCTCCTGTGAACCTCGTCCCATTCAGCCCTGAGGTGCAACAGTACTAAGGTGGGGCCATATTGGAAGCCTCACTCGCTGTCCCACTCCATACCCATGTCTGTAGCACCTGCAACTTGGTGGAGGGCCACGAGCCAGAGAGGAACCGGCCTTAAAGTTCCCAGACCTACCCGTGACGCCCACCAACCCCAGGGAGGCTTCTAGCAGAGACCTTGGACAGCCCAAGCCTCGATCTTGCAGGCCTCTTGCTGCCTGGGAAGCTGGGAGCTGGGGCAGCTGGGAATGGAGGCACTGAAGAGCCCCAGGCTCCTGCTCCTCTTCTCCACCCTGTCCCTGAGAGCGAGAAGCAAGGCCAGGAGACTCCTGGGAACCTCCTGCCCAATTCCCAGGGCCTGGCAGCCAGCCCTAGCCCTGCAGCTGATGCAAGGCCAGGGGCGGGTGAGCTCAGCCTGTCCCTGGCACTTGGAGCCTCTTGCAGCCTACCCGCCTTTGCAAACACATCCACTCACACCCCCTCTGCCTCAGCCCTCCCAGGTTTCCAGCTCCATGCCTTCTGGAAGCAGAGCAGGGCCACCTACGGATCTGAGGCAGACCCTGCCTGGGGCTGAAGTGGCACTGAGCATTCTGGAACCAACCCTGGTCCCCTGCACAGGCAGCCTGGATCAGTGCTGGAACCTTGAGCCCCACCTGCAGGAGGCCCTCTCCGGTAGAAATGGAGGGCCTGGGCACCCCTCAGGCTCTAGCCCTCAGGCTCAGCTCACACCAACCCACTTCCTCTTCCAGGGGAGGTCAGCAAGTCTCTGGAAATTACATTCTCTTAGAAGGGCAGACTCACCAGGGCCAGCTGCTGGTATGGTGGCTAAGGCATCCAGATCCCATATGGTTCACAGTATGGTTCGAGTCCTGGACCTGGTGGCTTAAAAAACACATCAGGCGGGGCCAGCAGGTGGTATGGTGGTTAAGGCGCTGGACTCACACATGGTGGGCACCGGTTTGAGTCCCAGACCTAATGGCTTGAAAATCTCATGTGTGTGTGCATACCCCAAATCTTAGGAGAAGACTGGAGGAGAAGGGATTGTGGCATGTCCATCCCCTCTGGGGAGTGATTTCTTTCTTTCCCTCTCACTGTCTTTCTCTGTCTCTCTCTAGTGAGCACACATGCCCCATAGCAAAACCTAAACAAACAAACAACCCCCCCCCAAAAAAATCTGTGTGCCCCAAATCCCAAGGGGAGAACAGAGAAGGGATTGCGGGGGTTGGCCATCCTCCCGGAGTTACTACTCTCTCGTTTTCTCTCTCTGTCCAGTGAGTGCACATGCTCCATAGCAAAATTTAAAACAAAAGTAAAACAAAAACAGACTTCCCTCCACCCGCACTCGCCTCACTTTTGGAGAGGTCCGTAGTGGGAATGCTGGGGCCTCACCACCTACCGGGGACCCTGAGGAGTCCTCAGCTCAGGAGCGGCCTCCATCCTGCTTGTTCACTAGGAGGCCCAGTGACAGCACAGGACACGCCGCACATGGGAGCCTCATCTGACAAGCTGTTTCAGGGGAGCTCGGTGACAATGCTGTGACATGGGGAGGCCCTAGGTGGAGCAGCCGAGGCCTAGGGAGCTGACACAGCAGGACCAGGAGTCACTCACATGGGTCTTCCCACCTCTTCAAGCTGCCTCAGTCCTGCCACTGGAGACCCAGTGGAGACAGAAAAGGAGAGAGTGTTTCTCATGGGCAATGGGGGTGGGTGGTGGTGGAGGAGCTGGATGACTGCTTGTGGATTTCGGGTAGAAGCATGTGAGGGCCACGCGTGCTGGGAGGGCACTTAGAGCACTGGACTTGTTCACCCAGACAAAGGCTTCTGGGTCACGTGGGCTTAGGCTGGGGCCAGCAGGATTGAACCTGCTGCTGGTGGGCTGGCCGGCTTCAGGCCCCCCCCAGCCCTTCTGGTCCCAAACCAGTGGCAGTGGCCATTGCTGGCCTGCCTATGGACACCAGGGTTGAATGAGGCCCTTCCTAGTCTGCTTCATTCTACTCAGGACCTGCCCTTCTCCCCAGCCGTGCCTGACCCTCCCTGGGTGGCCGTATACCCACCTCCATGGCCCTTGCCCACCCTCCCGGCAGCTCTCACAGCTGCTGCAGCTTCGGAGCTGGTGAGCTCAGGCTGCCCAGGCTCACAGACAGCTGAGCACACAGTGCCCTGTGCCGGAGGGTACGGCCTGTGCCACCACACCTGCCCCTCCAGGCGCGGGCTCTCAGGCCTGGCAGACAGGCCTGTTGTGGAAAGACCGAGATGAGACACCCCAGCTCTGGGGGCTGTGTGAGGCCCAGCCTGCGGGGCAGGCCTTGGCCTTTCGTCAGCCCTCCTCTCCTTCAGCCAACCCCTCACAGTCAGGGAAGGTGGACCTGAAGGAGAAAGCTCAGCTCCTGCCCCTGCCCCCACCTTGAACCAATCCCTAGGACCCCCCCCTCTCTCTCTCTCTCTTTTTTTTTTTTATTAATAATTTTATTTCATTTTATTCATCATTATCATTTTTCAATTTGATGAGAGAGAGAGAGAGGCAAAATGAGAAAACCAAGTCTGGGACTTGAACCGTGGTCCTCCATGTGGGAGTCCAGCACCTTAACCACACCACCACCTGCCAGCCCCTTTTCGAATCTCTTTTAAGTGCAAATTCTATGTATATACTATTAGAGATTACCACCACACGGTATTAACTAAAAAGGTACAAAAGCATATAATGACCAAAGAGATACAGAGGAAAAAAAGTCTCTCAGCCATCCGGTGTTCCTCCCCTAGGCAAGCAGTGTGACAGACCTGTTGTGTGTCTTTCCAAGACAGGCCAGATTAACCACTGGGTTTTTGATTATCTGAGTTCACACAGCAAGGTCACATCTTATTTAAAGTACTGACGTATTTTTAATGTTTTTCTATGTAAAAATGCGTCATATTTTTTTTAATTGCCAGAGGGCACGTGCACTCACCAGAGGGACAAGGAGACAGAAAGTAACCCCCACGTACTGTGGTCATGCCTCAATCCTTTCTCCTCCATTTTCCCATCTTGTCTGGATTAGGGGCATGCATATACACCTGCCTGCTATGTTTTTCAAGCCACAGTGCCAGGATTGAAACTGTGGTCGGCTGTGTGGGGTTGGTTTTCTTTTTTAGTTTGTTGGGCGATGTGCATGCCTGCCTCATGAAACAGAGAGAGTGAGAGAAAGAAACGAGAAAACAGCCCTCATGGGGGATGGTCACCCCACAATTCTTTCTCCTCCATTTCTCCTCTCGGGATCTTGGGCATGCACGCACATGCGCCCGGTGTGAGTTTTAAGCCACCGGGTCCGGGACACGAACTGCGGTCGACTACGTGGGAGTCCAGCGACATAGCCATTACGCTAACTGCTGGTTCCCTATAATTATTTTATTTGACTTTATTTATTTATTATTATTATTTTCCAGTTTGATCAGAGAGAGAAAGAGAGAGAGGGAAAGTGAGAAAGCAAGCCACCAGGTCCAGGACTTGAACTGCAGTCGGCTGTGTGGGAGGCCAGTGCCTTTAATCACCGTGCCACCTGCTGGCCCCTCTCCTCCATTTCTCCTATTGATATTTTGGGTTTCGCGCATACACCCAGTGTATTTTTCAAGCTACCAGGTTTGGGACTCAAACTACAGTTGGCCATGTGGGAGCCAGCTGCCTTAACCACCACGCCATTGGCAGGCCCAGAAATGTGAATTTCTTATGCCCAGCACCTCTCTGTGCTACAGGGCCAGCTCAGTTTTGCTCCACTTATATGTTTGCGATGAGGAAGAACAAACTCCTCTATTTTGAGGATTCCTTGAGGGCAGAGAGGAAATGACCAGAGAAATACTCTTTTCCCCACAGGCCCGAGTTCCCCTTCTCGTTCCCCTTCACGTCCCTCCACGTGTTACCCCACGGCATGCCCAAGGCAGAAGCAAAGAACAGATGGCAGTGGCCTTGTAAGGTAGGCAGGGAAGTTGAGGACCCAAGAAATGAAGGACACCCAAGCCCACACAGCTAACTGGGACACTCTCGTTTTCTCATATCATCACTCCAGCTCCTTAATATCTTCTCCTCACTTTTCAGAAAAACTTTATTTTTTTCCATTGGCAAGAGAGACAGAGACAGAGAGACAGCACCCTCAATAGCGTCTTGATGCTGTGGGCCATCACCTTCCTCAGCCAGCCTTGGCTCCCAGGCATGTACAGGTAGGCCTGCTCAGGGAGGTCTCTGGCTATGAACGAGAACCTCCCACGTGGGTTGCCTCATGGAGAACTGAGTATTACTGCTGTACCAGCATCTGGCTTCTTTGCTTCGCTTTGTGAATGACTTGAAGTTTTTTGTCTGTTTATGCTGTGGTACACATGTCCGTGCCAGAGAGAGAGAGAGAGAGAGCGCGCGAGGGAAAGTGGGAAATCACCCCTCCCCACTGGGGGGATGGCCACACCTCAGTCCCTTCTCTTCCGTTCTCTCAGGATTTGGGGCACACATGCACTGTGTGCCTGGTGTATTGTCTAAGCTGCCAGGTCTGGGACTCGAACTGCACAGTCAGCCATGTGGGATCCAGACACCTTAACCATCATGGCTGGCCCAATGACCTTGAGTCCTTTTTTAAATATATTCACTCATTCATTATTATTATTATTATCATTGTCATTTTAATTTTCTATAGGCCACGTGTGCTCACCAGAGAGAGAAAGAGAAAGAAAAAGTGAGAAAGCGAGCCACCAGGCTTGGGACCGAACTGTGGTTGGTGATGTGGAAGTCCAGTGCCCTAACCATAACCAGCACACCAGCTGCCGGCCCTGACCTTGAGTCCTTTTTTAATTTTTTAAAATATTATTATGTTTATTACTTTTTTTGAGAGAGATTTTTGCTATAGGGTGTGTGCGCTTGCTGGAGACACAAGAGAGAGACAGAGAGATAGAAAGTGAGAAATCACCTCCCCCTGGGGGGATGGCCACACTGCAATCCTTCCAGATGCACTATTTTCCATTTCAACATTGTGCTTGAATTCAGTGACTGTGGTTTTTTTTTTTTTTTTTTTTTTAAAGAATTATTTAATTTTATTTATTCATTCTTTTTTATGAAATAATTATTTCTTTTTAAAATTTTATTTATTCATTTATTTATTTTAATTTGACCAGAGAAAGACACAGAGAGAGAAAGAGAAAGTGAGAAAGCTAAGCCACCAGGTCCAGGACTTGAACCGTGGTTGGCCATTTGGGAACATCCAGCGCCTTAACCACCACACCACCTGCTGGTCCCCCATTCATTTATTTTTTTCATTTGGCCAAAAGACAGACATAAAGAGAGAAGGAAAGTGAGAAAGCAAGCCACCAGGTCTGGGATGCAAACCGTGGTCAGCCATGTAGGAGTGTCCAGCATCTTAACCACCACGCTACCTGCTGCCTACCCCCTCTCCCCCCTTGAGTTCTTAAACATCTTGCCGCAGTTTGTCCACCTTGAGGACAGTGTCAAGGACTCTTCCTCGGTCACGGCTGTGAGCTGTACTCTGAGCTGGGCCCCTAAGCAGGCTGAATCAAGGGAGAGAGGAGAAGGGCCAGTCATTCTGCCAGGGACACCCGAGACCAAGGTTTCTCCCTGGACCCTCGTATGTGTGTCCTTGACCACCAAACTCGCCGGCCCACAGGCCCTGGGCCTCCGTGGTTCTGTGCGCAGTTGACTCCGCCAGTGCCCCTGCTCAGGAAGCCGGGGCCATGAGCTGGTTGCCAGGGCCAGGATGGCCCTGCGGTGAAACATGCTGTTCCTCGCCCGTGAACCCAGCAGTGTCGCAAATTACAGCCGGACGACAAATAGAGACTGTCCCTCGTGAAATGCAAACTGTGCAGCTCACGAGCTGAAGTGGCGACTTCCTCTGTTCCCTGCCTCCTCCCAGTTCCTCACCCCTCAATGATCGGTGGGATTTTTCTAGAGGAAACCCTCATCTGGCCTCCCGTTCTGCTCCCGAACGTTAGCGTCACCAGGGCCCAGGTAGTGGCACGGGAGTAACACGTAATGCTCTGCAAGGCTGACCCACACAGGAAGGCTCCAGGGGACCCCGCAGATCTCCCCCCGGATACCAGGCTTGCATGTGCCCATGATCCGAGCTGGCTGAGGCTGGGCGTGCTTCATAGTGTCGGGGCCCTGTTAGGGGGTGCTCTGTCTGCTTCTTTCCCTGTCTCTCTTGTTCGTGGAAGAAATGAATAAATTTTAAAAACAAGCTAATCTTAATAAAGCAGGTCTCTCTCTACAAGTCACAGAGTGCCCAGAAAAAATGAGGATCTCAGGAAACAAGATAATGAGAGGGGACAGTGGCTGCAGACAGTATCGGCCGTGCCTGATTAGTGACGCAGCAGGAACAGACCGGAGACTTTTATTTACTTCCGAGAACAGACAGTGGCTGCTGTGGGTGTTTGGTGAGTTCGGCCTAGTTCTAGGGTGGGTGTGAGGACCTCAATGGGGTCCTGTGGAGGGGCTGCTGCAGAGACGCCCAGGGATATGGAGAGGGCCAGAAGGAACAGGCCGGAGTCGGGGGCTTAGATCAGAGAGGGGACTACTGTGCAGGGGGACTCGGCTGTGACACATCGTGGGTCACAGAGAAGGAATCTGGAGGCTCCACCTGGGTGTTGCACAGCCACCTGACAGTCAGTGACGTCACAAAGAATGCGGCTGCTCCAACTGCCAGCTCTCCTTCTTCCTCGTTCTGCTCAAGGTGTCGCCATCCATGGTCCAGGACCTCTGCTGACACCCATCAGACTCCCCAGGGACCAAAGCTCTCCTGACAGATCTCAAGCTCTGCTGTGGGCCCCGCCTGCCTGTCTGGGGGGGTGGGGGGTCCATCCATGGTCTCCTGTTAAGACTTGTCCCCCCATTGCCCGCCCACTGCCTTATTTACTCCTAATTTCCACAGGCCGTGGCCATGTGGCCAGCATTCCCCAAGTAAGGGGTAGGGAGTGAGTGCTATGTTGGGTTGAACGGACTTGATTTGTTCAGCCGTGGATCATTAAAAATGATAGGGGTTGGGACCAGCAGTTAGCGTAATGGCTATGTCGCTGGACTCCCATGTAGTCGACCGCGGTT
>NW_006159733.1:1292852-1323547 GCF_000334495.1 Tupaia belangeri chinensis
GGGTGCGGGGGGGGGGGTGATTTCTCACTCTCTGTTTCTCTGTCTCTGCCTTTCTGGAGAGTTCACGCTCACATATATAGTAAAAACCTCTCAAAAAAAAAAAAAAAATGGTAGGGGCCAGCAGGTGGAGCAGTGATTGAGGCTCTGGACTCCCACATGGCCCATGACAGTTTGAATCCTGGACCTGGTGGCTTGAAACTCACGCATGCATGCAAGCATGCCCCAAATCCCACGAGCAGAATGGAGAAGGGATGCCGGGTGGGCATCCCACTGGGCACGTGGAGCGCTTTACTAGCCATCCCCCTGGGGTGGGGGTGTGATTTATCGCTTTCTCTCTCTCTGTCTCTCTGGTGAGTATACACACCCTATAGCAAAATTCTCTCTAAAAAAAATGACAAATTAAAAAATAAAAATGGCAGCCTTTCTTAATTTCTTTCTTTTAAATTTGCTATAGGGTATGTGAGCTCACCTAGAGGTCAAGAAAGAGAGAGAGAGAAAGTGAGAAAGCATCCCCCCGAGGCGGGAGGCCATACCGCAGTCCCTTCTCCTTCAGTCTCCTTGGGATTTGGGGCATGCATGCACATATGCCTGATGTGTTTTTCAAGTCTCCAGGTTTGGGACTCGAACTGTGCTCCTGGCCACGTGGTATCCAGCTGCTTTAACTACCATACCATAGGCGGGCCCCACCTTTTTAAAATATAGCCACAATGTCACCACTACTCCAGTGTAACTGTTGACAAAGTGCTAGCAGAATCACCCGCCTACAGCCTGGATTCAGTCTACCCATAATCCTAGAGCTGCTTTTAGCAAGAATCCTGTTACCCCAGTTGGTTTCGCCCAAATCCTCCTTGCCCCCGACGTGTCCTCTTAGTCATTTTCCCTCCATTGACCTTAGCACGCCACCTCGCTCCTTGGCTATGGAGTCTCTCTTGTTTGTGCTGTGTTCACTCAGAGTTGAGCCCAGTCTCTTCCCCACTGTCAGACTCTGCCATGGTGGCACACGTACCCGCAGCCATGGTCCTAAATACAATTCTCCTTACCGTGCTTTATGAAAGTAACGAGGTACCATCTAGTGAGAGAGTAACAGGCACATGAGATGGGTCAGCCCATGGCCTGGTGGTCAAGGTGGCTGGATCCCACATGGCTGGCTGTGCACTTTGTGTCCCAGACCTGGCAGCTTGAGAAATACGTCTGGCATATGTGTGTGCATGCCCCAAATCCCAGAAGGATGGAAACATGGAAGAGAGAGGATTGAGGCCCGACCATGCCCCATGGTGGTGGTGGGGTGCTTTCTTTTTTTTTTTTTTTGTGGGGTGCTTTCTTGCTCTCCCTCTTTTTTTTTCACTCTGTCTTTCTCAGGTGACCACATGTGCCCTCTGGCAAATTAAAAATTAAAGAAGTAAACAGCAATTACACCAGCACCATCAGGATTCATGTTTATTGACCTCATCCTCGCTTGGTCCCTGAGGCGCCATTCCTTCTTCGCTTCCCTTCTATGTCACTGGCTCCTCCTTCTCCGTATATTTTTCTGGTTTTTCTTCATTTTCCTGACCTCAAAACATTGGAAGGTCAGGACCACCAGATGGCGTAATGGTTACATCACTGGACTTCTACGTAGTTGACTGTAGTTCGAGTCCCGGACCCGATGGCTTAAAACTCAAGTGGGGCTCTTGTGTGCACGTGCCCAAAATCCCAAGAAGAGAATGGAGAAGAGATTGCAGCATGGCCATTCCCCCCCCACCCCGGGGAGAATGTTTCGCTTTCTGTCTCTCTGTCTCTCTCTGTCTCTCTGGCAAGTGCACACGCCCCATAGCAAAAAATTTCCCAAAAAAAATTGGAGGGCCCCAGGACTCCATCCTCTTCTCTGTCCTCTCTCATACCCCAGATGACCTCATCCAGGTTCATAGCTTGAAGATCTCCCCCCAGAACCTGCACAGTAAACGACACCTCCATCCTTCCAGTTTGGGCTCAGGCCAAAACCAGACCAAGGACTCTGACTTGTTGTTTCCTTTGTCCACAACCCACCTCCAATAGAGGAGCTGATCTTGGTGCTACCTTCAGAATGCAGCCACACTGTCCTGCTGCCACTACTCCTGACCACACCCACCAGGCCTCAGGAGATCTGGCCTGCCACCACCCCCTTGGCTTCATCTCCTCCCCTTGGCTTCATCTCCTTCCCTTGGCTCCTGCCACACTGGCCTTCTTGCTGCTGGCCTTGAGGCTTTGCCCTGCTGTCTTCTTGGCCCAGAATTCTCTCCCCAGGCACTCAGAAAGCTGGCTCTGCTCAAATGTCACCTCTTCAGCGGAGCTTCCCTGGACCACCTTAATTAGGACAGCAGTTCCTCCACATTCCCAATCCAGGCCCCTCCTTTTTGCATTTTTTTCTCATAGCACTTATCACCAGCATGCCAGGTGTGTGCGTGTGTGAGTGTGTGCAGGAATAAAATATCACGTACTTCTTGGTTGTTTACATCCACTCTAGAATATAAAACCTCGTAAGCACTGAGAAGTTGAAGTAGACTCACTTGTGAGTCGAGCATGTGGAGCAGTGCCGACATGTAAGTTGGTAGTTATTCAGGCTGTTGAGTGAATAGGGCCAAAAGAGGCCAAGAGTTTCCCACGGCCACGCAACTAGTAAAGGTAGAAACCCAGAGGGTTAAGTGATTTTCCTGAGGTCACAGAGTGGTGGGCAAAGCTTGGATTCAGGCCCAGGTCTGGGTTACGGATGGTGTATAACCACGGAAGTTCCCTCCCCCCAGTCTCTAGGGCCAACCAGTAGTCAATCATTCTCCACCTGGATCCACCCAGCAGCACCTGTGCGCACCTCCGCTCCCATCGTTCTTTAGCATAGGAAAGTTGATTTCCTCTGTGTACTCGTCAAGTAATACATGCTCGGTCTAAAAAGCAGGAAGGGAAATATCACCAATTACCCGGAATCCAGAGATCACTGTCGTGACTATATTCCAGTCTTTTCTATGAAATTTATGTATAATAGAGATCATCATTGTAATTTTTTTTTTTTTTCATTCTCAGAGGGTGAGTGTGCTCACCAGAAAGAAGCCGAGGGACAGAGAAGGGGGAGAGAGCAAAAACATCCCCAAAGGAGTGTGGTGATGCCACAATCCCTTCTCTCGCACTTCTCGATCCTGTTGGGATTTGGGGCACCCATGCACATGGGTCAGGTGTGTTTTTCAAGCCACAGGGGCTGGGATTTGAACCTGGATCAACCATGTGGAATCTGCCTGCCTTAGCCACTAGGCTATGGGGGCAGACCAAGATCATCATTATAATCTTGACCATTAGTCACAAATCCTTGTTCCAGTTCCAGCACAAGAGAAGCAAAAGTGTGTAACGGGCATAAACAGATACGCAGGCTTTGACTAGAAGAGAGAGGCAGAGGGAGGACAGACAAGCAGGATGGACAAGGAGAATCTGAGGACAGGAGTGGAGGTGGGTAGGGCGGGCAGTGGCTGTCTCAGAACTGCTGGGAAAAGTGAGAGGTAAGATGAGGTGGGCAGAGGTGTGGAGAGCTGAGAACCACCACTGAGGTTGAGGAATTTGGTCTCAAGGAAGGAAGCCTGCACACATGGGGGGAGAACCTGGACACAGGGAGGCTACCGAGGGATGATAAAGGTTGTCAGAGTAAGCTCAGCACAGAAAATGAGCTGGCAGAAACAATAGAGTGTGGCGATAACAAGAAAGAGCGGAATAGAGACCACGCACCAGGAGAGCTGCTGCGTGACCAGGTGAAAAGTGGTGACTCTCTCAGAAAGGAGAGAGGGGCCGGCCAGGCTCAATTCTGGGAGCTGAGAACTGGCCAGGAGCAGGTACACAGGCTGTGGCATCCTAAGGGAGATCGTCCACACTGGTGAGGGAAACAGAGTGGAGGAAAGCGCACAGGACTCCCCTGCAGACTTCCCACTGCCCACCAGCTTCCTTCTACCTCCATTCAGGAAGGCCCTCCACCCCATGCCTTGTCTTCCCCAACACTCATTGTCCCTGCCACGCCACCTCATGCCCTCCGCGCTCAGGGCTGTGACCTTCGCTGATGGCGTCCCACATCTTGCTCCCTACCTGCACTGTCACACTGGTGGGTTCACAGTGCACCCCCATGAAGTCAAGTCAAGGGACATTCCCCATGCCACCATTCTCTCACCACCTTGTCCCCAGCTATGACGGCTGAGCTTGACTCTGAGCTGTAGGTCACCTTGCGTCAGACATTGCGGATCAGGGCAGACGTAGCCATGTAAGGTCGGTGTCTAGTACAGACTCCTGTAACCTCCTAGACCAGCAAAGTGCCAGTGGATCACCTAGGGTTTAAATGCAGATTCTGGGCTTCCGGCTGGCCTCTCTTCCTGTTCAGATAGCAGGCCTGCAAACATGGTGAACGTCCCTAAAACCTGACGGTTTGCTATAGGGCGCGTGCGCTCGCCAGACAGACAGACAGAAAGAGACAGAGAGACAGAAAGTGAGAAATCACCCCCCAGGGGGGATGGCCACGCCGCAATCCCTTCTCCTCCATTCTCCTCTTGGGATCTTGGGCATGCACGCACACGCGCCCGGCGTGAGTTTAAGCCACTGGGTCCGGAACTCGAACCGTGGTCGACTACGTGGGAGTCCAGCGACATAGCCATTACGCTAACTGCTGGTCCTGCGATGGACCTTCTGTAAGAAGTGTGGCAGGCAGCAGCCCCATGAAGTGACACAGTAGAAAAAGGGCAAAGATTCTCTGTGTTCTCAGAGACAGCGGCATTATGACAGGAAATAGAGTGGCGGTGGTGGACAGACTAAGCTTATTTTCCAGAAAAAGGCAAAAACTAACGAGAAGATGTTGCTGAGGCTTGAATATGTTGAGCCCAACTGCAGATCTAAGAGGATGCCGACTATCCAGAGATGCGAAGCATTTTGAATGGGAGGAGATAAGAAGAGAAAGGATCAAGTGACCCAGTTCTAAGCTTTATCTTTTGTTTGACTGGGAAGACAATAAAATCTCGAGGTGAAAGCTTTGCCTCACTTGATTATAGTTGGTCTTTTTGTGAGGGAATAAAGTAGTCAATAAAATTCCCCTTGTTGGGAAATTGGATTCATTGCCAATAAATAAATAGATAGTTAAATAGATAGATAGATAGATAAAATGCAGATTCTGGTCCAGTGGGCCCGGAATGAGCTGGAAATCCTGTGTGGGGTTCCATGCTGCCTGACCCATGTGTGGGGTTTACGCCCACAGCCACCTCATGGCCAGGTATGACGGGATGAGTGTGAAAGCCATCAGCGGCGGCCAGGGACTGTGCCGTGGTGACTAAGTGAGTCCTGTGCCAAGGGAGTGGTGCGAGTGGAAACTGCGCCAAGGTCTCAAGCCTCGAGATGGCAGACTGCTTAGGTCAATGTGGGCCACTGAGCTTTGGGCCAACGTCAGCGAGAAAACAGAACGGACAGCCTCAAGAGGTGTAGAGCATTGCAATTGCTCTGGGAGTAGACTTCTGCCCCGCCAGGCCCCATAACGTACCAGGAAGAGTGGAATTCTGTCTTCCAAACATGGTAACCTCAGGCGGGTCGACGAATGGGACTGAAGGTCACCAGAGAGGTCGGGTTGGGTGGAAGGTTTAGATATAATTGCTGAATCTGTGTAGAGAGAAAAGAGCAGAAGACAGAGGATTACACATCTGGGGACATCTTTGCCCACACAGGTAGCCAAAACAAATTCCCATGTTCTCTGTCAGGTCCCAGATGGCTTCCATCCTGGCCCTATCATGGAGGGGGTTAAGGGTACCAGGCAGAAAGGCTGTTGGGCCTGGTCTCACTTTCATAACAGGCCTCAAATTTAGACTCTTGGTGTTATTTCCAAACAGGATTATACACACCGTCACAGAGAAGCAAGTCATGTCTTCGCCCTGATCCCGTCCAGTAGCAATGAGAATCAGAAGTTTCCCGTGAACTTCTAGAAGCTACTGTAGGAGCTGAGGGGCCCTTTCTCCTCCACCCCCTCCATCCTCCTTTTCTTTAAAAAGGTTTTGTTTGGTTTGGTTTTTAAATTTCCAGAGGGTGTGTGTACTTGCTGGAGAAAGAGAGATAAGAGGGGGAAAGCACCCCCCAAAGGGGCATGGTCATACCGTAATCCCTTCTCCTCCATTTCTCCATCCCGTTGGGATTCAGGGCACTCAAACAGACAGAGAGACAGAAAGTGAGAAATCACCCCCCAGGGGGGATGGCCACGCCGCAATCCCTTCTCCTCCATTCTCCTCTTGGGATCTTGGGCATGCACGCACACGCGCCCGGCGTGAGTTTAAGCCACTGGGTCCGGAACTCGAACCGTGGTCGACTACGTGGGAGTCCAGCGACATAGCCATTACGCTAACTGCTGGTCCTGCGATGGACCTTCTGTAAGAAGTGTGGCAGGCAGCAGCCCCATGAAGTGACACAGTAGAAAAAGGGCAAAGATTCTCTGTGTTCTCAGAGACAGCGGCATTATGACAGGAAATAGAGTGGCGGTGGTGGACAGACTAAGCTTATTTTCCAGAAAAAGGCAAAAACTAACGAGAAGATGTTGCTGAGGCTTGAATATGTTGAGCCCAACTGCAGATCTAAGAGGATGCCGACTATCCAGAGATGCGAAGCATTTTGAATGGGAGGAGATAAGAAGAGAAAGGATCAAGTGACCCAGTTCTAAGCTTTATCTTTTGTTTGACTGGGAAGACAATAAAATCTCGAGGTGAAAGCTTTGCCTCACTTGATTATAGTTGGTCTTTTTGTGAGGGAATAAAGTAATCAATAAAATTCCCCTTGTTGGGAAATTGGATTCATTGCCAATAAATAAATAGATAGTTAAATAGATAGATAGATAGATAAAATGCAGATTCTGGTCCAGTGGGCCCGGAATGAGCTGGAAATCCTGTGTGGGGTTCCATGCTGCCTGACCCATGTGTGGGGTTTACGCCCACAGCCACCTCATGGCCAGGTATGACGGGATGAGTGTGAAAGCCATCAGCGGCGGCCAGGGACTGTGCCGTGGTGACTAAGTGAGTCCTGTGCCAAGGGAGTGGTGCGAGTGGAAACTGCGCCAAGGTCTCAAGCCTCGAGATGGCAGACTGCTTAGGTCAATGTGGGCCACTGAGCTTTGGGCCAACGTCAGCGAGAAAACAGAACGGACAGCCTCAAGAGGTGTAGAGCATTGCAATTGCTCTGGGAGTAGACTTCTGCCCCGCCAGGCCCCATAACGTACCAGGAAGAGTGGAATTCTGTCTTCCAAACATGGTAACCTCAGGCGGGTCGACGAATGGGACTGAAGGTCACCAGAGAGGTCGGGTTGGGTGGAAGGTTTAGATATAATTGCTGAATCTGTGTAGAGAGAAAAGAGCAGAAGACAGAGGATTACACATCTGGGGACATCTTTGCCCACACAGGTAGCCAAAACAAATTCCCATGTTCTCTGTCAGGTCCCAGATGGCTTCCATCCTGGCCCTATCATGGAGGGGGTTAAGGGTACCAGGCAGAAAGGCTGTTGGGCCTGGTCTCACTTTCATAACAGGCCTCAAATTTAGACTCTTGGTGTTATTTCCAAACAGGATTATACACACCGTCACAGAGAAGCAAGTCATGTCTTCGCCCTGATCCCGTCCAGTAGCAATGAGAATCAGAAGTTTCCCGTGAACTTCTAGAAGCTACTGTAGGAGCTGAGGGGCCCTTTCTCCTCCACCCCCTCCATCCTCCTTTTCTTTAAAAAGGTTTTGTTTGGTTTGGTTTTTAAATTTCCAGAGGGTGTGTGTACTTGCTGGAGAAAGAGAGATAAGAGGGGGAAAGCACCCCCCAAAGGGGCATGGTCATACCGTAATCCCTTCTCCTCCATTTCTCCATCCCGTTGGGATTCAGGGCACTCAAACATGCACAAATGCACTCTGCGTGTTTTTTAAGCCACCAGGTGCAAAATTCGAACCGCAGCCGGTCATGCGGGATCCAGCTCCCAGCCACTAGGCCATGGAGCTGGACCCATTCCCTCTCCCCTGTTTTTGACCTTGTGACTGACCAGCAGGATGGGGAGAAGACTCAGAGCCCTGGATTTAGAACCAGAGCCCTGAGATCTCCATCTCCTATGCTATTTTCAGACTGTAGTGGATTCTAAGGAGTTGTCTGTCCGGCTTTTGTCTAGGACTGCCCTTGTGTGACCGTGAGAGTTACCGTGTTTGTAAAAACATGATTCCACTCCCCTGCCACATTACGGGGCCTGGCGGGGCAGAAGTCTACTCCCAGAGCAATCGTGATGTTCTACTCCTCTTGACAACATGAACTGTCAATTAGGAAGGACACCTGACTCAAACTAGATTAAGGTGTCATTTCCTGAGGATTTGGGGACTTAAGTTTGAGAGAATCAAATGTATTTTTGTATGTAAAATGTAAAACAATAATGACAAAGAGATGACAGAAAGTCCTATTTCCCCCCTAGAATTCAGTGAAATGCTAACAGAGGAACTTGCAAATAGGCACGTATGAGTAAGAGCAAAGGGGACCTGGAGGACACATAGCGACACGATTCCGGGGGCTGGAAATCAGTGCTGGGTTAAGACAGCGGAGGTCTAAGAAAGCGGAATCCTGTTGACTATGGAAAAAACTAAGAAGCAGCTCATTTATACCACAGAACCCCCCTCCCTACAAAGGCTCGGGGTTGGAGGCACCAGGTACAACAAAGAGGGACCTAAAAACAGGAGAACTGATTACTGATTTAGACGCACTTAGATCCCCCCATGCCTCCTCACTGTCCTTTAGTGACTGACTTCTCCCTCTTCCACCCCAGCAGAAGACATTAGAGGCTTCCACTAAGAGAGGAGAAAACAGGTTTTCTGGGGACCAGCAGGTGGCGTGGTGGTTAAAGGCGCTGGACTCCCACATGGCTGACCTGGTTCAAGTCCCGTACCTGGTGGCTTGCTTTCTCACTTTCTCTCTGTCCCTCTCTCACACTGTCCCTCTCTGGTCAAATTGAAATGAATGAATGAATGAATGAATGAATGAATGAATAAAGTAAAAGAAAATAATTTAAAAAAAAACAGGTTTTCAGAAAGCAAACATAGATACCAGAGACAGTGTGGGAGGAGAGTGGGAGATAGCAGAGGGTAAGAGATAGGGAATCAAGGATGGGGGAGGGAAAGCAAAACGTACAGAAAACAAGAAATGGAAGATCATTTGCTGACAAGAACATGTTTGTTGATGTGCTTGATTGAGACAATATTCAGTGTACTCTGGATGGAAAATCTCATTTTGTATGCTGTAATGATGTATAGTGAATGAATGCAAATAAATAAATTGAAATAAACAAACAAACAAATAAACAAACAGGTTTTCTGCACTGAAAGATGTCCGTTCGGGCATAATCGAGGTGTCTTACTAATAGGAAGCAGGGTTTGCAGTGGGGCCACCCACACCATAAAGGGCAGTATCCCTCTTCCCCACCCAGCAACCAGAACTCTGGTAATCAGACTTAATCCCTCGAGGCAGAAAATTGGAAGAACCTTCTCCAGGATATATGGCCACGCCTAGAAAGCTCTCTAGGTACTGACATCAGACGTTTCCCAATGAACTGGCCCAGCCAGATCACCCTACAGAGAAGTCCCCAGCTGACAAGGCCACGTGTGCACCGGGAGCTTCCAGGCCCCACCCTTCACCGTGTGTGCAGACAGGAAGCCCCAGGATGGTGACCAAGTGAGAACCCCAGAGTCCCCTATGTGACAAGCCTGAAGAGCAGACGGCACAGTCCAGATCGGGTCAACGGCCCTGGGGAGGACTTCTTCAAGATGATGAAGTCTATGGAACCCCATTATGTTTGAACGTACTGAGAGGAGCTGTGTCCCCCTCTGGGGAAAGGGAGGAGTTTGTGTCTAAGTTAGTAACAAGTACATAGGACTCTGGGCGAACAGAAACCAGGACTTCAGTGATTCCGAGGCTCACGGAGAACCGTCAGGAAGGGAATTATAACCCACTGAGATGACTGGGAGTCCATGAGAATGGTAGGGGGCAAGGCGTGGTCTGTGAAAGGTCAATCCTCATCCTCCAGAGTCAAAGCCCACCTGGCCAACCACGGTTTAAATCCTGGCCCTGGCAGCTTGAAAAACACATCAGGCACACGTGTGCATGCACACACATGTGAGTGTGCACCAAATCCCAATAGTCTGGAGAAATGGAAGAGAAGGGACTGTGGGGTGAACATGCACAATTGAGGGGTGCTTCTTCCCTCTCTCTCTGTCTCTCTCTGGTGAGTGCATATAGACTTTGGCAAACTAAAAAAAAAAAAAGTAATAGGATCATCAGTTGGCATAATGGCTATGTCACTGGACTCCCATGTAGTCGACTGCAGTTCAAGTCCCAGACCTGGTGGCTTAAACTCACACAGGGTGCGTTTGCGTGCGTGCCCAAGATCCTGAGAGGAGAATGGAGGAGAAGGGATAGTGGTGTGGCCATCCCCCCTGGGGGGTGATTTCTCACTTTCTGTCTCTGTCTCTCTGTCTTTCTGGCAAGTGCATGTACCCTATAGCAAAAACCTCTCCAAAAAAAAAAAAGAAAAAAAATGTAAAACAAAAAAATTTAAAAATAAAAAATCCTTACCCTCCTTAATAAAAACTTTATATGTAGCACCCAAAACATTTCTACAGATGTCAGGAGCGACATCTCTTGCTCTCCAATAAATTCCTCCTTTTCGCATAAGCTCCTCGAAATGGAAAGAATTCTGGCTGATATGTTGGCTAGTCACCTCCAACCCCTGGGCCCATGCTCTCCTCCCCCAAGTATCTGTCTATCTCTCTGTATACACACACATGCATACACACATATAGTAGGTATCTATCAATATATACCTATTATACATTAGCTTTTGCTGTAGGGCACATGCACTGACAGGAGGGAGACAGACGGAAAGGGAAAGTGAGAAATCACCCCTAGGGAGGATGGTCATGCTGCAGTCTCTTCTTCATTTTCCTCTTGGGACTTTGGGCATGCATGTACATGCACCTGGCATGTTTCTCCAGCCGCTGGTTCTCAAGCAGAGCTTGAGCTGCTTTGTCAGCCATGTGGGATTCAGCCACCTTAACCACCGCAGCGCCGGCTGGCCCTCGATACACATTTCAGCAACCATCTTCACCTCCTTTGTCTACTCCCTATTCAGCCTTCCTTCTAGTAGCTGCCACACCCATTTACCAAAACCAGACTTCCTCTGTGAGTCTGGGCTCGAGCCTGGATTGTGACACGTGAGCGAAATTGAGAAACCCCGACCCAGGGAGCCTGCCTAGGCAATCCCTGAGGAAGGGCTTGGGGAGAACAGAGCTCTGTGTTTCTGGAATGTAGATGAGAATCTACAGTTTCCGGCCTTCAGTGGTATGCCTTAAACTGCAAGTTGACTTTTTATAATTTATCTCCCATATACATCTTTAACAAATTTGAGTCAACTTTACAAAATTAATAAAATATAAACAAAGACAATGCAAAAAGAAAGATCAGATTTTGTTGCAAGAAAACTGTGATGATAAATTGATGTCATGAAGTGCTAAATCTTTTCGTTAAATAATTTATTTTATTTTATTTATTATTATTTTTTAATTTGACCAGGGAGGGACACAGAGAGAGAGTGAAAGTGAGAAAGTGTGTTGGGAGATGGATAAAATAGAAATCACCTCGGGGGACTTAGTCCACATTCAGAAAACTTTCACTGAGTACTGAATCAGTCAGGATTATGTATTACTACATACAAAAGGGAAAAAACTGAGTCAGCTCCACAGCCCGGTGGCTACGGCAGCTAGATCCCACATGGTCAGGGGCAGTTAGAGTCCGGGCCAGCGGCTTGAAGAACACACCAATGTGTGTGTATGTGCGTGCCCAAATCCTGGGTGCTTTCTTCCTCTCTCTCTGTCTCTCTCTCTAGAAAAGAAAGAAGAAGAAGAAAAAGAAAAAAAGAAAGAGACAAAGGAAGAAGAGAAAGGAAGGAAAGAAGAGAAAAGGAAAGAAAAAGGGGGAAAAAAATGAAAAACCGAGTCTTTCTTTCTTTTTGGCCAGAGGGCACATGTGCTCACCAGACAGAAACTGCTACAAAGCAATCTGGGAAACACAGTCCTCCAGCTGGGTGCATGGCTCTGCAGGTAGTCACCAACGAACAAACGCGGGACGGTGGTCTGTGTGACAAGCACTTGCGACGTGAAGCTGCTGCTGGCCCCCAACACACAAAGATGATGCAGTCCTTTCCTTAAGGGATTCACATATTTTAGGAAGTCAGTAACAATCGACTGGGTAGTGGACGACTAGAGAAAATGTGTTCTAAGATCTGAGCAAAGACTTGTGGGAGTAGAGATGAGAGACAGTTCTGTCTAGACAGATCAGGGACCGTTCCTGGAGAAGGTGACTAGCTGGGCCTTAAACAGGATCGAAATTCAGAGCAGAGCAGGAAGCATTCCAGGTACAGGAAAGAGCATAGGCAAAAAGAAGGGATTCTTTGGGGGAATTTTTTACTTTTTAGTTTTAAAAACTTTATATAAAATCTACATTATAAATACAAGCCTAAACTGCTGGAGTAGTTAACAACACTGTTCACACAAAGAAACTTAACAGTACTAAAATACACATCATGAGATGCTTCTTTTGGTCCTTCTGGAGAAAAGAACTAAATTGATTTCCTTGTCTGCTGTCGCTCCAGACACAAAAATAGAATTTAAGATGGCAGTGCAACGTGTAATTATTTATGCATGTAATTATTTACATGTCACCAGCCGTGATAGCAATGAACTCCTGATTTATTTCTCCATCACCATCTTTATCAAATTCTTCTATCATCACTCCTGTTTTCACCCAGTGCTCTGGCAACACGTGGCAAATTCCTCACGCTTATTGTACCTGAATCATCATCATCAAATAGTTTAAATGCCTTCAGTATTTCTTCGTGTGCATCTCATCCCAACACCCAGTCTGTCACAACCTCCTCAAATCTTCAAAGGTGATTTTCCCTGTGATGTGTCTGTCATCATCTTTAAGAATCTTCAGTATAGCGACTCTTTTGACATCAAACCCCAAGGCTTTCATTGCCACCTTCGATTGGTGATAATCTGTTGCTTCATCTTTGTATCAAAGAGTTCAACTTTAATGAACTTTAATTTCTTTAATTTTTCATTTCTTTAATTAAAAGAATTAATTTTAATTCTTTAATTTTTCATTTCTTGTTTCTGTTCTTTAGAGAGTTCTTTTTTTTTTTTTTTTTTTTTTTAACTTCTTTGTTTTGTCTACTACGAATTCTCCTCTCAGAGCTAAACTCATTTTTTCTTCGGATAGAGACATTCCCTCTCAACAACTTTAACCCTCTACCCCGGGCAGCACCGCTTCCACTCTTGGGGGAATTTCTTAAAGGTTTATTTCTTTCTTCTGTGAGAGAGATAAAGGGACAGGCTCTCCGGATAGCTTTTCAGATCACACTCCATCCCAAGTCTCAACTGGCCTGGATCTCAAGCAAGTCTCAGGAGGCTTCCAGACACGAACCCAGAACCTTCCCTAATATCAGAGTGTTGTGTTCCTGTTGTACCACTGGCCAGCCCCCCTCTTCGGGGGAATTTGATTAGTTTTGTATGTCTTTTTACATTTTTATTTTTAATTATTTTATATTTAATTATTTCCATTCTCCTCTCAGGATTTTAGGCATGCATGTAAATGTGCCCAGATTGAGATTTAAACCACCAGGTAAAGGACTTGAACCGAGGTTGACTATGTGGGAGTCCAGTGAGGTAACCATTTTGTCATATGCTGGTCCCTACCTTGAAGCTTCTAAAGACCTTGGTGCAACCCAGTGTCCAAGTCCAAATGATTTCTAGCTTTCTATCTCTGTTTCTCTCTGTCTCTCCGGCAAGCGCATGTGCCCTATAACAAAAATCTCTCTTAAAAAAAAAAAGAAGAAGGGGACCAGCAGTTAGCGTAATGGCTATGTCGCTGGACTCCCACGTAGTCAACCACGGTTCGCGTCCCGGACCCGGTGGCTTAAAACTCACGCCTGGCACGTGTGCGTGCATGCCCAAGATCCCAAGAGGAGAATGGAGGAGAAGAGATTGCAGTGTGGCCATCCCCCCTGGAGGGTGATTTCTCGCTGTCTCTCTGTCTCTCTCTGTCTTTCTAGCAAGCGCACACGCCCTATAGCAAAAACCTCTCAAAAAAAAAAAAAAAAAAAGAAGAAGAAGAAGAAGAAGAAGCTTCTGGGCTCGCTGCAGCGGCGCAGTGGTAGCAAATGCAAAGCTCCATGCTGGAAGCCACACAGGCAGGGATCCCAGGGCACAGATTTCGTGGTCTGCTGTATACGTCAGGTATGTTCCTGTGCCCGTGATATGGGCCGGCTGGGGCTGGGCTGTGGCAGGAAGACCTTTGGGTGCCTCTATCTCTCGTCTGATGAAAAATAACAAACTAAAGAAAAAGAAAACAAAACTCCAAAGCCCTGTCCCCACCGGCCAGTCTCTAGGTGCACATAATAGTCTAAGTCTTTGTTGGTGAGGGCATTTGTCCAATCACCTGAAGAGAAAGTTCAGAGCTCATGTAGCCTAGACTAATATCTTACCATAGCGAGGGCATGGGGACGGAAGAACTTTGTTTTCCGAACTTTCGGTGAGAATGTGTAACTAGCTAGGCCTTTCTGGAAGGCAACTTGGCAATATATTATGAAACATTTTGGAAATACAAATTCCCTTTAACCCAGTAATTCTTCTAGAACGTTCTTTCAAAGAAATAATTACGGATGTAAGCCAACTGTTTATATCAGCAAAAATTAGAAGTGACCAGTCCAACAACAGAGAATTTGCCAAGTAAGTTCATAGGATGGAATTCCATTCTGCCATTAACATCTGCTGTAGTCATTTTTTCAGATATTTGATTAATTTTGCCTGGCTAGCTGGTGGTGTGGTAGTTAAGGTAGCTGGATCTCACATGGCCGAATACATGGTTCAAAACCTGGACCCAGCAGCTTAAGAAACATGCTAAGAACATGTGTGTATGTGCTGAAAATCATGACTGCGTGGAGAAACGGAGAGGAGGGGATTGCAGGGTGATCGCCCCATGCTGGAGGATGGTGGGGGGCAGGGGTAGGGGATGGTTTCTCTTTTTCTCTCTGTCTCTCTGGTGAACATATAAGCCTTCTAGCAAAATAAATAAGTTTCAAGAGGGAGAGTATATGAATAAGTGAATTTTCTTTTTATTATGCCATAGGGTGGGTGCCACCACACCCAATTTTCTTTTTATTATGGAGTAAACTGTTTCAGTTTAAGTTTTAAGCAATACAGAAAATGATAAATTCTTGCACATACTGTGAAAGCTCTTGATGATAAAAGGAAGTTTCCATTGTTTCAAATACAGTCATTTTTCTAAATTGTTTATAAATATACCTCTTCAAAGATGTTACACACAGGGGACCAACAGTTAGCGTAATGGCTATGTTGCCGGACTCCCATGTAGTTGACCGTGGTTTGAGTCCCAGGCCCGGTGGCTTAAACTCATGCCCGGTGCGTGTGCGTGCGTGCCCAAGATCCTGAGAGGAGAATGGAGGAGAAGGGATTGCGGCGTGGCCATTCCTCTTAGGGGGTGATTTCTCACTTTCTATCTCTCTGTCTCTCTGCCTTTCTGGCGAACACACGCACCCTGTAGCAAAAACCTCTCCAAAAAAAATAAAAAAGATGTTATACACAAATCTCCTGCTAGGAATTATTTCACTTTTCAAATCAACTCTACACAAAGAGTTCATCTACTGACACTGACTGAATGACTGAATTATAATCTGCATTGTAAAATTTGTGTTTTCATGGATTGAATTATTAGCGCATTTTACTATAGCCAATTGTATTTACAATGTAATTGAACTAGAGTAGACTATTATAGATTAGGGGCTAATTAAATCATTATATTCTTGGGGCCAGCAGGTGGCTTGGTGGTTGAGGTACTAGACTCTCATATGGCTGGTCGGGGTTCAAGTCCCAGACCTGGGGGCTTGCTTTCTCACTTTCCTTCTCTCTCTCTATCTCTCTCTGGTGAGTGCACATGTCCTATAACAAATTAAAAATAATAATAAATAAAACTAAATAATTATTTTTTAAAAATCATTGTATTCTTTTTTTTTTTTTTGAGAGGTGTTTGATATAGGGTGCGTGTGCTCTCCAGAAAGGCAGAGAGAGACAAACAGAAAGCGAGAAATTACCCCCCAGGGGGATGGCCATGTCGCAATCCTTTCTCCTCCATTCTCCTCTCGGGATCTTGAGCACGCACACACACACACACACACACACACATGTGCCCAACGTGAGTTTAAGCCACCGGGTCCGGGACGCGAACCACGGTCGACTACATGGGAGTCCAGCGACATAGCCATTACATAACTGCTGGTCCCCAAAAATCATTGTATTCTTTTTTTTTTTTTTATTTCAACTTGACCAGAGAGGGACAGAGAGAGAGAGAGAGAGAAAGAGAGAGAGAGAAAGTGAGACAGCAAGCCACCAAGTCCAGGACTCGAACCATGGCTGGCCATGTGGGAGTCCAGCACATCTAACCACCATGCCACCTGCCAGCCCCAAATCATTGTATTCTTAAGGCTAAGAACATATTGATGAAGCACATTATATATAAATTTATGAAATTATAATACCTTAGAATAGCAATAGATGCATACCAAGAAAAACCTAATGAGATGGCATGTTCTGAGTCTGGTCTGTGTTTGATTATTGAATTTGTACTATATTATATAAATCTGAAGCATACTAAAAATGTTCAAGGAATAAACAAAAATAAATTTGATATAAATTCTACCACTTAGAGACCATTCACTATTGACATTTAATGACCATGATTCCAGATGTTTCTATATGCAAATAAGTAGGAGAATGAAAGGTATGCTTGTGCATTTAAGTGAGAAAGAGAAATAACTTGTACAGAGAATGGAAATACGTACAATAGCACTACAAAAAAAAGGAATCACAATTTCTTAAAACAAAAGCATGACATTTAACGGGTGGATTCTTAAACTTCGGAAACTATTTCTTGACAAGAAGAAATATAGCTTTCTAAAAATAGCCCTTTAAGGTAAGGAAAAGAATAACAGAATTTTTTAGTCATTTTTGGAAACAATATGTTTCAACTTTACACAATATCTATTGACTCCCAGCCAGGAAATGAGGAAATGAACCTACTTAATACTTGTTCCCATTTCCTCTCCCTTCGCCTCCTTCTTCTAATTTTGTTGGTTGTTATCGTTTGTACATAGGAAAGGTTAATGACATTTACATTTCATTCTTTTTTTTTTTAATATTTTTGCCATAGGGCGTGTGTGCTGACTAGAGAGAGAGAGAGAGAGAGAGACAGCAAGAGGGAAAGTGAGAAATCACCCCCCAGGGGGGATGGCCACACTGCAATCCCTTCTTCTCCATTCTCCTCCTGAGATCTGGGCCATGCACGCATATGCACACAGCAAGATTTTCAAGCTGCCAGGTCCAGGACTCAAACTGTGTTCAGCCATGTGGGAGTCCGGCACCTTAATCACTATGCCACCTGCTGGCCCCACATTCCATTCTTTCATCACGCTCCCCATAGTTGTCTGTTTGGTTCTGGATGCAAATCGGTCTGGTGCTTATTTCTATTCTTTTACCCTAACTTGTCATTGCTGTTTTGGAGTCATCGCTTTACTGGTGGGATTCCACTCTCAAGTTACCTTTTTTCATATAAGCTCATAGGTTCTTGCACGCTTCAAAGAGTCTGCCCTTCATACCTGAAGGGCAAGTTAGGTAGCGGGTCATTTTTTTTATTTTTGATGCAAACCCTTCTCCTCTCAGGATTTTGAGCAGGCATTCATGTGCCCGGAGTGTTTTTCAAACCATCGGTTCAGAACTCCAGCTGAGCAGCTGGCCATGCAGGATCCAGCTGCCCCTACGTCACGGGCATTCTTTCCACACGGATCTTTGTGGACGTTACGTCTTTGTTTTTTGACACTGAGTGTGTTGCTTTGGGGTAATCTTAGGCCGATTGACATTTACTCCTCACTGTGACTTGCTGCTCTACTTCATTTATTTATTTATTTATTTATTTATTTATTTATTTATTTATTTGACCAGAGAGGGACAGAGTGAGAGAGAGAGAGAGGGAAAGTGAGAAAGCAAGTCACCAGGTCCAGGACTCGAACGGTGGTCAGCCATGTGGGAGTCTAGCACCTTTAACCACCACGTTACCTGCCGGTCCCAAGATTCTTATTTTTTTCTTTTGTTTTTATTTTTTCTTTTTTTTTGAGAGGTTTTCGCTATAGGGTGCGTGTGCTCGCCAGACAGACAGAGAGAGACAGAGAGACAGAAAGCAAGAAATCACCCCCCAGGGGGGATGGTCACGCCGCAATCCCTTCTCCATTCTCCTCTCGGGATCTTGGACACGCACGCACACGTGCCCAGTGTGAGTTTTACAGGCACTGGGTCCGGGACACGAACCGCGGTCAATTACGTGGGAATCCAGCGACATAGCCATTACGCTAACTGCTGGTTCCCACCAAGATTCTTATTTTTTAAATTTACTTATTTATTTTACTCTATGAGTGAGAGAGAGAGAGAGATAAAGAGAGAGAAAAAGAGAGAAAGACAGCACTAGCAGCAGAGTCTCGATGTCGTGAACCACCCCAGAGCCTTGGCCATCCCTGGGGCGTGGGCACATGTGCCTAGTGTACTTAGGGAGGTCTCTGGACACAAACCCAGAATCATCTCATGTGAGTCAGCTTTGCAGAACATCTTGTTTCACTGCTGTGCCACCATCCAGCTCAAATAGTTTCTTTTTGTTTTTAGTTTTTGTTTATAAGCTAGAGGGCACATGTGCTTGCCAAAGAGACACGGAGAGGCAGAGGGAGAAAGTCCCCTCCAAGTGATGTGTGGTCACAGTGCAATCTCTTCTCCATTTGTCCATCCTCTTGGGAGTTGGGGCACCCACATGCACACATGCCCAGTGTGTTTTTCCAGTCACTGAGGCTGGGATTTGAACTGTGGTTGGCCATGCGGAATCTGGCTCCCATAACCACAAGACTATATAGGGCTGGCCACAGATGACAGTTTGAAGTTGACTTTTGTTCAATAACACCGTATCACCAAATGTGCTTGCTTCTCTGTTGGGAGCCAAATCTCCCCCGTATTCAAGGTGTAGGATGTTGGTGTGGCAACAGCCACTATGACAGACGTCCTCATTGTCTTCCTTGGCCCTCCTCACCCCAGCGGTTTCTCCAGCTGGGAGGCTGGGACGCAGACAGTTCACAGGGTGCTATCCATGGCTTCTCTGGCATTTCCACTGCCCCTGTTCCCTGCATCCTGCAGAGTGGGGCTGACCTCTCTGCGGTCATTCCAGCCACTGCCCTGTGGTTCTGAACAGTGGACCATTAGGATGGGCCTTCCAGAACAGTGCCTTTATCTGTACTCAGCAATCCGGAGTTATGCCACTTCTTCGAGTCATGGAGACAGGGATGAGCGTGCAGCACTGTCTGAAATAGCAAATAGCTGGAAACAGACGACGGCTGCCAGGACAGTTATTTAGTGTGTCACCTACTTGTATTCATACAGTGGGATACAATTCCATTGAAATGAAAATGAGTGAAACTATTGTTGCACCCAGTAGTAAGCAGGTCTTAAAAACATAGCTGAGGGAGCCAGCAGGTGGTGTGGTGGTTAAGGCGCTGTACACTCCCCCATGGCTGACCATGGTTCAAGTCCCGGACCTGGCGGCTTGCTTTCACACTTTCCCTCTCTCTCTGTGTGTGTCTCTTTCTGGTCAAATTAAAATAAATTAACGAATAAAAAAAATTAAATAAAATAATTCTTCCCCCCCCCCAAAAAAAAAATCATAGCTGAGACAGGGCCTGGTGGTTAAGGCAGCTGGATCCCACATGGCTGACTGTGCAATTCAAGTCCTGGAGCCTGTGGCTTGAAAAACACTCTGGGCACCTGTGTGTGCATACCTAAAGTCCCAAAGGGAGGGAGAAATAGAGGAGAAGAGATTGCAACATGGCCATCCCCCTGCGGTGGTGGCTTCTCCCTCTCCCTCTCTCTTCTCTCTCTCCCTATTTCTCTCCAGCCAGCACATGCATCCTCTGGCAAAATGTTTTTTTTTTTAAATCATGTGCATAGGCTGTGAAAACACTAGCATTATGGACCGTGGGTTCCTATATAACACTGAAGAAAGTGAGTTTGAATCTTCTTGAAGACTGACAAGGTTTGTCACTTCCAAAGTGGTTTATTTTAAAAACTCTTGAAAGGAAAACTGCTTTAATTGAGAAACTGGCCCATGAGCTGTTTGGAGGGGGAGCAGTGAGTCAGGGTTGATGCAACAGGGGCGGGAGGAAGAAGCTACCAGACCACAGCCCCGAGTCCACCTCAGCCTAGGCCTCGAGGACAGCCAGAGAGAGAGAGAAGCAGACGCCTGGGCAGAGAGGGTGCCTTGGGAAAGAACCAACTGTCCTAGATTCAGAGCCACCTCAGCTGCCATGCCACCTGCTGGGAGAAGGGCTGAGGCTCCTCCCCTTCAGGGCTGGCTCTGTCAAGGCTGGAATGTGTACTGAGCTGGGCCCTGGGGCCCTAAGCTGTGACCTGGAAGAGTCTTCCCAGCAGAACTTGGTGGATAGGCAGGGGCAGGGGTGGCACACAATGCCAAGAAAGATCAACAGAATCGTGCTGTATTCGGGAGGGCATGTGGACTTTATCCCGGAGCAGTGAGGAGACACTAAAGGGTTTAAGCCAGCAAGAGGCCGGGGAAGATTTGAGAAAATGCATAATGAAAAAAATGCTAGTTAGACTTAAGGGATCTGTTTAAAGATATCTGTATCGTAGTCATCACATCAGTGTCTACACAGATCCCAGCAATGTCCATATGTGGGCAAAGCATATTTTCATCCTGGGGACCAGCAGTTAGCGTAATGGCTGTGTCGCTGGACTCCCATGTAGTCGACTGTGGTTCCAGTCCTGGACCTGGTGGCTTAAACTCACGCCAGGTGCGTGTGCGTGCGTGTGCAGGTGACATGGTGGTGAAGGCACTGGACTCCCACATGACTGACCAGAGCTCGAGTCCCGGACCTGATAGCTTATTTTCTCACTTTCCCTTTCTCTCTCACTGTCTCTCTGGTCAAATTCAAAAAATAAAATAACTCTATTAACAAAAAAATAAATAAACAATTCTTTAAAAAAAAAAAAAAGGAAAGAAATGAGAGGATAACTAGGAACGTCCGGAAGTCCAGTTTAGGTGAGTTGGGTAGATAATCTCGAGTGAGTTGGGTAGATAATCTTGAGTACTGGCAGGACCGCAGTGACCACACGTTGAAATTAAGTAATTGACATGTGTGTGCTCTGCCCGGGGAGGCTGCGGGGAATCCTGCTTAGCTTGGGAAACATCTCTTGGAGTGAATTTCCTGTGAAAGTCAATGCATCTTGGGTATAAATTTTGAAGCACAAAGTTTTTTAAAAACAGTTGTAACTTGGGGACAGCAGGTGGCATGGTGGTTAAGGGCACTGGACTCCCACATGGCCCACAACAGTTTGAGTCCTGGACCTGGCAGCTTGCTTTCTCACTTGCTCTCTCTCTTTCTGTCCTTCTCTAGTCAAATTAAAATAAATAAATAAATAAAGTTAAATATAATTAAAAAAAGCAGTTGTAACTTAAAAAAAGAAGAGGAAGAAGGAGAAGGAGAAGAAGAAAAGAAGAGGGAAAAAGAAGAGGAAGAGTTTAGAGCCAGCCTATGGCCTGGTGGTTAAGGAGCTGGATCCCACATGGCTGACCACACTCAAGTTCCAGGTCCAGTGACTTGAAAAACATACCGGGCCTGAGCACGTGCATGCCCAAACTCCCAAAAGGAGGGAGAAATGGCGGATATGAGATTGCGGCATGACCGTTCTCCATAGAGGATACATCTCCCCTTCCCCTCTCTCTGTCTCTGTCTGACGAGCACACACACACTTTCGCAAGTTAAAGGAAGAAGAGTTTAGCATTAAGGACCAGCAGTGCCTAACCTGTGAGTCTTCAACCCCAGGAGAGTGTGGGACATGGGCACAGAGTTTTTGTTAAGCGTCTCCAAATACTTATTTGTCCCAAGTGCTGACCACAGGATGAAAATATGTTTTTGGTTTTTTTTGGAGAGGTTTTTGCTATCGGTCGCGTGCGCTCACCAGAAAGAGAGAGACAGAGAGACAGAAAGCAAGAAGCCACGCCCCAATCCCTTCTTAGCCATTGCCCAAGGCCCGAGGCTGCTCACCAGGTCGGTACCGGGGCGAACTGCCATGACACCCAGCCATGAGGCCAACTTCGAAAAGAAACTGTTCTTAACAGCAACTAGCCACAAGTTCAGTTTCTCCTTCCTCTAAGTTGGGAAAACTATGTCTCCAATACCAGGGGAAAACGTACCTTCCCATTTGCTCTAGAAATACACATCTAAGTCACATGATAGCTGTTATTACCCTTCAATAGTTAGCTATATGCCTACAACGAGGGAAGAACTGATACCCAATGCATATTTATACTGTTACTTAGGACAGTTAGCCAGACTATTATTGCCTTCTTTTTACTATTATTACTTTTTAAATTGTGTTTGCTACAGGGCATGCACACTCGCTGGAGACAGAGACAGACAGGTAGAGAGAGACAAAGTGAGAAAGCTCTGGGGTGGGGGAGGCAGTAACCACACTACAACCCCTTGTCTCCCTTCTCCTGTGGGATTTTGGGCACTCAGGCACATGGGCCTGGTGAGTTTTTCATGCTGCTGGGTCTCAAACTCAAATGCACAGTCAGCCATGAGGGAGCCAGACACCTTCACCTCCATACCATCTGCTGCTCCTCATTGGATTTTATAAATAGTTTTGAATTCGAATTCGTCTGACTGCACACTGACTCATTTAATCCTCACGATATCTTCAGAGGTAGGAGCGATGATTGCAATCAAAAGTAACTGCTCTGTTATGTAATCTTTTGCTAAGTAGCCATGTCCCGTGAGAAGTTCCATGAGAGCAGGGACTTCGTCTTGTTTATCCTTGTGTGACCAGGCCTAGAACAGGGTCTGGTGTGGGGTAAACATTCAACATATATTTGTTGAATGAATTTGTGTTCCCCTTGAACAAGTCAGGACACAAAGGCTTAGAGATACTAAATAGTTTACAAACTGTTATGTCACCAGCTAATCCAAACTCACATCTGTCGGATTTCATCTTCTTACAGACTCCCAAATAACCCAAGCTTTTATGAGGATCAGGTAGCTTGGTCAAGTTCCTAGTTATTAAGTAGAAAGCTACTGAGAGATTAATGAACACTTTCTGAAAGCTCTTACTTTGTATTAACCATTTTGAGAACATAAACAGGATTCCAAGGTGAGCCGCACTGGAACGGTTGTGTTCAAACTTGCCATGTTCCATAAAGATATTCCGATGAGAAATCCACACCTGGTATTTGAGTACAAAAGCTGCCATTGAACTCAGAGGAAGTATTGTTCAAAATTCGCCCAAATAAACCTTCTTAAGCTTATCAATGGAGAGTGTGTTTTCATTAAAATAGAGATCGTATGGCTTTATAGCTCTGGCTCATTTACTCAGGTCCTTGGTGAGGAAGGCCCTGGTCTCCATAGGCTCCATGGGATCCATCATTGTTTTAAAAAGAATTATTTTATTTAACTTTATTTATTTATTTAAATTTGACCAGAGAGGGACAGAATGAGAGAGAGAGAGAAAGAGGGAAAGTGAGAAAGTAAGCTGCCACGTCTGGGACTCGAACCGCAGTTGGCCATGTCAGAGTCTAGCGCCCCTAGTCACCACCATTTTTTTTTATCTTACTTGCTTGAACTAGCTGACTGAGGAAGCCTGGGTCCTAATCAGGCCCCTTCACTACACTCAGCTCTGCCCTGGGCACAAATTCCCTTGTAAATACCCAATCCTCTCAGGTCTCTAGGAAAAGTGTGGGAGACCAAGATTCCATTTCTCAGAGGAAGACTATGGAAGCAACTTGCACACGCTACTGTGGTGAGAGGGCATGAAGAGTCTCCGAGAAAGGGCTCCACTGGTAGTAGGTGACAAGCCCTGGCCTATTCCCATTCCATCTCGTTTCTAGGCAGGAGTCTAGCCAAGCTGCCTGGGGGAGGATCCAACCCAGCCTGCCACTCAGGCCCTCACCAGGTAAGACAAGAGCGCCAGATATGTGAACATGTAGGTTTCAGGGCCGGCAGGTGGCATGGTGGTTAAGGGTGCTGGACCCCCACATGGCTGACCGTGGTTTGAGTCCCAGATATGGTGGCTTGCTGTTTCACTTTCTCTCTCTCTCTCACCCACTTGCTCGTTCTTTCCCTCTCTGGTCGATTTTAAAAAACACACAAATAAAGTTAAATAAAATAATAATTTTTTAGAGGTTTTTGCTGTAGGGCGCATGAGCTCACCAGAAAGGCAGAGAGAGACAGAGAGACAGAAAGTGAGAAATCACTCCCAGGGGAGATGGCCATGCCACAATCCCTTCTCCTCCATCCTCCTCTGGGGATCTTGGACACGCATGCACATGCGCCCAGCATGAGTTGAAGCCACCAGGCCCGGGACTCAAACCATGGTTGACTACATGGGAGTCCAGCGGCTTAGCCATCATACTAACTGCTGGTCCCAATAAAAGAATTATTTTTAAAAAATTGCAGGTGTCAGGGACTAACCATGGTTGTAATGGCTATGTCGCTGGACTCCCATGTAGTCAACCATGGTTTGAGTCCCGGGCCTGGTGGCTTCAACTCATGCTGGGCGCATGTGCATGCGTGTCCAAGATCCCCAGAGGAGGATGGAGGAGAAGGGATTGCAACGTGGCCATTCCCCCTGGGGGGTGATTTCTCACTTTCTGTCTCTCTGTCTCTCTCTGTCTTTCTGGCGAGTGCTTGTGCCCTATAGCGAAAATCTCTCCAAGAGAAAAAAAAAAAAGTAGGTGTCTTCCCAACCAAGAGACAAGCCTAGACTTCGTCTTCTTTTTGGGTTTCATAACCCAGAATGTAATGCAAAGGAAAACTGCAAGAAAGTAGAAATGCAAGAAACCACACTAAGACTTCACATTTGCTCTCTTATTTTCCTGTTCAGTTTTGTTACAAGGCACATGTGCTCTCTGGAGAGAGATGGAGAGAGAAAGACAGAGAGACAAAGAGAGAGGGAAGGTGAGAAACCACCCCCAGCTTGGCCAATCTCCCTGGGAGATGTTCTCTCTCTCTCTGTAGGGGAGTGCATGTGCCCTATGTAAAACAACACAACAAAACAAAACAACAAAACAAAACAATGCAACAAAAACCACGAACACGTTTGGCATATATCCAGAAGAACTGAAAGCAGAGAGTCGAAGAGATATCTGTATGCCCGTGTTTGTAGCCGCGTTATTCACAATCGTGAAAAGGTCCACTGACAGAGGCATAGTTAAACCAAACATGGTTTGTATCAGGTCACTAACAGATGAACCTGTATGGTTATATTTATATGAGGGACAAGAGCAGTCAAGTTCACAGAGTGAGAAAGCATGGCGGTCGTGAGGAACTAGCGAAGGGGAAAAGCGGAGTTATTCTATAGATACAGTTTCAGTTTGAGAAGATCAGAAAGTTCTGGATGGTGGTGATGGTTGCACAGCCATGTGAATGTACTTAATGGCACTGAACTGCACACTTAAAAACGGTTTAACGGGGGACCAGCAGTTAGTGTAATGGCTATGTCGCTGGACTCCCACATAGTTGACTGCGGTTCAAGTCCTGGACCGGGTGACGTAAAACTCACGCCGGGCTCGTGTGTGTGTGTGCCCAAGATCCTGAGAGGAGAATGGAGGAGAAGGGATTGTGGTGTGACCATCCCCCCTGGGGGGCGATTTCTCGCTTTCTATTTCTCTGTCTCTCTCTGTCTGGCGAGCATGCGAGCTCTATAGCAAAAACCTCTCCCAAACAAACAAACAAAAAAACGGTTTAACGGGACCAGCAGATGGTGTAACGGTTATGTCACTGGACTCCCACACAGTTGACCACAGTTGGAGTCCCGGATTTGGTGGTTTAAAACTTACTGTGGGCACATATGTATGTGTGCCCAAAGTCACGAGAGGAGAAGGGATTGTGGCGTGGCCATAACCCTGGGGTGTCATTTTTCGCTTTCTGTCTCTCCAGCGAGCACATGTACCCTATGGCAAATATCTCTCCCTTAAAAAAAAGGCTTAAAATGGCAAACCAAACTTTACTTTCTAATTTTTAAAAATGATTTTATTGAACCTTAATTAATTAATCAATTAAAATTTGACCAGAGAGGGACAGAGTGAGAGAGAGAGAAAGGGAAAGTGAGAAAGCAAGCTGCCAAGTCTGGGCCTTGAACCTCGGCTGGTCATGTGGGAGTCCTGTGCCCTTAATCACCACCACATCACCTGCTGGCCCCTACTTTCTAATTTTTTAAATAATTATTTTAATTTTATTTATTATTATAATTTCTAAAAAATTGACCAGAGAGAAAGGAAAAATGAGAAAGCAAGCTACCAGATCTGGGACTTGAACCACCATCAGCCCGGTGGAAGTCCAACACCTTAACCACCATGCCACCTGCTGATCCCATACCAAACTTTATTATCTCACAGTGTCATCTCCATAAGCTCTTCATTAGAATCAAGTGCTTAGGTTCACTCAAGGGGAGAGGTTATACAAAAGCATCATACCCGAAGGTAGGGATCTTTGAGAGCCATTTTAGATGCTGCCCACTGTAAGGAATGGGCGACCACATGAGAAAATAGAAATGTAGAGCATTTATTGGGAATGCTCCTAGGCGAGTTTCACTGGTCTGACGGGGTGGGGGGAGCAGAGAAGTCGCACTACGGTTTAGCAATTTTTGTAAGGGTATAGGGAGGGGAAGTGTCTTAGAGGTAGAAACAGTCCATTAGGGACCAGCAGGTGGCATGGTGGTTAAGGCGCTGGACACTCCCATGTGGCCAACCATGGTATGAGTCCCGGACCTGGTGGCTTCCTTTCTCACTTTCTCTCTCTCTCTCTCTCTCTTTCTCTATGTCTCTCTCTGGTCAAATGAAAATAAATGATGAATAAATACAATTAAATAAAATAATTAAAGAAAAAAGATGTGGCTTTAAAAAAGAAAGGAAGAGTCCATGTATGGTAATGCTTTAGGGAGAGAGCAGACTACTGTGCCACGTAAGGTCTGGTGCCAAATGCAGAGTAGAGCGCATGTGCAGAGTATAGTGCGTGTGCTACATCCGGGTTAGATCCGAGTGCAGTGCAGGTCTGATGACAGACTAGATCTGGGTTGCATCAGCCGACTGTGGCGTGGCGTCCAACCCCTACATCCAAGCTGCCCAGGCCTCTAGCCTAACACCACCAGTTTGTTCTCTAGACCCCAAAGATGCACTTCCCATCTTATATGCGAAAGACATCCATTCTCTTCCAAGATCCTCAAAAGTCTCATCCCATTATAGCATTAGATAAGTCTCAGCATTTATCACTGAAATCCGGACCAGTATGGATTTGGACCCTCCGTTCCTTAAGTGTAACATGCTCTCAATCTGTGGACTTGTGAAAGTGGATGTTATTACCCCCCCTCCAACCTATGCACTGGTGGGACGGGCATAAAAGACACTCCTCTTCAAAAATAGGGGAGTCTGCCTACGGACACTCCTCTTCAAAAATAGGGGAGACCTAGCTCCATAGCCTAGTGGTTAAGGGAGTTGGATCCCACATGGTTGACCACAGTTCAAATCCTGGCCCTGATAGCTTGAGAAACGTGCCAGGTGCTGTGCATGTGTGCCCTCTGGCACTTAAAAAAATGAGGAAAATGGAAGCCACAAGTGAGTCTCACAAGGGTTCATAGAAATTCCAAAATCCGGCCAAGCAAATATGAGAAGTTACTTAATTAGGTTGAAAGGACTTGGCTTTGTCCCTGGATTTTTGGTTCTGCCCTCAGGGCCTTCCTTTTCCAGGAAAGGTAGCACACATATTTGCAGATGAGTACTTTTCTCAGCCTTCTTCCTTCCTGTAGAATTTTGGGATCCACGTGAGCCAGTGGTGTAATGTTTAAGGGAACTAGATTCCACATGGCCAACTGGGCGGTTCGAGTCCTGGACCTGTAACTCGAAAAATACTCCAGGTGAGTGTATATGCATGCCCCAAATCTTGAAAGGAGGGAGACATGGAGGAGACCATTCCCCATGGTGGGGGGAGGGCTTTTTCATTCTCTGGCGAGTGCGCATTCCCTTTCCAAATTAAGGAAAAAAAAGAAAAAAGAATCTTGGGGATCCAAAGGTCTTTTTTCAGCTTGTACTATCTGTTCCTTTCAGTCCAAGTTGGCAATGTTTTGCTGATATACTTTTCACAAACAGTTTGTGGAACTCGTGTGATTCTTATGGGTGTTCACTCCATTAGACGAGAGACACACCCACAGACATCAGTGAGATAAGCCATTGTCCTTGGCCTTCTGCTGAGACAGCAATGGACAATGCCCTGAAGCTTCCTGGAGCCCTCTTGTTTGACTGTGAGAATCTGTGATGGACACTCTTTGTTTTCCCCAAGGAATCTTTTGTACCTGAATAATATTTTAAGGTACTACCCTTAGTCTTTCCCAGGTCTTAAAAAAGATTGACAGTTAGGGGCCGGCAGGTGGTGTGGTGGTTAAGGGCACTGGATTCCCACATGGCCTACTGCAGTTTGAGTCCCGGATCTGGCAGCTCACTTTCTCTCTCTCTCTCATTCTGTCCCTCTCTGGTCAAGCTAAAATAAATAAATAAATAAATATATAAAGTTAAAATAAAAAAATGATTATTTTTTGGAGAGATTTTTGCTATAGGGTGCATGTGCTCACCAGAAAAACAGAGAGAAACAGACAGACAGAAAGTGAGAAATCACCCCCCAGGGAGGATAGCCATGCTGCAATCTCTTCTCTTCCATTCTCCTCTTAGGATCTTGGGCATGCACGCACACGTGCCTGGTGTGAGTTTAAGCCACCGGGTCCAGGACTCGAACCACGGTCAACTACATGGCAGTCCAGCAACATAGTCATTATGCTAAGTGCTGGTCCCAAAAATAATTCTTTAAAAGAGATTGACAGTCACAACTTTTGCTTTATATTTAGACCTCAGCTTCCTGATGGTGCCTTGGATTTAAACATTTCACAAAAACTGTTTCTTATTTTATTTTAATTGCCAGAGAGCACATGCACTTGAGAGAGAGAGAGAGAGACCTACTAGGCCACAGGGCTGACCCTCCCAGAATTATTTCCTAATTTTAGCATCAGAATTGTTTAAACCATTAAGTTTTATCTCCGAGATCTAGCACCTTTTCTTTCTTTCGTTTTATTTATTTATTTATTTATTTATTTATTTATTCCATGAGCGAGAGAGAGAGAGAGAGAGAGAGAGAAAGAGCGTGCCCACTCCCAATCGGGTCCCCACGCCTCGATCCACCCCCAGCCTCAGCCAGCTCCAGGTCAAGGTTTTCATGTGCCCAGAGGACTCGGGGAGCTCTTGAACTTGAACTGGGAACTTTTCCATGTGTGACTGTCTCACAGAACGTTGTGTTTTACACTGTGCTACTGTCCAGCCCCCCTTTTTTTGCTTAATAGCCCTTCCCTCAACTTATCACCCTCCTCTTGCATTTTATTATAAGTGGCAACAGTTACCGTATTATAAATTAAAGCTGATAAATCGAAATTTATATATTTGATGATTTATTTAAAAAATTAGCCCAGTGTGTACTAACATCAGGTGATGATACCATCAGACATTGTGTAGCCTCTGGGACTTGCCACTGCACATTCCTGAGAGCGTGAGAATTTAAAGGGCAAATAATACCTTAGTATTGAACTGGATGTTGTTATAGTTGAGTGATTAAAGGAGCCAGATCCAACATGGGCCACCATGGCTCAAATTTCAGCACTCGGGGCCAGCGTGCCAGGGTGGTTAGGGTACTGGACCAGCTGCCGTTCCAGTCCTGCTGGCCCCAGTATCTTAGTATTATTACTGTAGTCTTAAAGTCACAGATCTTCTGAAAGGATCTGTGGACTCGTGGGGGTCTGTGAGACAGCAATGGGACAATGCCCTTAAGCTTCCTAGAGCCCTATTGTGTGACTGAATCTGTGATGGACAGATTCAACTTTTATAACCAAAAAACACTTCACTGATGTGAATAATTTCATTAAATAAGTTCACAAGAGTAACGGATACCAGGCCTACACACATGTGGATAAGATGTATACTCAGTTGGGGGCAAAATTAACAATTAAACAGGAAATTGCCGACATTTGAACTTATTTTGTGTATAATAAAATAAATACACTGTATGTATTTAAACAATATAAGGAAAGATCTCTAATTCGGGGTGGGGAGGAATCATGTGAAAAAGATACTCAAATTAGAACTATAATAATTTAAACAGTCCAGAGACCCAGTATATACTGTTTCTGTAACAGGAGAAGCCTCACATGTGTTCATATAAACTAAGAACTAAATGCTCTGTTCAGAGTACAGGGGTTCTCTAGTAAATTAAAAACATAATGATAACAAATAAAATTAAATAATTCTTTTTTCAAGAATGATTTATTGGGACCAGCAGTTAGCATAATGGCTATGTCGCTGGACTCCCACGTAGTCGACCGCGGTTTGCGTCCCGGACCCGGTGGCTTAAACTCACGCCGGGTGCATGTGCGTGCGTGCCCAAGATCCCGAGAGGAGAATGGAGGAGAAGGGATTGCGGC
>NW_006159733.1:1324685-1329478 GCF_000334495.1 Tupaia belangeri chinensis
TAAACTCACGCCGGGTGCATGTGCGTGCGTGCCCAAGATCCCGAGAGGAGAATGGAGGAGAAGGGATTGCGGCGTGGCCATCCCCCCTGGGGGGTGATTTCTCACTTTCTGTCTCTCTCTCTCTCTGGCAAGCGCATGCGTCCTGTAGCAAAAACCTCTAAAAAAAAAAGAATGATTTATTTACTTTTATTTATTTATTCATTTATTTTCATTTGGCCAGAGAAAGGCACACAGAGAGAAGGAAAGTGCGAAAGTAAGCCACCAGATCTGGGACTCGAACCATGGTCGGCCATGTGGGAGTATCTAGTGCCTTAACCACCACACCCCCAGCTGGCCCAAAATTAAATAATTATTAAAAGAACAGAAAAAAACGAATAGGTCAATTAATCCCTCTAGCAGTATTTCTTCATTTATTTGAAATGACCCTCCCTTTTGAAAAAGAAATTTGCTATAGGGTTTGTGTGCTCACCAGAGAGAGAGAAGGAGACAGAGAGAGGGGGAGGGGGGAGAAAGCACCCCCTTGGGAGGATGGTCATGCCACAGTCCCTTCTTCTCTATTCTTCTCTTGGGATTTTGAACACACATGCACACACGCCTGGAGTGTTTTTTAAGCTGCCAAGTTTGGGACTCAAACTGTATATTTAGTCATGTGAGAATCCAGCCACCTTAGCTACCAGGCCACAAGCTGGTCCTAAAAAAATTTTTAGAGAGTTTATTTATTCCATGAGTAAGAGAGACAGAGAGAGACAGAAGACAGAGAAATAACACCCCCAGCAGGGTCCTGACACTGCAATCCTCCCCTGACCTCAGCCAGCACCAGATCAGAGGCACACACATGCCTAGCATACTCAGGGAGGTCTCTGGACTTGAACTCACAGAGTGTCATTCTACTGCTCTGCCACCATCCAGAGCAGTAGATCCTTTACAAAAATATCTTTTACTTCCATGATTGCCCCTGGACGGTATTCTGTTCCACTGACTGAGCCCACTGATTCTGTGTCAGTATTACATTGTTTTATTACCATAGCTATAAGGTATGTTTTGATATCTTAAAGGACATCCTTTCATTTTTCTTTTTTTTTTTTACTAATTTTTCTTGACTCTTTTTACACTTCGTTTTGCAACCTGGAGCACACCGTGTAAACCTATGTCTGTGTTCTCATCTGAAAAGGTTAAGATTGTAGGCTCTACAGTCGCACTATTTGGGTAACACAAAGATCTGTCCAGGAAAACAAGGTGGAGATGGAAAACCTGAGATGCCTAACGCAAGCGCAGGACGCTATGGCACCGGGAGTTCAATGGGAGGGGGTGTTGTAAAAGTCCGGAGCGGGACCATCTGGTAGGCTCTAAAACCCCATGGGTGGGCCAGCCCTGTCGCCCAGTGGTTAAGGGAGTCGGATCCCACATGGCTAACCACATAGTTCACATCCTGGCTTTGGTGGCTTGGGAAACACACCAGGCATGTGTGCACATGTGCCCCAAATCCCGCCAGGATGGAGAAATGGAGAAGCAGCGATGGCAGCATGATGATGCTCCATGGCAGGGGTGCTTTCTTCCCACTTCGAGCCCTTTCTCTGCCTCTGGTAAGCACCTGTACCCTCTGGCAATAAAAACCAACAACCAAAAAACCCACAGAGGCTGCCAGATAGGAACTGTGACCATGGAGGCAGGGCCTGTAGAGCAGGTACAGGTGGCATGTGGGAGATATAGCTACATAGCTATTGACAGAGACACCTCAGGAAGGAGAGAGAGAGAGAGAGAGAGAGAGAGAGTAGTTCTCTGGAAAACAGCACAGAGGTTAGGAAAGGCAGATTATTAATCTGAGAGAAAAAGGTAGTTGACCACAGCCACATCGGTTGTGTGACCTTGGGGAAAGTTACTTAATCTCAGTTTGCCCCTTCAAAAAGTGAGATTAAATAATTTCAGTACAAGGGCCAGGTGGTGGTATGGTGGTTGAGGTGCTGGACTCGCACATGGTCTACCACAGTTCAAGTCCTGGACCTAGTGGCTTGCTTTCTCTTTCTCTCTCTCTCTTTCTCTCTCTCTCTTTCTGTGTGTGTGTGTGTGTGTGTGTGTGTGTGTGTGTGTGTCTGGTGAGCATACATGCCCTACAGAAAATTTTTTAAAAAATAATAAATAAAATAAAAGAAATAATTCTTAAAAATAAGTACAGTACCTATTTCACGAGATTATTATGAGATTAAATACACAGCGCGTGTTAAATACGTACAGACATTTAGTGTGTTGTTTATTCGTGTTATTATTCTGTAAAATGAAGACAGCATTTACCTTGCAGTCACCACCGACAGTGAAGTGAAACGATAGCTGTGAGACGTCTGGTCGGTGCTGCACACGCAGTGCCGTGGACTTCACGGCAGTGACCCCCTCGTGGCCCAGCGCCTCACCCTTGCATATGCTCCGTGATGTCTGTAGCTGATGATAGCGATGGCCTTGACCAGGAGAAGGCGGCCTCCTCAGGGTTGGGAGGGACTTTCTTTTTCTTTTCTTTTCTTTTTTTTTTTCTTTTTTAAAGGATTTTTTGCCAGGCTGGCAAGTGGTATGGTGGTTAAAGACATTGGATTCCCACATGGCCAACTCTGGTTCCAGTCCTGGACCTGGCAGCTAGCTTTCTCACTTTCCCTTTCTCTCTGGCTGGTCAAATTTAAAAAATAACAATAACAAGTGGAGTTAAATAAATAAATAATTATTTAAAAAAAAATTTTTTTTTCCATACAATGCATCTGCTCACTGGAGAGAGAGACAGAGAAAGAAAGTGAGAAATCACCCTTCAGGGTGGGATGGTCATGCCATAGGTCCTTTTCCTCAATTCTCCTCCTGGGATTTTGGGCACACAGACACATATGCCTGGTGTGATTTTCAAGCCACTGGGTCTGGGATTCAAGCCACGGTTGGCCGTGTGGAAGTCCAGTACCTTAACCACCATGCCATCTGCTGGTCCCAAGGGAGGGATATTCTTGCTCTGTTGGAAGGCCAGGACTTCAGGAGTCTGGGCAAGGCTCAGCCTCACACTGAATACACACAGGGGTGCATTTGGAATGCCCTCTTGCACCATCTCCTGGATTTTCTCTCCTGCTCCCTCCAGTGCCATGTCTTCGATGTTAGCCTGCTCTCGGCTCACGCTGATAACCACGTGTTTCTGTGCTCACACACATACGGCCGTCATTTGAGAGCATACGAACTCTGTGTGAGCTCAGTACTTTACCACTTACAGACCCTGCCCCAGCCGGTCCTCCCAAGGAGCCCCTGATCCACACGGAACAAGTGACCCTATCCCTGTTTAACAGCAACAGAAGCCACGCCTTGGAGAAGACAGTTGGCTGACCCAGAAGCCTACCGGGAGCAGGTTGTGTATGCAGGACTGGATGAGGCCACCTCTAGCTCACGATTCCTGCTACTGATACGCTGGCTTGCCTCCCACAAGCATGTGGAAGTTAATGTGCACACACACGTGTGCGCACCCACCCCCAAAACACACACGATGGATTCATTATCCCTCCAGGCATGGTAGGGTTCATGCCTTCTCAATTCCCTGCCACAGATAGCATATCTGGCAGCTAAAATACAGGAAGTGATTGTGGAATAGAGCTGACCTTGACTCCTGAACTGGGCCCCCTTGGGGAAGGAGGAGAGGATGGAGAGGTGAGGACCACAGCCAGAGCCCGACCAAGTCCACTTCACTGACCTGTCACAACGCTCTGGTCCCTGATTCCAGCTCTCCCCAGGCCCCTCTTAGAGCAGAGACTTGGTCGCCAGGAGAGGCTGAAGTGCTCAGACAAACCGATCTGCCCGCCCGGCCCTGGCCCAGGGCATGGAACACCTTCTTCTCAGCATTTTCATGTGGGGCGGGAACTCTGGCAGGCAGGAGCTTGCTGGAAACGGCAGTGCTCATCACCAAATGCCTCGGCTGCCCACCCAGGGCCTGGCATCCACACTGGCCCCTGGCGAGCCCATCTGATCGTGGCTCGTTGGCAGGAGGCATGACCCATGAGAGTCTGAGCTGATGAGACGGATCTCCATAAAGGCATCGCCATTTGTCATGCATTTCTCAGGGACAGATGTGGTCCTAGCTTGCACTGGGCCGAGCCGTGGGTGACCTGGCCCCTGACCCTGCGCTTCTCCCTGGCTTCACGGCGGACTTGCTGCCGGTGGTGCCTGCGGATTCTGCCTGCCGGTCGGTTTGGCTCGGCTCTGCAATGTGCTCTTCCTCCTTCTCCTGACAGGGCAGGCCACTGTCCCGTCGGCCTGGAGGACGTGTGGCACTGGGGTGCGGGTACCCCTCACACAGGTGGCAAGGCAGGTGCCCACACCACAGCTGTGGTTTCCAGAGTCCTGTGCACTGCCTCATTCCCTCCTCTGCCCATAGAGTCCTGGTGCCCTTGAGGGTCAACAGAAAGGGCTGGGCACCTGTTAGCCAATGGGCTAACTGCTGAGGCCTCGCAGGGGACTCCAAAAGCCCACGCTGCCTGTCCCTGCTGTCCTTCTGGCTTGTTCCTCTTCTCTGCCCTTACGTCACTCCTCAGAACATGCTAGGCCTGCTCCTGCCCCAGGGCCTCTGCACCACTCTTCACTCTGAGAGCCCCACGCCCTCCCTGCTCCTGCTTAGCTGTTTGTTCCAGAGCATTTTCTCACCAAGGCCTGCCTAGCTGCCCTCTCTACAATCGCAAGCCCCCTCATTCCCCATCCTCTCATTTGTCCCTGGCACTTCTCACCATCTGCTTTACGTATGGGACTGGAGCGTGGCCTCCCCACGTCAGCAGTTGTACGTTTGGTCG
>NW_006159733.1:1330048-1332091 GCF_000334495.1 Tupaia belangeri chinensis
ACCCGCCAGCCCCGTGGCCGTGTCTGACACACGGCGCATGCTCGGTGACATTTGCTAAGTGTGAGAATGAACGAGGCTGGGCTGTGAGCTGATGGGCTTCTCACCACAGCGGACACCGGGCAGCCACGTGGTGTGCATCAGTCCTCCTTCCTTCCGGGCCTGACTCAGTGCGTCGGTCTAACAAGGAAGGTGCCTGAGCTCCGGTGTACGCTGCCTCTGGCAGTCATAATCGATGAGTCCGGGCAACATCCACTTCCCACCCCGCAGCGGCCCAGTCACAAGGCAGTGAGGGAGGAGAGGCAGAAAGCAGCAGCCAAGATGATAACTGGGATCACGAGTCATTGGCCCCGAGTGCCAATCCTTACAGGCCTCGGCAGAGCTTGGGATTATTAGCTCTTAGACTTGTGTGGGCCCCTGGCCTGACCCAGCTGGCCCTAAACGACCATGAAAAAAATCTAAAACATTTCATGAGTGCAATCCAAAAAATGACTCCATCTTAACAGCGGGGGCACTGAGGCCTGGGGCAGGAACAGAGGTGAGCGGACCTGGCTTCAGCAAGTTTGCAAAAGTAGGCTCGACTCGCTTCTCCTTCCACAAACTCTCCCCAGGACTCCTCTGCACTGGCTCTGTTCTAGGTGGGGACAGAGCAGAGAGGAAGAGGGACGAGGTCCCCACTTGACCTGTGTTTACTCGGGAGCCCTGAGGAGCCTACTTCCCCCTCAACATTTTACGTCCCCGAGTACTGGCTCTAGCCAAATGAACAGATCCTCTTCATCTCCAAACCAAACAACAGCCACAGCAGCTGCCTCGGCCCTGCCTGACCAAGGGGGCTGCAGCCCTGATGTCGTTGCACGGCCCCTTGCTTCCCAGGGACGTCAGCTCTGGACTTCTACCCGGTGTCAGGAAACTCCCCATTCCGACCCTCTTCCTACCATTCTCTGACGAATTCACCTTCTGTGCCTGCTGGGCCCCCCAACTAATTGCGTGCCCGTCTTCTTCAGCACCTTCCTGCTTCCATCAGGTTTTGCCTACGTGAACCATTTCTCTCTCGTCTTCTCTCCACCCCATCAAAGCTGCTCAGCACCTTGAAGAAACTCTCCCGTTGTCAAGGAGAGAGAGCTGTCTCTCAGCCCCGCACCTTTGTTGGCCTCTCCACCGTCTCTCCTGTCGGCTCACCCTGAGAGCCTCGTCACAACTGACCCAGGGTTAGACCCTGCATTTACTGAACGATGGTATGTAAGTTGACTACATGTGGGGGAATGCGCATTTGTTTATAGATGTTAAAAGAAAGATGGAAGGCCAGCCAGATGGCGTGCTGGTTAAGGAGGCTGGTTCCCACATGTCCAACTCTGTGGTTTGAGTCCTAGACCCGGCAGCTTGGAAAACACACCGGGTACGTGTACACGCGTGCCCAGAATCCTGAGAGGAGAATGGTCATCCCCACTGCAGGGTGAGTTTTCTCTCTGGTAAGCACACGCACCCTATAGCAAAACTAAAAGAAACACAAGGTTGTAGGTAAAATCTGATAATCGTGATGTAAATGATGTCTTCTTAAGAACGAAGCTGGAAGGTAATTAGTAAAAATAAAGAGTTGTGTTAGGTTGTTCAATGATGAGTGGTTTGATTCCGTGGTCTGTGAATATTGTCAGTGCATAGCTTATGCATTTGAAAAGGTTTTTTTAAAAGATACATGGAGAGCTTTAAGAGTCATTGAAACATCCTTCTCTTGGTTGTAAACTCATTTTGTCTTTCCTAGAGACTAAGAGGGACTAGGAAGGGGGTGGGGGAACGGCAGTCCTTCAGAGACTGAACCGAAGTCAAATTTATGCACAAGGAGCTGAGCAAAGGCAGAACAACTCAAAGTCCATTTTTTGCCTGCAAATTCCTTGGGGAAGGGAGAGAAAGATAAACAGTTTAAAATTACCAAAGGAAAGCACGTAAGCTGTAAGGATTTCTCTCTCTCTCTCTCCGAAAACCAAAGTCCATGCTGTGCTCCTGATGCTCCAGGGCTAGGGAGCTGGGCTGGAGAGGGGGCCCTGAGTA
>NW_006159733.1:1334405-1336644 GCF_000334495.1 Tupaia belangeri chinensis
ACAGTTTAAAAGTACCAAAGGAAAGCACGTAAGCTATAAGGATTTCTCTCTCTCTCTCCGAAAACCAAAGTCCATGCTGTGCTCCTGATGCTCCAGGGCTAGGGAGCTGGGCTGGAGAGGGGGCCCTGAGTACACCCCACTATGCAGGTGAGGGCTGCTCTGGCTTGGGCTTTCTCTTTAGTTCCTTAACCTCTCTGTACATGGTTATTGTATCCACCTAAAACTGGGGGCTCCCAAAGGGAAGGACCCTGCGCCTTCCCTCTAAGGGCTGGGGTATATGTGGTATCTAACAGGAAGCTGAGAGTCACCCAGCCAACCCCCTCATAAAACACAAAAGAACTAGGCTCAAAGAATGGGGCTTGGGGTCAGCAGGTGGTGTGGTGGTTAAGGGCACTGGACTCCCACATGGCTGACTGCAGTTCGAGTCCTGGACCTGGCAACTTGCTTGCTTTCTCACTTTTCTGCTCTCTATTTTTTTTCTCTCTCCCTCTGTCTCTCTCTGATCAAATTAAAATAAATAAATATAAATAAATAAAGTTAAATACAAATAATTCTTTAAAAAATAGTAATGGGGCAGGGACCAAGGCCACATAACCAAGGGTTCTTTGAGGGACCAGGTTTAGAGAGCTCTGGACTGCTCAAGACCAGACCTTACAGTGTCACTGCTTAGCGTGGGTATTTAGAGCATGTCTACGTGACCTGCGTATTGAGTATATACCCTGAGCTAGAAAAATGGCAAAAACAAAGATGGCAAAAGACCAACAACTACAAACCAGGCTCCCTGATGTTAAGGAACTTAGAGTTCAGAGGGAAAGATAGGGGGAGTTCACAGATAACAACACAGAGCAGAAAAGGAGAAGAGAGGTGAAAGGCACGCACACGGGGAGTAAGAGCCCTTGGGGATTTGGGCCAAGGACAGCTCTGTTGGCATTGAGCTGGCCTTTGAAGGGGTTCAGGATGGTGCAAGTAGCTCAGAGGCATTGTGTCAGTTCACTCATTCAACAGAGACTTCCTGATCACTGACTACCATGTGCCAAGGAAGGTTCCAGGTGCTGGGGAAGCAAATCTCTATCCTCGCAGAGCCTTCATTCAAGTAAAGATGGAGAACAGACACTAAACAAAATATTACATATAAGTAAAAGTAAGTTAGGTTGGTGAGAATGTCAAATGGTGTAGCTACTCTGAAAAACAGTAAGGCGGTACCTCAAAAACTTAAATTTAGGGGGCCGGCAGGTGGCATGGTGGTTAAGGTGCTAGAGTCCCACATGGCCAATCATGGTTTGAGTCCTGGACCTGATGGCTTGCTTTTTCACTTCTTCTCTCTCTCTCTCTCTCTCTCTCTCTCTCTGGTGAGCGCATGTACCCTATAGCAAACTTTAAAAATAATATTAGGGGCCAGTAGGTGGCATGGTGGCTAAAGGCACTGGACTCCCACATGACCAACCATGGTTCAGGTCACTGAGCTGGTGGCTTCCTTTCTCACTTTTCCTCTCTCTCTGGTCAAATTGGAAAATAATCATAAATAAAGTTAAAATAAAATAATTATTTAAAAAAATAAAAGAATAATTAATACAATTAAATAAATAATTATTTTTAAAAAGGACATGTAGAACTGTCATTTGATTCCACATTTCTGGGTTTATGCACAAAAGAACTGAAAGCAGGGACTTGAAGAGATGTTGCTCACCCGTGTTCATAGCATCATGATTCACAACAGCCAAAAGGTGGAAGCAACTCAAGTGTCCACGGGCAGAGGAACAGACAAATAAACTGTGCTAATTCAATGGACTATTATTCAACCTAAAAGAAGAATGAAATTCTGGTGTATGTTACAGCATGGATGAACTCTTGACGACTTCGCACTATTCAAAATAAACTAGACACCAACAGACAAATATGTGACTCCTCTTATATGAGGCACCTAGTATATGCACACCCATACAGACAGAAAGTAGAATGGCGAGGGACCAGCAGATGGTGTAATGTTTACATCGCTGGACTCCCCCGTAGTTGATCACGGTTCGAGTCTTAGATCCGGCAACTTCAAACTCATGCTGAGTGCATATGCGTGTGCCCATAATCCCAAGAGGAGAATGGAGGAGAAGGAACTGCTGTGTGGCCATTTCCCTGGGGGGGTGATTTCTAGCTTTCTGTCTCTCTGGCGAGCACACGTGCCCTATAGCAAAAAAATCTCTCTTAAAAAAAAAAAAGATTTTGGGAAAAAGCAGCAGGAGTGAAG
>NW_006159733.1:1336841-1338022 GCF_000334495.1 Tupaia belangeri chinensis
GGGCGCAGACACCAGCGCCCTATAGCGAAAATCTCTCAAAAAAAAAAAAAAAAAAAGAGAGAGAGAAAGAAAGTAGAAAGGACGGAGAGAAGTGAGGGCTGGGGAGGTGGTGCTCAAGGGTACAGAGTCTCAGTTGGGGAAGAAGATGAAAACGTTTCAGATGGTGATGACGGCAACACAACAACGCGAATGCGCTTAATATCACTGAACCGCACACTTTCAAATGGCTAAAACAGTAAGTTTTATGTTATACATATTTTACTACAATAAAAACAAGTAAACAATAAACTAATGGGAAGGAAGAGGTTAGATGGTGTAAGTGCTATGGAAAAAATGAATAAATCAGAGGCGTAGGATGTTTGTGCAAGGATGAAGTATCAATTATTTTAAAATTATTTATTTAACTTTATTTATTCATTCACTTATTTTTAATTTGACCAGGGAGAGATACAGAGAGAGAGAGAGAGAGAAGGTGAGAAAGTAAGCCACGAGGTCTGGGACTTGAACTGTGTGGTCGACCGTGTAGGAATATCCAGCGCCTTAACTACCATACCACTCGCTGCTTCTCAAAGTATCAATTTTAAATAGGATGGTTCAGGACAATCTCACTGGGAAAGCAACATGAGTAAGGACCCAAAGGAAGTGAAGGAGTGAGCAATCCAGAAATCTGGAAGAAGGGAGGGCCAAAGAGAGAGATTAACAAAAGTCTAGACGCAAGAAGAGCAATGAGGCCGTCCTGTCAGAGCCATTTTCATGAGAATCATTGGTTTAATTTTGTGCCTCTTCAGTCAATTTCAGTGGCACCAGGGAAACCATTTAAGAGTTGACGAGCCAGGAGATGGCATGGTGGTTGCTGTGCTGGACTCACACAGGGCTGACCATGATTTGAGTCCCGGACCTGGCAGCTTGAAACTCAGGCCAGGTGCACATGAGTGCGTGCCCAAAATCCCAGGAGGAGAATGGAGGAGAAGGGATTGCTTTGTGGCCATCCCGCTGGAGGGTGATTTCTCACTTTCCTTCTCACTGTCTCTGTTTCTCTGGCACACATACACCCTCTATGGCAAAAACCTATCTTAAACAAATAATAATAATCACTTTTTCCACTTTTGTTTCTGTAAAAATTATTTCCTGAATAGTTAATATATCTTTCATACTCCTTCAGGCAAGAGATCTAAAAGAAA
>NW_006159733.1:1338201-1348412 GCF_000334495.1 Tupaia belangeri chinensis
CTTTCGGCATGACCTGTGGGTGAGTTTGTGTTCCATGAGAACATTGGGTTTTGCATTTCTCATTACATGGCTCTCATAGCTCCCGGGTTTGGAAGAGGTCACGGTCATTAAACGCTTTTATAAATTTCGCCCCCAGAGAACCAAAGATAAAGGTGAGTAAAGGTAGAGCACGCCAATGCCCAGGGATGTTTCCTTTTCATAAAACCCAGAGTTTCATGCCAAGGGCATTACATAAAATAAAGCCAGGCTAGCCAAGTGCACACTCAATAGTTAGGAACAATACTTTGACACGGAGTCTTTTCTTTCAAGGCACTTTAATTGCCAGATGCAAAAGATAATAAAATAGATTATTTTCTTTTTGAAAATTTGCCAGCCATGTGGCCAGCACCCACTGTGCTTATATTAAAAGTTCTGAGACATCTCTGCCAAGATGTGATGGCCAAGGATCAGTGATGGTTTCGTCTGTCTCTCTGTCTCTCTCTGTCTGTCTGGCGAGCACACGCGCCCTATAGCAAAAATCTCTCAAAAAAAAAAAAAAAAAAAAAGAGAGAGAGAAAGAAAGTAGAAAGGACGGAGAGAAGTGAGGGCTGGGGAGGTGGTGCTCAAGGGTACAGAGTCTCAGTTGGGGAAGAAGATGAAAACGTTTCAGATGGTGATGACGGCAACACAACAACGCGAATGCGCTTAATATCACTGAACCGCACACTTTCAAATGGCTAAAACAGTAAGTTTTATGTTATACATATTTTACTACAATAAAAACAAGTAAACAATAAACTAATGGGAAGGAAGAGGTTAGATGGTGTAAGTGCTATGGAAAAAATGAATAAATCAGAGGCGTAGGATGTTTGTGCAAGGATGAAGTATCAATTCTTTTAAAATTATTTATTTAACTTTATTTATTCATTCACTTATTTTTAATTTGACCAGGGAGAGATACAGAGAGAGAGAGAGAGAGAGAAGGTGAGAAAGTAAGCCACGAGGTCTGGGACTTGAACTGTGTGGTCGACCGTGTAGGAATATCCAGCGCCTTAACTACCATACCACTCGCTGCTTCTCAAAGTATCAATTTTAAATAGGATGGTTCAGGACAATCTCACTGGGAAAGCAACATGAGTAAGGACCCAAAGGAAGTGAAGGAGTGAGCAATCCAGAAATCTGGAAGAAGGGAGGGCCAAAGAGAGAGATTAACAAAAGTCTAGACGCAAGAAGAGCAATGAGGCCGTCCTGTCAGAGCCATTTTCATGAGAATCATTGGTTTAATTTTGTGCCTCTTCAGTCAATTTCAGTGGCACCAGGGAAACCATTTAAGAGTTGACGAGCCAGGAGATGGCATGGTGGTTGCTGTGCTGGACTCACACAGGGCTGACCATGATTTGAGTCCCGGACCTGGCAGCTTGAAACTCAGGCCAGGTGCACATGAGTGCGTGCCCAAAATCCCAGGAGGAGAATGGAGGAGAAGGGATTGCTTTGTGGCCATCCCGCTGGAGGGTGATTTCTCACTTTCCTTCTCACTGTCTCTGTTTCTCTGGCACACATACACCCTCTATGGCAAAAACCTTTAAAAAAAAAAAAAAAAAAGGTAGAGTTGAGAAAACCTTCCCCAGTCTGGGGCTGGAATAGGATGCACAGTGCTTATTCTCGGGGCGGGGGTGGGATGCACTGTGCATGGGGCCTTATTTGGGGAGAAGAGGAGGTCGTGAGTTTGCCTTCATTAACCTCGTAGTGAAGTCACCAGAGGCTCTTGTAGTTACGTTCTTTCAGGAACATGGCCACCCAGACCACAGGAGCTGCCTGTGACCATAACTTCATTTCTCTGGACACAATTCTGCTAGGACAGGAACTGAGAATGCTTTCTCCATGACCTGTGGGTGAGCTTGTGTTCCATGAGAACATTGGGTTTTGCATTTCTCATTACATGGCTCTCATAGCTCCCGGGTTTGGAAGAGGTCACGGTCATTAAACGCTTTTATAAATTTCGCCCCCAGAGAACCAAAGATAAAGGTGAGTAAAGGTAGAGCACGCCAATGCCCAGGGATGTTTCCTTTTCATAAAACCCAGAGTTTCATGCCAAGGGCATTACATAAAATAAAGCCAGGCTAGCCAAGTGCACACTCAATAGTTAGGAACAATACTTTGACACGGAGTCTTTTCTTTCAAGGCACTTTAATTGCCAGATGCAAAAGATAATAAAATAGATTATTTTCTTTTTGAAAATTTGCCAGCCATGTGGCCAGCACCCACTGTGCTTATATTAAAAGTTCTGAGACATCTCTGCCAAGATGTGATGGCCAAGGACCAGTGATGGTTTCGGAGTGAGGGTTCTCAACCTGCAGGCTCTGCCATCTTGGCCTGACCTGCAGGCCAGCTGCCTGGCTCAGTCTGATTCGCGGGGGCTAATACCCAGAGGAAAGTGAAGTTTCACGCTAAGAGCTGTAATGAGCCTAAGAGTGGTCTCTGGAGGGACTGTCTCTGGAATTCTCTGCTGGAATTCCCTTGGTTATAGTGGTATAGTTGACAAATAAAAATGGTCTATATTTAAGTATAGAACTTGATTTCTTTCCTTCTTTCTTCTTTCTTTCTTTCTTTCTCTTTTTTCTTTTTCTTTCTTCTTCTTTCTCCTTTCTCTTTCTTTTTTCTCTTTCTTCTTTCTCTTTTTTCCTTTCTTTCTTCCTTCCTTTCTTTCTCTTTTTCTTTCTTTTTTTTAATTGCCAGAGGGTACAGGTACTCACCAGAGAGAGAGAGAGAGAGAGAGAGCAGCCCCCACTAGAGTGTGGTCAAACCACAGTCCCTTGTTCATTTCCATTTCTCTATCCTATCAGGATTGGGGGCATGCACGTGCCTGCTGTGTCTCTTAAGCCACCAGGGCCAGGAGTCAAACCTCAGCCAGCCATGTGGTATCCAGCTCCCTTTAACCACTAACTACAGGGTCAGCCCTAGATCTTGATTTCTTTTTTTTTTTTTTTTTTTTAATTTCGCCAGAGGGCATGTGCACTCACCAGAGAGAGAAAGGGCTGGGGAGAGAGGAAGAAGCAACCCCCACAGGGCATGGTCACGCCGCAGTCTCTTCTTTGCTCTCCCCCTGCTTGGGATTTTGTCAAGCACGCACATGTACCACGTTCTTCAAACTGCCGGGTCTGGACTCACACCATACAGTCAGCTATGTGGGCTCCAGCTCCTTTAACCACCAGGCCAGGAGCTGGCCCTTGACGTGTTGGCATAAGATGATCACCACAGGGAGCAGCAGGTGGTGTGGTGGTTAAGGCGCTGGACTCCTACCTGGCTATGCTTACTTTCTCGCTTTCCCTTTCTTTTTCTCTTTCTCAGGTGTGTCCATGTGCCCTACTACCTGGCTATGCTTACTTTCTCGCTTTCCCTCTCTTTTTTCTCTTTCTCAGGTGTGCCCATGTGCCCTATAGAAAATTTTAAAATAATAGTAACAATAATTAATTAATAAAACTAAGTAAAAAAAAATGTTTGAAAAGGATGATCACCACAATCAAAACAATTAACATAGCCATCATCTCACAGAGTTCCCTTTCATTTCTTACTGAGAATTCACGTGGACTCTCCTTCTGTGTGCCCACCCCACTCCACCCCAGAGCCTCTCTGCTCCTCTGCGCCCTTCCTGTGCCCCGGGAAACTGACCTGTGTGTGGACCTCAACAGGCTTCTCTGCTTTCTGGCTTCCAGTGAGGCCAAGGAGGATCACCTGCCGAGGATAAGAAGAGAGAGCTTCGTGTTAATCCCTTCACGCTCTTGGACCTAGGAGGTCTCCCTGGGCTGCTCAGTCCTCCCACGGCCACTCTCAGTTTCTGGTCCCTTGCCCTCTTGCCTGCCCCCCTCCCTCCCTCGCAGGCCTAGGTAGCTCCCCGTAACCACACACCATCCCTGGGGTTCCCTATACCCTGCCCCCACTTCTGTAAAAGCCCCTTTATTAGACTGTGCTGAAATGACCCAGCGGGAGTGTGCCTTCTGTTTCTTGCCAGGACCTGACTGATAAAGCCACTAATGAACTGGCCGTGCTGGCCATACCACTTAGGCCCTGTGGCCTTGGATTCCTCACCCTTAAAGTCGAGATTAAAATGTCACACTTGCCCTAGGGGCTTTCATAAGGATCACAATGGATATAACGTACTACACAAACACAATGTTCTTTTTTTTTTTTTTTTTCAGATTTTTTGCCATAGGGTGTGTGTGCTCATTGGAGAGAGAAAGACAGAGAGGACAAGTGAGAAATCACCCCTCTTCCCCAGGGGGAGGCCATGCTGCAATCCATTTTCCTTGCAGGATTTTGGGCGCATGCACCCCCCTACACACACACGCACGCGCACGCGTGCCCAGCCTCCAGGTCTAGGACTCTGCACAGCCAGCCGAGTGGGATCCAGCCCCTTAAACTCCAGGCCACCTGCTGGCCTCATAATGCTCTTTTTATAAAAAAAGAATAAGTGTGCTCTTTAGGATTCACAATTCCTAGAATACCTAAAAATAGCATGTTTTATATAGAAATGCTGCCAGGGCTGGCTCTGGGACCTAGTGGTTAAGGCAGCCAGATCCCACATGACCAACTACGTAGTTCAAATCCCAGTCATGGTGGCTCAAAAAACACTTCTGGGGTGTGTGTGTGTGTTGTGTGTGTGTGTGTTGTGTGTGTGTGTTGTGTGTGTTGTGTGTGTGTGCTGTGTGTGTGTGCTGCGTGTGTTGTGTGTGTTGTGTGTGTGTGTGCTGTGTGTGTGTGTTGTGTGTGTGTGTGTGCCCCAAATCCCAACAGGATGGAAAGATGGAGGAGAAGGGATTGTGGCATGACCATCTCCCTTAGGGAGGTGCTTTCTTCCCCCGACCTCTGCTGAGTGCACTCACCTTCTAGAAAATTAAAAAAAAAATGTTGCTATCAACATGCAGGCACTTTGAGTAGTTTTTCTAGAACACACGTGAATACCCCAAAGGCTAAATAGAGTTCGCTATGATAAACTTAAACAAACTAGGTGGCCTGGCAATACTTTAATCCTAAAATCAATCCCAAATTCAGGAAGGTAAGATGGATAAGACAAAAACACTTTCAATATTTTGCACTCAGCAGAGTAGTAATGATTAGGTTTTACTAGGGAAAAAAAAAACTCTAAATAAAAATATCGACACCAAAAAATTAACCCCTGTATTTTGGGTTTCGGATAAATAAAAATAGCATTATCACCATTCAACATGCAGGCACTTTGAGTAGTTTTTCTAGAACACACGTGAATACCCCAAAGGCTAAATAGAGTTCGCTATGATAAACTTAAACATGCTAGGTGGCCTGGCAATACTTTAATCCTAAAATCAATCCCAAATTCAGGAAGGTAAGATGGATAAGACAAAAACACTTTCAATATTTTGCACTCAGCAGAGTAGTAATGATTAGGTTTTACTAGAAAAAAAAAAAAAACTCTAAATAAAAATATTGACACCAAAAATTAACCCCTTTTTTTGGGTTTCAGATAAATAAAAATAGCATTATCACCAACGGCTAGTGAAAATCTAAGAAAGAATCTGGTATAAAAAAAAGGATATTGACAGACCTAAGGCAGGCCCTCACTTTCAGGCCAGTTCCTACACATTCTGTAGGTGCGACTTTAAGCCAAGCACGTATTCCCTGTAATGCTTTCATCCCGTCTGTTCAGGGGGGTAAGAGTTGCCTCCCCTAATTAGGGAGGGATAAAAGTGAAGGTCTTTTGTAAATGAAATTGGGCTGTTTGTAATTGCTCCCCCAAGGCGCCTTTAAACACTGTCATCTCTGATTATTCTTCTCTGATTAAGATGCGTGGGGAGGGAGGGCTCAAGGCTGCTGATTTGAGACTCAGAGGGGGATGACCGAGGTCTTGAGGGAAGACGGCACGGCACCCAGCAGAAGGAGGGCCAGATGTCCCAACTAACTAGGCATTTAAGAGGTTTTTAGCCACCCATGCTGGCTGCAGTCCAGACACCAAAGTGACTGCAGGGGTGAGTAAGATAAATCCCTGCCCAGGAGCCAAGGGAAACTCCAGGGAAATCATTTTAAAGAGGGTTATCCACACACAGAGCTTTTCACAGTGGGGTTTTTAGACCAGGCTGCGAGGGAGAGCTGGGCCTCAAGAGGAGCCCCGGCTGGGCGGAGTCGGTACCTGAGGGCCCAGCAGTGATGATGCGGGCTGCAGGCGGGAGAGGACTGCAGGGAAGTAGGCTGCGGTAACGCCCAGGGGGGCAACGCAAGGCTTGGTCAATGTTGTATCTGATGCACTGGGAAGTAGAAACCAGCGTACAACTTTGAGAAAAAGAAGTCCAAGGTGAAAGCGGGGTTTTAGGAAGATGAGTTTTGCAAAGATGGGCAAGATGAAGTGTTGAGAATACACAGAAAAAGAGAATTTTCCCACCCTTTTATAGACATCTAAATACTTGCAGTAAAATCCATAAATTAAGATGGGTGGTTTTCTCTTCTTTCTTTCTTTCTTTCTTTCTTTCTTTCTTTCTTTCTTTCTTTCTTTCTTTCCTTTTTTTTCTTTTCTTTTCTTTCCTTCTCTTTTTCTCTCTCTTTTTCTTTTTCTTTTCGTCTCTCTCTTTTTCTTTCTCTCTCTTTCTTTTTCTTCTTTCTTTTTTTTCTTTTGCAGAGGTTTTTGCTATAGGGCGCCAGAAAGAGAGAGACAGAGAGACAGAAAGCGAGAAATCACCCCCCAGGGGGGATGGCCACACCGCAATCCCTTCTCCTCCATTCTCCTCTCAAGATCTTGGGCACGCACGCACACGCACCTGGCATGAGTTTAAGCCACTGGGTCCAGGACTTGAACTGTGATCCAGTACATGGGAGTCCAGCGACATAGCCATTATGCCAACTGCTGGTCCCAGGATGGGTGGTTTTCTTCCTCTCACAGGAAAGTCTTCCCAGAATCATATTTCCTCCCCCCCTCTCTTCTTTAGTGATAGAGGACATGCACATGTGTGCACGAGAAAGACAGAGAGGGAGAAAACTTCCCGGGGGGGTCACCTTGAAATCCCTTTCTTCCAGTTCTCCATCTCATCAGTCTTGGACACACATGTGTGTGCCCAGCTTGTTTTTCAAGACATTGAGGCTAGGACTTGACTCCTGCTGACCATGTGGGATGTGGCTTCCTTTGTGCACCCCTTAACCTCTGGACTACAGAGTCCCCTGCCCCTCCTTTAAAAGCCTGCCATAGGTCACATGTGCTCACTGGAAAGAGACAGGCTGGGGGTGGGGGCGTGAGAAAGCACCCCCTAGGGGAGACGGACTTGGCAGCTTAAACTCACACCGGGTGCGTGTGCATGCGTGCCCAAGATACCGAGAGAAAAATGGAGGAGAAGGGATTGTGGTGTGGCCATCCCCCCTGGGGGGTGATTTCTAGCTTTCTGTGTCTCTGTCTGTCTGGCGAGTGTACGCGACCTATAGCAAAAACCTCTTCAAAAAAAAAAAAAAAATTATGGCAGGCACGTATGCGTTCATGCCCAAAATCCTGAGAGGAGGCTGTAGAAGAAGGGATTGCATGTGGCCATCCTCCCTGGGTGGTAATTTCTCACTATCCCTCTCTCTGTATGTGTCTCTGTCCCTGTACATTCCCTATAACAAAACCAAAACAAACAAAAAATAATAAATAAGATGAAGGCAAGATTTTATGACTGCATGTGACAAGAGAAGAAGAAAGTGCTAGGCTAGCAGTTGGCACGGTGTAGTTTAGGTGTTGCACTCCCACATAGCTGACCGTGGTTTGAGTACCAGACCTGGTGGCTTGCTTTCTCAATCTTCATCCCCTGTCCCCGGTCCGTCTGTCTCTCTCTGTGAGTGTACATGTCCTGAGGCAAATTAAACATGATAATGATGATAAATTAAATTAAATTTTAAAAAGAATGTTCTTGGCAACTCAAAAGGGACTACAGTTTGAGGCCAGCAAGTGGCATGGTGGGGAAGGTGCTGGACTCCCACATGGCCGACCATGGTTCAAGTCCCAGATCTGGAGGCTTCCTTTCCTACTTTCCCTTTCTCTCTGGTCAAATTAAACAAATAATAGTAATACTAATACGTGAAATAAAATAATTCTTAAAAAAAAAGTGACTACAATTTCAGTGAGACATGGTATAACTAGATTTATGCACAACATTGGCTTATTTCTTTAACTTATTGATTATTGTTTTTGTTTTAAAAGAGATTTTTGTTATAGGGTATGTGTACTTGCTGGAGAGACAGAGAAGGAGAGGCAGAAAGCAAAAAATCACACTCCAGGGAGATGGCCACACTGCAGTCCCTTCTCCTCTATTCTCCTCTTGGGATTTTGGGCAAATATGCACAGTGCCCCATATGAGTTTCAAGCCGCTGGGTTCAGGACTTGAACCACAGTGACCATGTGGAAGTCCAGTGATGTAACCATTATGCCATCTGCTGGTTTGCTTACAAATTATCACTATTATAGTTCCAAAGGATCATTTTCTTATTTTTTTAAATAATTACTTTATTTAACTTTATTAATTTATTTATTTTAATTTGACTTGAGAGAGACAGAGAGAGAGAGAAAGTGAGAAAGCAAGCCACCAGGTTCAGGACTCGAACCGTGGTGAGCCATATGGGAGTCCAACACATTTAACCACCATGCCAGCTGCCGGCCCAAAGAGGATCATTTTCTTGAAGGATCAGCATTGCCTTCTGTAAGAGTCTATGAGTGGCCAGCAAACTTTGAACTCCTCCCTAGACCAAGAAGCTGGGCCAGGACACCTTATGAGGCTGAGACTCAATGGGTCAGGATTTCCAAGAGAAAGTCATGATAGGTCTTAAGGATTCCTTCTATTTCACTATTAAATTTTTCCTTCAAATTATTAGAGAGATAACATAAAACTATTGCAAACAGGGGAAAAATAAAAGAAAGGATGTCTGCTTTTTGTTTTGGCAAATAGATCTACTGACTGAGGCAGAGGAACACTCAGAAATGAAGCTCGATATTCATTGAAAGCCCACTAAAATCAAGACACTTAATTTTGAAACAATGAATTCAAAGGCAAGCTGTAACAAGAAAATGTTTTTGCTGTTTTGTTTTTTGTTTTGGAGAGGTTTTTGCTATAGGGCGCATGTATTCGCCAAAAAGACAGAGACAGAGAGACAGAAAGCGAGAAATCACCCCCCAGGGGGGATGGCCACGCCAAAATCCCTTCTCCTCCGTTCTCCTCTCGGGATCTTGGGCATGCACGCATATGCACCTGGCATGAGTTTAAGCCACCGGGTTCGGGACTTGAACCGCAGTCGGCTACATGGGAGTCCAGCAATATACCCATTATGTCAACTGCTGGTCCTCCGGGAATTTTTTTTTTTTAAGAGAGAGTTTTGCTATAGGGCACGGGCACTCACTGGAGACACACACACACACACACACACACACACACACACACACACAGAAACAGAAAGTGAGAAATCACCCCCCAGGCAAGATGGCCACGCCGCAATCCCTTATCCTCCATTCTCCCCTCAGAAATTTGGGCATACATGAGTCCACCATGGGTTTTAAGCTGCCAGGTCTGGGACTCGAACTGTGGTCAACTACATGGGAGTCCATCTGTTGGTCCCACAAGGGAAATATTTTTAAGTTTATTAAAGATTTTTTTTTTCTTTCATTCATGATAGAGGAGGAGGTAAGACAGAGAGAGAGAGAGAGGAGCACCCACCACAGGATCTGGTCACGCCAAGGCCCTCTTCCTCTAGTCCTCCAGCCTATCAGATCCTGGGTGCTACCGTGGAAGCCCAGCATGCTTCGGGCTGATCAGGCTGGGTGACCATGAACCATGGTCACCATGTGAGAGACCTAGCTTCTCTTGAGCAGCTCATTACTCTGCACCACAGAGCCAGCCTATATTTATTTATTACTATTCATGATGGAGAGTACCTGCATGCACGTGAGAGAGAGAGAGAGAGAGGGGGAGAGAGAGAGGGAGAGAGGGAGGAGAGCACACTCAATAGGGCCTTATGATGCCCCGAGTCCTTCCTCCAGCTAATCAGGACCTTGGGCACACTTGCAAATGCCTTGTGTGTTTTAGGACAAGCAGGCCGGGAAGTCAAGCCTGCAGTTGACCGTGTGGCTTCCAACACTGCAGTTCATTGTGCTTCCACCTGGACCACTGACGCCTGGCTGGAAATGAATTTTTTCCTTATAATTTCTTTTTAATTGTCGGAGGACACACGTGCCAGCCAGAGAGACAGAGAGGGAG
>NW_006159733.1:1348522-1353440 GCF_000334495.1 Tupaia belangeri chinensis
ATACCTTTCTTTCATAGCCTGGCTTACTTCACTCAGCAATAGATCCTCCATATCTGACCACTTTCTATCAAATGCCAGGGTCTTGTTAATTTTTATGACTGAGTAGTATTCCATAGAGTATATATGCCACACTTTTCCAATCCATTCATCAGTTTGTGGACATTTAGGTTGGTTCCATGTCTTGGCAATTGTGAGTAATGCTGCAATAAACGTTGATGTGCAAGCACTTTTCTGACTGAGCATTCTCCTGTCCTTTGGGTAGATACCCAGAAGTGACCACCCCATGTTTTCTAAGAGGCCTAGAGAACCTATATTGGGTGCTTCTCTTCTTTCCCTTTGTGTTCGTCCTTTTGGTTAATTACTGGAAGATGGCGGTTCCGGCCAAAAGGAAGGGACTCCTTCTCTATTCCTCCAACCTGTCGGGATTTGGAGCACACAGCATATATGCCTGGCATATTTTTCAAGTCTCCAGGGCTAGGATTGTAACCACAGTCGGCCACGTAGGATCTAGCTCCTTCAGCCACTAGTCTACAGGGCCAGCCTGGCTTTATGTCATATACCATTCAAAATCATGCAAAACAAGCTTATTATCCAGGGATGAATATTTGGGGGATAAGATTATGAAGAAAAACAAGAGAATGATCAACAATTTTGAAGGGGTAGGATGAGAAGTATGCATGAGGGCTTCAGTGGTGTGGGCTGTAATCTGTATCTTACACTGGGCTGTTCATTTTTTCTACTCTACTCATATGATCTATTCTTCTGCATGCATTTCATATTTAATTAGATTTTGAAAAACTAGTTAGGGGCAGAGGTTGTCTGCAAAAGAGGTGATTACAAAACTCTATCCTCATAATCCCAGGACTCAAAACTCCTCAACTCTTTGTTTAATGATCAAACAGAATGAAAAGGCCACATTTGGAGACAAAGCAAACACGGATGGAGAAAAGTGACCAAGCAGTCCTGTGTTTCTCTGACTTCTGAATCACATTTGCCTCTTAACAGTTTTATTCTCCTCCTCCTCCTCTGCCTCCTCTTCCTCCTCCGTTTTTAATTTCCTAGAGGGTGTTTGGACTTGCTAGAGGCAGAAAGGAAAGTGAGAAAGCAACCCCCATGGAGGGTGGTCCCACCACAGTCCCTTCGACATTTCTTTGGGGATTTTGGGCACACACGTGCACCTGGCATGTCTTCCAAGTCACGGGTTCTGGGACTCGAATCCGGCAGTCGGCCATTGGGATCTAGCTGCCTTGAGCCCTATGCCACTGGCCGGCCCAGGGATTTGGGGCACACATTCACATGCACCCAGCATATTTCTCAAGCTGCTATGTCCAGGAGTTAAACCACACAATTGGGGGCTAGCAGGTGGCATGGTGGTTAAGGCGCTGGGCTCCCACATGGTCGACCATAGTTCAAGTTCTGGACCTGGAGGTTTGCTTTCTGTCTGTCTGTCTCTCTCTCTGGCCAAAGTGAAGAATAATGATGCTAAATTAAATTAAATAATTCTTTAAAACAAAATAATAAACCACCGCACACTTAGCCATGTGGGATTCAGCTGCCATAACCACTAGGCCATGAAGCCAATACTATATTCCATTTATTATTGTAGTTGCATACGTTTCTTGAAGTTTCATGAGCTGGGAACGGTTTACGTCGTGAGGACTGGGCAGTGGGCAGCAAGATGGACGTGGTTCCTGCCCTCATGGAGGGGCAGATAATTAACAACAACGAGAACGGGTGCTGTCTAGGAGAGGTACAGGAGGCGAGGGAGTACCGGGAGCAAGTAACCCAGCCGCGAGAGTTATTTACTCATGTACTTACTGCCGGAGGGCACATGCGTTCACCTCGTGTGTGCGTGAGTGCGTGCATGTGTGAAAGAGAGCACAGAGAACCCCCCAATGGGGTGTGGTCATGCCATCATCCTTTTTCCTCCATTTCATCAGGACTTTGGGCATGTGAGCACACACACTGCCCGCCCGGGATTCCAACTGCGGTCGACCACGTGGAATCCGGCTTCTATGCAGAGCACTTCACCTCTGCACTATGAGGCCAGCCCAAGGCGAGATCTACAGTAGAGGGTGTTAAGAGCAGACACAGACCAGGTGCTGTGGTGGTTAAGATGGCTGGATCCCACCTGGCTAACTGCACGGCTTGAGTCCTGGACACGGCAGCTTGAAAAATGCACCAGGCACTTCTGTACGCATGCTCAAAACCCTGAAAGGAAGGAGAGAGAAAGGAGAAGGGATTGTGACTATACCCCAGGAGGAGGGCTTTCTCACTTTCCCTCTCTCTCTGTGTCTCCCTGGTGAGCACATACACCCTCTGGAAAAGAAAAAGGGGGAGGGAGTAAAAAAAGGAAAAGAAAAAAGAAAAGAAAAGAAAAGAAAAGAAAAGAAAAGAAAAGAAAAGAAAAGAAAAGAAAAGAAAAGAGTAGATGCTTATGGAGTGCCAGGCTTCATTCTAAGCATTTTTATATACAACATATGAACTCACTGCATTCTCACCTCACCAAACTCTAATGAAGTAGGCACTAACATGAACCCCACTTTACACAAGAGGAAACTGGGAGGCACAGTGGGGTTGAGTAAGTAGCCCAGGCCACACAGCTTGTAAGCGCTGGGCCGGGGTTCAAACCAGGGCCCAGTAGTTCACATAGGCACCACACTCTGCTGTCCCTCATGCGTCCCTGAGAAAGGGACATTCTGCCTGAGCCCTGAGAGCTGGAAAGCAGTCAGGGAGGAGTGGTGGAGGGAGACGAGAGTTCTGGGCAGAAGACCCGTGCATGCGCCATCTGAGGAGCTGAGATACTTGGTCCTGAGAAGCGTGCAAGCCCCTTCCAGCTGAGAACGACGCCTTCGTTTCTTTTCTCGCAGACCTTGGCTGCAGTGCAGGCATGAAGCGAGCTCTGGGGAGGTGGTTGGAGCTCTGCGGTCATTTTCTCTGGGCGAGACACAGGCCTTGGTGCCAGGGCTCTGAGGGTTTCTAAAAGGCCCATAGCAACAACTGCCAGGGCTCCTGGGAAAGTCCCCAGGCATTCAGGACCCGACGGCCTTGGCAACCCCTCTGTCCCCTCTTGGCCTTGTTTCCCAAACAGACCCCCACATCAATCGAGGACAAGAACCTAAAGCACGACCTAGCAAACAGCTGGCAGGCTATTTTTAAAATCCAATTTAAAGTTGTATATGTGTAAGCCCCAGTGGATTTCTCTGGGGGATTCTATCCTTCAAGTGGAAAATTTTTTTTTTCAAGTCAAATAAGGTAATCTCTATTTTGATTCCCATCAAACCCGAGAGCCAGGCCCTGCAGCCACGGCGAGTGCTAATCCACTTTAAGCACAAGCAAATCAGAGCCTGGGAGTCAGGGCAACTGCGGGACCCACGGAGAAAGGTCAGGACTGCTGATATTTATCGTGTTAACGCTGTTAGTGTGCGTCGGCTCTGTCCAGAGAGGAGAAGAAATGAAAGGCATGAATTACGTCTGCTGGAGTTGGGGAGAGGGAGGCTTCCGGAGTCTGTCCATATGTCATCTGGCCTCCTAGACCTCCGACTCCCTCTAGTCCCCTTCAAAAAAAAGAAAGAAAAAATATATATATATACATCTATGTACATATATAAGAGAAACAAGAGTGAGGAGAGAGTAGGATGGAGCAGAGAGGGAGGGCAGAGAGGGGTGGGCAGGCCCCAGCGCTGCACAGCTCCGGCCCTCCAGCGCTGATGCAGAGATAAAGCATCTTGTCCCAGAGCCAGTAGCACTGTGTACCCTCCAAGGACCACAGCATTTTGCTTTGCCTTTTTTTTTTTTTAAGAATTATTTTATTTCACTTCATTTATTTATTTTTTGACCAGAGAAGGACAGAGAGAGAGAGAGAAGGAAAGTGAGAAAGCAAGATGCCAGGTCCAGGACTCGAACCACGGTCAGCCGTGTGGGAGTCCAGCCCCCTCAACCACCACGCCACCACCTGCCGGCCCCACATTTTGCTTCTCCTAACAAACACCTTTTCTTTTTCTTTTTTTGCATTCAACGACCTAAATTTGTCTGCACTTTTCCTCTTTCTGAGGCCTATAGTTACAACTTGAACAGATACATCTAAAAACAACATCTCCTTCCTCTCCCCCTGAGACATAGGGCACCTTGGAAATGTCACTGCTCTTGCCTCCTACTTTTTGCCTAAAAACACACACGAAACGCAACAGAAACAAAAACAAAAACAAAAAGCAAACCCACTTTAGTATAATCCAAAAGGCCCTTGGGTTATCTGAAGGGTCAAACCTGCTGCGTCCCCCAGGGCTAGAGAGGACAAGGGCCCTAAGTGAAGGGAGAGGACTGGAGGGAAGTTCCCAACAGAGAGGCTTTGTCCTTTGCCTGCTGTAATGGAACTTGTAGAGGCCCTGCAGGAGGCTGCTTTCAGGAAAAGAGGCTGTTCCATGGGGGAGAGCAGGGCAGGGAGCCCAGTGTGTCCACACACACATGCGTCTGTGTGTGTGTGTGTCTGTGTGTGCGTGTGTCTGTGTGTGGCAGGGGATGGGGGGGGAGGTTGGTTTTCCATACCCATGAAGTGATCACAGTTTCACCAGGCAGCTCCTTTTCAAGTCATTCTCATAATGAATTAATACCCACGAGCCCTGAGCACATGCCAGGGGCTGGGCTATGGGAAGGGCTCTACAAACATTAGCCAGGATGAGTACTGAGCAGAAAGTTGCCTCCCCCAGATACCTAGCCACTGGCCCAATGTTGTCTTCAAAAGCAATCTGGTCCTGGGAACCAGCAGTTAGCGTAATGGCTATGTCGCTGGACTCTCACGTAGTCGACCGCGGTTCATGTCCCAGATCCGGTGGCTTAAAACTCACGCAGGCACGTGTGCATGCGTGCCCAAGATCCCGAGAGGAGAATGGAGGAGAAGGGACTGTGGCGTGACCATCCC
>NW_006159733.1:1353489-1369659 GCF_000334495.1 Tupaia belangeri chinensis
CGCCCTATAGCAAAAACCTCTCCAAAAAAAAAAAGAAAAATGGCAATCTGGTCCTGAGTTCCCCTTGTTCTCGCTTCCATTCTGACATTCTGAACACCTAGAATGCCTCCACCATCCTTGAAATCGTGTGGCTTCCTTCTCCTTCCCCTGCCCCTCCTCCGCCTTTTACCAAGGCACATGTGCTCACCAGAGTGAAAAGGAGAGGGAGAAAGCATCCCCCAACGTGGTTATGCCACAATTCCTTTTCTTCCATTTCTCCAAACTGGATTTGGGGCATGCATGCATATGCATCTGGTATATTTCTTTTCTTTTTCTTTTTAAGAATTATCTATTTATTTAAGTCCATTTGTTGTTATTATTATTTTTTTAATTTAACCAGAGAGGGAGAGAAAGGGAAAGTGAGAAAGCAAGCCACCATGTGGGAATCCAGTGCCCCCAGCTACCACACCACCTGCCAGCCCTCTGGTATATTTCTTAAGCCACCAGAGTTGAGATTCGAACCGTAGTCAGCCAGGTGGGATCCAGCTTCCTTAACTGCTGGGCCATGGAGCCAGCCATCACCTCCCTGTTATCCCAAAGGATCCGCCATGCTTTATTCCTCACCTCTCACTTGTACTCTCACCTTCGTGGCCAGTCTCGGGCATGCACTTGCCCAAGGTGTGTGATCTGGGCCTGGCCGGAGCTTGGGGTGGATCGAGGGTAAGGACCCTGCTGGGGCTACTGTCTCTCCTCTCTCTGTCTCTATTACTCATAGAAGAAACAGATTTCTTTAAAAAAAAAAAAAAAAAAAAGCACCCACAGTGTCCAGCCAGGAGCAAAGAGCAGTCAAGAATGCCCCCAGAGTTCTGGCTTTCCTTTCCTGGCTCTGACCACTCCTCTCAGCCTCACTGCCAAGGTCTTCTTGTTCTACCCAGCCCAGCCCCCATGGTCCGGGACCTCTAGGGTCCCCCACTGATCCAGGCGTCTTTTTGATCCACAGTTTCTTTATGCAGTCCTTCACTGTGACTACCCCCTTACCTTATGTTGCCATCTTCAAAAGCAACCTGGTGCACGTCTTTCCCCTGGCTCCACCTCAGAGCTCCTGATCCGTATACCCGCCGGCGTGTTCAAAGTCAGCACGTTCCTCAACTCGTCGTGTTCGAAACAACTCGCTAATTCCTTTCCTACCATTTCTGTTCTCTAACCCACTCCCTCCTTCTCAGGGCTTCTTTGGGCAGCATGGTCACTCAATAGCTGCTCAAAACAAGTATCTGGGCCACCTTTTCCATTTTCCCCATCAGGCACCAATTTCCAATTTCCCTTTCCTTTTTTCTTTTTTCTTTCTTCCTTTTTTCTTTTCCTTTTCTTTTTTTTTTTTTTCTTCTATAGGGCACGTCCGCTCGCCAGAAAGACAGAGAGAGAGACAAAGAGAGAGAAATCACTCCCCGGGGTGGGTGTGTGTGTGTGTGTGTGTGCCATGTTGCAATCCCTTCTCCTCCATTCTCCTCTCAGGATCTTGGGCACGCACGCCCAGCATGAGTTTAAGCCACTGGGTCTAGGACTTGAACTGTGGTCAACTACATGGGAGTCCAGTGACATAGCCAATACACTAACTGCTGGTCCCACCAATTTCCCTTTTTAAGGACTCTCTTATCAGGGTCTGTCCCTTCGTTCCTGCTATCACCTGCTAAATTTGACCCTACTGTGTTGCAGTTGTGTGTGAAAACCCTTTTTTTTTTTTTTTTTTTTTTTTTTTTGAGAGATTTTTGTAATGGGGCACATTCGCTCGCCAGAGAGACAGAAAGCAAGAAATCACCCCTGCCCCAGGGGGGATGGCCATGCCGCATGCCGCACGCCACATTCCCTTCTCCTCCATTCTCTACAGGATTCTGGGCATGCACTCACATGTGTCGGGCATGAGTTTTAAGCCACCGGGTCTGGGACTCGAACTGTGGTAGACTATGTGGGAATCCGGCGACATAACCATTATGTCATCTGCTGGTCCCCGCAAAAACCTTCGAACTGGTTCCCTTGAATCTCATATTTTCCCTGCATGCTCCCAGTGTTCCTGGTCTTCCAAAAAAAATCAAATGATCCATTTACAATCCTTTAATTAATACAACTAAAATCCGGCTGTCTTACCTCGAGACAACCATGATTTCCCATGTAAGGGATCTCTCTCTCCTCCTCCTCCTCCTCCTCCTCCTCCTTCTTCTTCTTCTTTTTTTGTTAACTTTATTTATTTATTTTAAATTGACCAGAGAGGGAGAGGGAGAGAGAAAGTGAGAAAACAAGCTGTCAGGTCAGGGACTCAAATCAGGGTCCGCCAGGTAGGAGTCCAGGGACCTTAACTACCACACCACCTCCTGGCTCTCTCTCTTCTTTCTCTCTATGTTCTTAGTCTGCTTTCAAAAAATTTATTTATTTTTTAAAAAATAGTCCAGCAGTTAGCGTAATGGTTATGTCGCTGGACTCCCACATAGTCGACCGCAGTTTGCGTCCCGGACCCGGTGGCTTAAACTCATGCCGGGCGTGTGTGCGTGTGTGCCCAAGATCCTGAGAGAATGGAGGAGAAGGGATTGCGGCATGGCCATCCCCCCCGGGAGGTGATTTCTTGCTTTCTGTCTCTCTGTCTCTCTCTGTCTGGCGAGCGCACGCGCCCTATAGCAAAAACCTCTCAAAAAAAAAAGTCTTATAGGCTGGCTCTGTGGACTGGTGGTTGAGGAAATGGGACCCCACATAGCTGACTGCAGTTCAGGTCCCAGTCCCAGTGCCTTGGGGGATATGCTGGATGCAGGTGTGTGAGTACCCCGGGTGAGATGCAGAAATGGAGGAGAGCAAACTGCATGAGTCCTCTGAGAATTAAAAAAAAATGTTTTAAACTAGTCTTATATTTACCCTGTAGGAAAAATTCAATTCTAGAAAAGCATCAAATAAAAATAAAAGTTATCCTCACTTCCCTTTAGGGTGTTAAATGCTGCCAAAAATTACCATCAGGGGACCGGCAGGTAGTATGGGGGTGGTTGGAGCGTTGGACTCCCACATGGCTGACTGTGGTTCGCGTTCTGGACCTGGCAGCTTCCTTTCTTACTCTCCCTCTCTCTGGTCAAACTGAAGAATGCTACTACTTAAATAAAATTATATAAGTAATTCTTTTTAAAAAATTGCCACCACTTGTTTTGAATCCTTCCTGGAAAAAAGTATATGTATGTATGTAAATGTGTGTGTGTATTTGTTTTCCCTAATATAAGGTATTGAGAAGATCTTTCCACATTAACATACACTGTCGTACCTCACGTTTGAATGACTGCATACTTTTCCATTACACGGATGTACTTAACTGATCCTGGGCTGCTGGATGTCTAAGTGTTCCCCAGTGTTTTGTTATTACAATGTTGCAGTGAACACCTTGGCCCATGATTTTGGCATAATTTTGCCAGTACATCCCTTGGGCAAATTCCTAGTGGTAGAATTGCTGAGTCAAAATGTTGACAGACACTGCTAAATTACCCTGTAGAAGAGTTGAATCTGTTTGCACTCCCAGCAACAATGTACCCAATGCCAATTTCGCCATGATCTGGTAAACACTGGGCATTACCAAACTTCTGTTTGTTCTCCAGTCTGATAGGGGAAAGACAGAATCACATTTTGCTTTGCATTTCTTTGACCGTGAGGTTGAGTATCTTTTCACATGTTTATTGGCTATTCACACTGCTTATAAGCTGTTCGTATTCTCTGCCTGTATAGTCTGGGTGTTTGAACCACTGTCTCATCTCCCAGAGAGGTGGGTGGGTTAATAGAACTCCGTGAACTTTATCTTTACCCAAGAGTCTCAGTTAATCAAAGATTGAGTGGCCCCAGAAAGTTCAAGGAAGGGACCACTCCTGGAGCATCCTGTCCTCTGGTGGCTTGGTTGAGTTGTTCCCTACTCCTTGGTCACCCAGAGCTGTGAAGTGAGAACAGTACCACTTTCCCCTTCTCCCAATCTGTGCAAAACACCAGGAAGAGGTGGAGGGAAACTGGCCAGACCAAAGCCACTTGACTTTGGGAAACAACTGCAGCTACACAAAACAGTAAACTTTGACTCAGTACTTCTATGCTGACCCATTATTCAATTTGGGGGAATCTTTCCTAAAGAAAGAATCCAGGGAACCAGCAGTTAGCGTAATGGCTATGTCGCTGAACTCCCACGTAGTTGACCGCGGTTCGCGTCCCGGACCGGGTGGCTTAAAACTCACGCCAGGCGCGTGTGCGTGCGTGCCCAAGATCCCGAGAGAGGAGAATGGAGGAGAAGGGATTGCGGCATGACCATCCCCCCTGGGGGCTGATTTCTCGCTTTCTGTCTCTATGTCTCTCTCTGTCTGTCTGGTGAGCACATGCGCCCTATAGCGAAAAAGAAAGAAAGAAAGAAAGAAAGAAAGAAAGAAAGAAAGAAAGAAAGAAAGAAAGAATCCAAATACATATATATTTTTAAAAGGAATAAATGCAGGACCAGAGCATGGTGTAATGGTTATATCACTGGATTCCTAAGTAGTTGACAGCGGTTCAAGTACTGGACCTGGTGGCTTAAAACTCACACTGGGCACGCCTGTGAGGGCCCAAGATCCATGGAGGAGAATGGAGGAGAAGGAATTGAGGCATGGCCATTCCCCCTCAGGGGTGATTTCTCACTTTCTGCCTCTTTTTGTCATTCTGTTAAGTGCATGTGCCCTGTAGCAAAAATTTCTCTTAATAAAACGGGGGACAGGGAAATAAATGCATAGGAGGCTTTACAGTGTTGTTCAAGTGACAGAAAACTACGAGCAGCCTGTCTAATGGCAAATTCATCAGTAAATCCTGTTTGATTTATTTCTTTTTTGCTTTGTTATTAAGTTTATTGTCTTTATCTTGAATAAAGTTATAGAAAATTGTTTGGTTTAGCTCTCAGCAGCCCACTCCTGAGCTCTGAGGAAGCTTGCCTTCTTCTGGGGTACCCAATCTTTCTTCCGGGCAAGGGACACCTTGGGACGGTTCCACCTCTTCTTTTTAACTTCTTCCTTGGGTTTCTTTTCACAGACTGGGTTCTCTCATATTGCAGTGTGAGCTTTCTTCTACGTCTCCTCCATCATGTCTGGAGTCACATTGTTCTTTATGTACTGAGAGGACTGTTTCTTGTAGGCGTCTTCATCTTCTTCCATCAGGTAACACATGTCGTCTGCAGCGTTCTGGCCCATGATGTGCTTCCGATGGGCTTCTGCATTAAATTCCTTGCTTTCAGAATCATAACCAGGGAATTGTTTGGTGCTGTGAGGGATAGATAAGCCTCCATCCACCACTCCCTTCAGGGCCCCAAAAACTTTATTGTGGTTCTGGCAAGGCCTGCAGATAGCTAGTGAAGGCACCAGGTTGACCATTGATGCTCATCTCCGGTCATTTCCACCTGACCTTCGCAGATCTTGTCCATGCCAAACCTACTAAGAAGCCTGCGGGCCAGCAGCAGGCCAGTACAATATGCTGCGGCGTAATTTGTCAGGCCAGCCTTCACACCGTGTTTCAGTAGTTCGTGTGCATAAGCCGCGCAGACTGTCATAGCCCCTTCTGTACAGGCATGAGCGATCTGACAAATGATATCTCTGTTAGTTACGCGAACCTGTATTCGGGTGAGTTGTACTTATTTTTATCCTGGATCACCAAGCGTTTCCAAGCATAGTAATCAGTTTTACCCTCTTGTCGTCTTCTAAATTTCACTTGGCATCTCTTAAAGTAGGCCTTATTCTTGACAACTTTAACAAATCCTGTCCTGGGGAACAGAGACCTGAGGCCGCGGCTGCCCTGCAGGTCCACAAACGCTACCTCCTGTTTTATTTATTTATTTATTTACTCTGTGTGTGTGTGTGTGTGTGTGTGTGTGTGGTGGTATATTCTGTTTTGCATTTTAATCAAATGAGCGTTTTAAGTCTGGCGCCCTGTTTTGAAATTGAGCAACTATATCACAGTTCTTTGTTCTTCCCACTCTTAGCTGGCTCCCACAACAGTCTAACATAGGCTTTGTTTGTTTGTTTGTTTGTTTATGCCAGAGTGTGCATGCACATGCCAGGGAGCCAGACAGTGGTGGGGGAGCACAACGGGGCTTTATCACACCACGAATCCCTTTCCTCCATTCTGCCTTCCCGGCAGGATCCTGGGCATGCACATACATAAGCCAGAAGTGTTTTTCTTTTTTGGCCTCTCTCTCTCTCTCTTTTTTTTCTTTTTTTTTTTTGCTAGAGGGTGCATGTGCTCACCAGAGAGAGACAGAGAGAGAAGGAGAGGAGAACGCACCCCATACAGGCCATAGTCACACTACAATCCTTCTTCGCCATCTCTCCCTCCTTCGGTATATTGTGCACACTCTCAGTTTCTGGGCGTGTTTCTCAAGCCACCAGTGGGACTCAAATTGTGCAGTCAGCCATGCAAGGATCTGGCTCCCTCCACATACCACTTAATGACTACCTTATGGGCCCAGCCTTACTTATGTATTTATTTTTTAAAGAATTATTTAATTGTATTCACTATTATTTTTTTAGAGGTTTTTGCTATAGGGCACGTGCGCTCGCCAGCCAGACAGAGAGAGACAGAGGCAGAAAGCGAGAAGTCACCCCCCTCCCGGGGGAGTGGCCACATCGCACTCCCTTCTTGGGATCTTGGGCACGCACACACATGTGCCCGGTGTGAGTTTTAAGCCACCAGGTCCGGGACTCGAACCATGTTCGACTACATGGGAGTCCAGCAACATAGCCATTATGCTAACTGCTAGTCCCTCATTATTATTACTATTTTTTAATTTGACTAGAAAGAGACAGAGAAGAAGAGGGAAAGTGTGAAAGCAAACCGCCACCAGGTTCAGGATTTGAACCATGGTTGGCCATATGGAAGTCCAGCGCCTCAGCCACCACATCACCTGCTGGCCCCTACTTATTTTGAAGACAGTCTCGCTGTGCAATCCTCCTGCCTCCGCTCCCAGCTGGGACCACAGCATGAGCCACCACAGCTGGCTCCTTCAGACAGGGGTCTCCCGAGGTTGCCCAGGCCAGCTTCTAGCTCTCAATCTCCTGCCTCAGCCTCCAGTCACTGGGATTATAGGGGCACACCAGAGCACCAGGCCTTTGGGTTGGACCAGGAATTGAACCTGGGTCTCCCATGTGGTCCCAGCCTGTAGAGCACAGTGCCTTAGCAGTGTGCGCCACCACGACTGGGCTTGTATCTATCACTGGACATTTTTTACAATTATGAATACAAATAGGTAATGACATAGAAAATGCTAATTATAAAATGTTTTTGCATTTTTAAAGCCAATGTATTTCATTTACACATGTATATTTATTTTTTTAAGAGAGTTTTTTTTTTTTTTTTTTTTGTATAGGGCACGTGTGCTCACCAGAGAGACAGAGAGACAGAGAGACAGAGAGACAGAAAGCAAGAAATCATGCCTCCCAGGGTGAATGGCCATACAAAAATCCCTTCTCCTTCATTCTCCTCTTGGGATTTTGGGCACACACAGACACACCTGGCAAGAGGGTTTTTTTTTTTAATATTTAATTATTTTTATTTGTTATTATTATTTATCTTTTAATTTGACCAGAGGGAGACAGAGAGAGAAAGAAAGAGTAAGTGAGAAAGCAAGTCACCAGGTCCAGCACTCCCACAGTTGGCCATGTGGGAGTCCAGCTCCCTAACCACCACACCACCTGCCAGTCCCCACCCAGCAAGTTTTAAAACACCGGGTCTTGGACTTGAACCATGGTCGACTATGTGGGAGTCCAGCGACATAACCATTATGCCATCTGCTGGTCCTATATTTATATATTTTTAAATTTTGCCAGAGGTATGTACGAGAGAGAGAGTGAGAAAGCATCACCCATGGGGAATGATCACATCATAATCCCTTCTCTTCTGTTTTTCCCTCCTTTTTGGGATTTTGGGCCCACACACATGTGGTTGGCATGTTTCTGAAGCTACTGGGTCTGGGACTCAAACCATGAATTAATTTGTTTTTCTTTTTCTTTTTCTTTTTTTGAAGGTTTTTGCTATAGGGCACGTGTGCTTGCCAGAAAGACAGAGAGAGACAGAGAGACAGAGAGCGAGAAATCACCCCCCCAGGGGGGATGGCCACGCCACAGTCCCTTCTCCTCCATTCTCCTCTCGGGATCTTGGGCACGCACGCACACATGTCCGGCGTAGGTTTAAGCTGCCGGGTCGAGGACTCAAACCGCGGTCGACTACATGGGAGTCCAGTGACATAGCCATTACGCTAACTGCTGGTCCCTCAAAACCATGAATTCAAACGAGTGGGATCCAGCCACCTTGCCTTACCTCTGCAGGCTATTCTCATATTTCCATATTTAAACCATATTTTTAAAAATATTTAAAGGAACGCTAACAGTAGTTTTGCTAAGGAGCTGGCAGTATAGGTGCTTTACTGCTTCCTATTTTTCTAAACTTAACATTTCTTTATTGAGATTAAATAATTCATATACCATAAAATTCACCTTTTGAGTTGTGTCAGTGATTTTTAGTATATTCAGAGTTACGCAATTATTATCACTATCTAGCTCCAGAACACTTCCATCACCCTAACAGCTACTCTTCCCCTATGAGCAGTGGCTCTGCCATGCCCTTCTCCAGCCTCCCCACCCCGACCACCACTAATCTCTCTGGCTCTGGATTGCCTCGTTTCATCTAAATGGAACTGTACACGATGTGTGGGGTTTTAGTCACTGGCCTCTTTCACGAGATTCATCCATGTTGCGGCATGTGTCAGTACTTCATTCCTTTTTGTAGCCAAATAATATTACATGGCATGGATACAGAACATTTTATTTATCCATTCATCAGTTGATAAGACATATTGTTGTTTCCACTTTTTTTCTTTGTTTTACTTTTATCTGTTACTTTTTAATTTTTTTAAGAGAGTGATTTTTGCTATAGGGCACATGTGCTCACCAGGGAGAGACAGAGAGACCGTAGAACTGCGGTTGGCCATGTGAGAGTACAGTGCCTTAACCACCACACTACCTGCTGGTCCCCAAGAGTTCTTTATATATTCTGGATACTGGACCCTGTTGAATATGTTTTATTTTTTGGAGAGGTTTTCGCTATAGGGCATGTGCGCTCGCCAGACAGACAGAGAGAGACAGAGAGACAGAAAGCGAGAAATCACTCCCCAGGGGGGATGGCCACACCACAATCCCTTCTCCTCCATTCTCCTCTCGGGATCTTGGGCACGCACGCACACACGCCCGGCGTGAGTTTTAAGCCACCAGGTCCGGGACGCGAACCGCGGTCAACTACGTGGGAGTCCAGCGACATAGTCATTACGCTAACTGCTGGTCCCAGTTGGATATGGTTTTACAAACTTTTTTTTTCTCCCTTTGTAGGTTCTTTTCTTTCTTTTCTTTTCTTTTCTTTTTTTTTTTTTTGCACACTCAGAATCCCAGTACGGGTATGAAAGAGAAGGGACCAGTAGGTTATCTTTTCTCATGGTTGATACTGTTCTTTAAAGCAGAAAAATCTGTAGTTTTGGCAGAGTCCAATTTAGTTGTTATTTGTCTGGCTGCTTGTGCCTTTAGTGCCATATGTAAGAAATCAGTGTCTAGTCCAAGATCATGAAGATTTACTACTATGTCTTCTTCTAGGAGTTGTGTAACTTGAGCTCTAACATTTAGATCTTTATCCACTTGGAGTTAATTTTTGTCAATGGTAGAGGTAAGGGTTTAACTTTACTCTGCACCATTTGTCCCACTGTTCCAGCACCACTTGTTGAAAAGACTCTTCCCCCGCCACCCTCAACACACACACACGTAGAGAATGGTTTTGTACCCTTGTTGAAAATCAGTTGACCATAATCTTTGGCCAGCAGGTAGCATAGTGGTTAAGGTGCTGGACGCCCATGTGGTTGATTGTGGTTGGAGTCCCAGACCTTGTGGCTTACTTTCTCACTCTTGCTCTCTCTCTGGTCAAGTTAAGAAATAATGATAATAAATAAAATTAAATAATTATTTTTTAAAAAAGAAAATCAGTTGACCATAATCTATCCGTGGCTTGATTTCTGGACTTCTGATCCTATTCCTCCAAACTTTAAGATGCTTTATTATTTTATATAAAATATACATATGAGCTCAAAGAAATAACTATAAAGAGGAAGGGACATCTGTATTTATTATTCAGTTCCCAAGAAGAAAATTTACTTGGAAATCACCAAAAGTTGTGATAGGGCCCAGCCATGGTGGCGCACTGCTTAAGACTTGGGTTCCACAGGCTAGCACCACATGGTTGGGCCAGACTTGATTCCTGGTCCAACCTGATGGCTGATTGTAGTGACATGTACCTATAACTCCAGCTACTCAGTAGGGTGAGGAAGGAGGATCACAAGAAAGTGAGACCAGGGACTGCAGGTGGCATGGAGGTTAAGGCACTGGATCCCACATGGTTGGCTGCATGATTCAAGTCCCAGACTCAGTGTCTTCAGAATCACGCTGGGTGCATTGTATGTGTCTGCTCAAAATCCTGAGAGGAGACTGAAGGTGAGGGGATTGTGGTGTGGCCATCCCCTGGAGGGTAATTTCTTACTTTCTCTCTCTATGGTAAGTACATGTGCCCTACAGCAAAGAAAAGAAGAAAGAAAGAAAGAAAGAAAGAAAGAAAGAAAGAAAGAAAGAAAGAAAGAAAGAAAGAGAGAAAGAGAGAAAGAGAGAAAGAAGGAAGGAAGGAAGGAAGGAAGGAAGGAAGGAAGGAAGGAAAGAGAGAGAGAGAAAGAAAGAGGAAAGAAAAGAAAGAAAAAGGAAGTGTGTTAGGTAATTTGGTTGTTTAGATAAGAGCAAAACCTTGGTGTTATATAAGAGTCTTCAGCTCCTCCCACGTGTGTGCTCTCAAGTGTGTCTGAGGGTAGGGTAGAGGCATGGCAGGAGGCCAAGGGGAGAAGGGGAGAGACTACCAGTGTCATTGGTGGCAACAGGAGGCCTGGCATGGGCAAAAGTCCAAGGAGGGAAAGGGCAGAGTCTGTACACCAAGCCACATCTGCAAGGGCTACCCACCGAGTAGTTTGTGAGGGATAGTTCTCAACGCCCAGCCAAAGTCCAGACACCATGTAGTCCAATCTCCAAGTAAGATTCGCAAACAGAAGGAGTGCCTTGGGCAGTACTGCCTCTGGAATAGTCTCTCAGAACACAGTAGCGTAAGCTGGGACTACGCCTACCCCGGAAGTGAGTGTGTGTGTTTATAACAAGTAGGTCTATTTTGTACATTTAAAAGATTGAAAAGTCCGTGGTCCCCTGGAGGACAAGACGACTTTGGAAGAATCAACACAATGGAGCCTGGGGTGACTGTCCTTTTCACAGAGGGCTCTGCAGTGGTGCTGGCTGCTCAGAAGCAGGTCATCGGGTATTTGGGAGCTTCCCTGTGGGAAATGTGCCATAGAAAATGCCTCTCTCCCAGCACCAGGGAGCTGACTGGGCTAAACTGCTGCCAGGCCTCCTCTCGCCTGTTCATCCACCGCCCTCTACACCGAGAGATAACACACATTTGTTGCTGTTAATCTTTTTTATTTTTTAACTACCAAGAATAACTCTTACAGACCTTTTTTTAAGAATTATTTTATTTAACTTTATTTATTTATTTTTAAAAATTTGACCAGAGAGAGACAGAGAGAATAAGAGAGAGAGAGAAAGAGAGAGAGAGAGAAAGCAAGCTGCCAGGTCCCGGACTCAAACCATGGTTGGCCATGTGGGAGTCCAGCGCCCTTAAACACCATGCCACCTGCTGACCACCTTACAAATTGTTTTTAAGAGAAATTTTTATTTAAGAATTATTTAACTTTATTTATTTATTTAAATTTGACCAGAGAGGGACAGAGTGAGAGAGACAGAGAGAGAGAGAGGGAAAGTGAGAAAGCAAGCCACCAAGTCCAGGACTTGAACCGTAGTTGGCTATATATGGGAGTCCAATGCCCTTAATCACCATACCACCTGCAGGCCCCAATTCTTTCAAACTTTTAGAATTTCAAATAACACAGAAACAAATACAGGAAAAGTGAGTAATCACTGTGAAATTTGGTGTATAGACTCCCAGAAATTATTCTATGAATCCAAAAATATTATATATATTTGTACTTACACACATGTAAAAATTTTTATAAAATGGATATTCTTGGGACCAACAGTTGGTGTAATGGCTATGCCGCTGGAATCCCATGTAGTCAACTGCGATTTGAGTCCCAGACCCAGTGGCTTAAACTCATGCCGGGCACGTGTGCACGTGTGCCCAAGATCCTGAGAGGAGAATGGAAAAGGGATTGTGGTGTGGCCATCCCCCCTGGGGGGGATGATTTCTCACTTTCTGTCTCTCTGTCTCTCTGTCTTTCTGGCAAGTGTATGCGCCCTATAGCAAAAATCTCTCCAAAAAAAAAAATAATAATAAAATAAAATGAATATTCATTAAATTGCAACATGATTTTTATAGACTGTCACAGATCTATTTCTAGTCAATAAACATAGATATACCTCATTTTTCTTTAACAGCTGCCTAATACTCTATTGTTAATTAAGTTCCATAATTTCTTACTTTCTTACCAACGTTCATTTGAGCTGTTCCCATATTTTTGCTATTATGAACAATACTGACATAAACACATACAATACTAATATTTTCTCAGAAGAGATTGCTAGAAGTGGGACTGCAAGGCACTAGAGAACATGAATTTAAATAGCAAAGGTAGCAAAGGTTCTCAACTTGGATATATGGGTAAGCTTCCAAAATTATCAAATTGTGTGTGTGTGTGTGTGTGCGTGCGCGTGCTCACATTATACATGTCTCTTTTTTAAAAAAAATTTATTTATTCATTGGGAACCAGCAGTTAGTGTAATGGCTATGTTGCTGGATTCCCACGTAGTCGACCGCGGTTCGTGTACCAGACCCGGTGGCTTAAACTCACACCGGGCTCGTGTGTGTGCGTGCCCAAGATCCCAAGAAGAGAATGGAGGAGAAGGGATTGTGGCATGACCATTGCCCCTGGGGGCTGATTTCTGGCTTTCTGTCTCTGTCTCTGTCTGTCTGGCAAGCACACGCGCCCTGTAGCAAAAACCTCTCAAAAAATTAGTTATTTATTTATTCATTCATTCATTTTAATTTGGCCAAAAAAACACAGTGAGAGAGAGAGAGACAGAGAGCGAGGGAAAGTGAGAAAGTAAGCCATCAGGTCCAGTTCTTGAACCGTGGTTGACTATGTGGGAGTGTCCAGCACCTTAACCATCATGCCGCCTGCTGGCCCCACATGATGCATGTTTCTGAGGAGAGGTCCATAGCTCTTTCCAGATCTAAAAAGCAATTACGAGTCACGGAGCTAAGGGAGCTGGCATTTCCCAGCAGCCCTGGATCTCAAGTAGTGAATGTGCAGATTTGGAGCAATTTTATCAACTCAGTACTTGTCCAGTAAGGGCCAGTTTCTGTCCAGGTCCTAGACCAGCTTCCAGAGAAGCAGATGGCAGCATTTACCAGAATGTCTTGCCCTTAAAGTAAAGGTGAAGGCCCACACAGACACACAGTCACGACCACATGCATGCTTCCTGTGCTCCTGGATGGGGCTTGGGCTCAATTAAATCGGGCATGTGTGACCTAATGATCAGCTGGCGTTCTTGGCTCTCAGGCCAGGAGGCCATCTCCACGTTTGCCAACAGCTTGGCCTCCAGATAGGGGAGCAGCAGCCAGGCTCAAACCTGTTCACTGCTCATCCTCACCTACACCACCCCACCCCCGGTGTCCATGAGCCCAGCCAAGTGGGACGACTCCTTGTCAGAGCTGGAGACACAAGGCTATGGAAGTCCAGGAGCCGTACAGTCTCTGTGAGGTCACAGCTTCATCATGGAAGACTTTTAGGGACCTACAACTTCATTCTAGTGCTCAAAGGGCATGAAAGCAAGGCTGCCTTCCAGACGGGGACAGGCCTACATGGACTCTGAGGAATGAACTCTAGCATTAGCAACAGCCCTGCAGCAGGCCAGTGTCTCGGTGATTCTCAACCCAGAACAGTCTCAGCAGTCACAGCTGAGCGTAGGGAGGAGGCCAGGTGCTACCAGCCTCTAGTAGGTAGAGGCCGGAGATGCTGCTACTCGTCCTATAACGCACGCACGGGACGGCCCCTCACAATCAAGTGTTGCTCAGCACAAAACGCCAATCATGCCAAGGCTGAAGACACCCTGCAAAATATCTGATTACTGGCATCTACATGCTGTTTGGAACCCGACAATGACCACACACATTTTTTTTTTTTTTTGAGAGGTTTTTGCTATAGGGCGTGTGCGCTCACCAGAAAGAGAGAGACAGAGAGACAGAAAGCGAGAAATCACCCCCCAGAGGGATGGCCACGCCACAGTCCCGTCTCCACTCTCCTCTCAGGATCTTGGGCACGCACGCACACATGCCCCGCGTGAGTTTAAGTCATCTGGTCTGGGACTTGAACTGTGGTGAACTACATGGGAGTCCAGCGACATAGCCATTACGCCAAGTGCTGGTCCCAATCACGCTTTTGATAACACTTGCCTATGCTATTTGACATGGCCTCATATGAAGTTCCTGCCTGGGCCATCCTGGGTTCTCTTACAATCGCTTTTACTCAAAGAAATCCATTTCTAAACAATTTGAACTAAGAAGTTGAATTCTTAAGAGTACCCTCTCCTCTCAAACAGTCTAGATAGGTGGTCTTCAACTCTACCTAGATTTTTACTCCGAAAATAAATTTAAAGAAGTATATGTTGCCACCACATTATTAAGTAGGCATCTAAACTTTTTATCATAATTATAATAGAAGAGGTTATAATTTTCAATCTACCGTAAATACTGGCATTTCAAATATTATAAGCCATCATTCCCTTAAATATATCTAGCAGAATCTGAACACCATAATGGTTTACTGTCTGCCACCATTTCCTTATTAAAATTTAAAAATTGGACAAAAGGTGGGGTCAGGGGAACCAGCAGTTAGCGTAATGGCTATGTCGCTGGACTCCCACGTAGTCAACCGCAGTTCGCATCCCGGACCCGGTGGCTTAAAACTCACGCCGGGCGCGTGTGCGTGCGTGCCCAAGATCCCGAGAGGAGAATGGAGGAGAAGGGATTGCGGTGTGACCATCCCCCCTGGGGGGTGATTTCTCGCTTTCTGTCTCTCTGTCTCTCTCTGTCTGTCTGGCGAGTGCACGCGCCCTATAGCAAAAATCTCTCAAAAAAAAAATAATAAAGGTGGGGTCAGCAGGTGACATGATGGTTAAAGGTACTGAATTCCCACATGACCGACCATGGTTCAAGTCCCTGACCTGGTGACTTGCTTTCTTACTTTCTCTCTCTCTCTCCTACTCTGTTCAAATTAAAATAAATAAATAAATAAATAAAGTTAAATAAAATAATTCTTAAAAAAATTTTGTTGACAAAAGGTGCATGCGCTCACTGGAGAGGGGGGAGAGAGGGAAAGAAAGGAAGAAAGCACTTCTCCATGGGTAACAGTCATGCCACAATCCCTTCTCCATTTCTCCCCCTTTTGCGATTTTTGGGTATGTATACACACATACACCTGACATGTTTTTCAAGCTGTCAGGTCCATGACTTGAACTGCATAGTTGGCCATGTGGGATCCAGCCCTCCCAACCACCATGCCACCAGATGGCCCTATTAATTAATTAATTTCAAAATATTTTAATATTTTAATTATTACTTATTTTTAAATTTGATCAGAGAAAGAGAGAAAGGGAAAGTGAGAAAGCAAGCCACCAGATCTGGGACTTGAACCAGAATCAGCCATGTGGGAATTCAGCACCATAACTACCACGCCTCCTGCTGGTCCCCTATTAAAGATTACTTTAATGACCAGAGGGCATGTGCACTTGTCAGAGAGAGATGGGAGGCAGGTGGCGGGGGGAAACATCTCCAAAGGAACACGATCGTGATGCAATTCTTTCTCTTCTATTTCTCCATCCTGTAGGGATTTTAGGCATACATATACATTTGCCAGCATGTTTTCCATGCCATTGGGGCTGGGATTCACACCACAGTCAGCTATGTGGGATCTGGCTCCTTTAGCCACTAGACCATAGGGTCAACCCCTCACTATCATTTACTTAAAAGATAAATGAAGGGACCAGCAGTTAGCGTAATGGCTATGTCGCTGGACTCCCACGTAGCCAACCGTGG
>NW_006159733.1:1369918-1376946 GCF_000334495.1 Tupaia belangeri chinensis
AAAAAAAAAAAACCTCCCCAAAAAAAAAAAAAAAGATAAATGAACAAATTCATCTTTAATAGTGGGAAAGTTTGGGGCTGGCAGGTGGCATGGTGGTTAAAGGACTTGGACTCCCACATGGCTGACTGTGGTTCAAGTCCCGGACCTGGTAGCTTGCTTTCTCTCTGTCTCTTTCTAATCAAACTGGAAAAGAGTAATAATAAAGTTAAATAAAAAATCATTCTTAAAAAAAAAAGCCTTTTGAGTTAAAACGCCAACACACAAAACCCACACAGTGATCTAACATCCACAATTAAGTTTAATGATGTATCGACTACCAATGGCATTAAGTCATCCAACTGGGTAGAAAACAAAGTATTAGACAAACTTAAACTTGCAGAAAGATTTGTTAGTTATCAGGCATTCCTTTTCTCAACACCTGCATACCAATACTCTAGTGTATTCCCTTGGCGTCTGAGAGTAAAATTCAGTCAGGTGAGAGGTCTTCCTTTCTTTTAATACATTAATTAACGCATAAAGGGTCACGGTGAAAAGGGAATGAATTAAGAGAAGAAAACCTATTTTTCCAACTCAGGCTGATTATCCAGCAGATCAGTTTTAGCAAAGAGTTCATATGGCGGTTGGGGATGTGGAAATTAATTCCCTTAAAACTGTCTGTGTTCAGACAGACCTTGAGAAGCTTTTGTGTAGCCCCAGGGCCACCCTAGCCCAGTTTACAGACTACTAGTCTAGATCCTCACTGCAGTGGCCTACAGTCCAGCAGTATTATCACCTCCTAGGAGCTCATCAGAAATGCAGTTGCTCGACCTGATAGGTCCCCAGGCTGTACATGGGCACATCAAAGTATAAGAACCCACTGTTCTCAGCAAAGCTACCCACGGGCCTGAAGGGCAACACTTTCGTGATACGTGTTAAGTGGATCTTACAGGCCTCCTGAAGGCATGGGGTTATTACTACTGATTCAACTAACAATGATTAGTTTTCAGCTCTGGTTGCTCAGTAAAATTCCCTGGGTTGCTTTTTCAAAATATGTATTCCCTGTCCCAAACCAGAGATACGGCCTTAATAGGTCTATGGTGGAGCCCAGGCATCAGCTGATTCTAATGTGCAGCCAGGGCTGAAAGCACACTGTCCCTATAAATTACCGACTTGAGAAAGGCTGCCCATTACTCTGGATCCTAGTTGTCACAGTTGTCAAGGGACTCCGGAAACAGATTGCCAGTCTAACCTGCACATAACTTAATCAAAGAGAGTTGGGTTGATGCCTCCAACACAGTAGAAGCCTGGAAAGGGGCTGGGGGGAGCTGATGTGGGACCTTGTTTGGAAGAAAGGATCTTTCCAGTGGAACGCAATGGGTTGGTCATTCTGCCAGGCCACTTTCCTTGTGAGGAGTGCCACAAATCCTCTAAGAATTGCTTGCAAAGGGTGCCATCACTCCAGCCCACGTTTGGTAACAAAGATTACTCGGCTCCCAGCAGCAGAGAGGATCTCAGTGGACACTGATCATGGGCTGATTTGTACTCTCTTCCTCTGCCAGACATTTAATCAGAGTGCAATTAAGCCAAAATCCCTTTATATTTCTCTTTCATGGATTGCCTTTTTCAGTTAAATGAGACCATAAGGACTACTTAAGTAGTTTTCTGGAGAATAGGTAGCCGGAGGCCTGAAAAATTATCAAAGTATGGCAAAACCCGTGATAAGCACGGGAACTATGAAAGCAACATCTTGGAAGGTAGGGTCACCTGCTCCCGACTGCCCAGTGAATCTGCATTCACTGTCTTTAAGTATTTTCCTCGTGGAGGTAGCTGTGTCCTCCCATACGGTAGAGTAGATACATGAGTTCCTTACCAAGACTCTACACCAACATCCTCAGTTACCCAGGGCGTGGGCCAGGATCTTCCTTTGGCAGCCTGTGGAGGCAGAGGAAGTTTACAATGGAAAAATTTTGAGGCCAAATCAGATATGAGTTGGGAAGGGGGAGGAGGAATGCACTAATCCAAAAAATAAAACATAAATAAATAAAATAGAGGGTCAGTCAGTGGCATGGTGGCTAAGGCAAATGGATCACATATGGCCAAATGAGTAGTTTGAATCCCAGACCTAGCAGCTTGAAACAGACTTAAGGGGTGTGTGAGCATGCCCAAAATCCCAAAAGGAGAATGGGGGAGAAGGAATTATGGTGTGGCCATCCTCCCAGGGTGGGGGGTATATTTCACAGACTCTCTCTGGCAAGCACATACACCCTATAACCAAAAAGAGAGAGAGAGAGAGAGAGAGAGAGAGAGAGAGGAGTCAGAGATGAAATGGTAGACCAAGAAGGACCAAGTAAGCAAAGCTGGAGATGGAAACAAAAGCTCATGAACAGCTGCCCTAGTAGGGCCTAGTCTGGCGATCACCCAGGGGGAGAACAAAATGAGCGGTTAAGTTTTGTATGAAGAGGTAGGTATGTGCCTTCAAGGGTTGGACGGGGTCTAAAGAGGTAGGTCCCTACACAATGCATTGTTTGGAATGGCGCCAGCCTTCCCGTGAAAGCTCAGGACGGCAGGTGGAACTATACGACAGCAAAAGTAATCTTTCTCTGTCGCCACAAAGATACTGATGATTCCAGTGAACACAATGGGCCAGATAGGCTCTAGACAACAGGCTGAATCCAGCAATGGAAATGATGAGAATAGATCCTTACTAGAGTCACCGCTGTGCCACTCCCAGCCTTGGCTCAATCTAGTTATCTGCTTTGCTAGAGTTGTTATGAGAGGTAGGTACCATAACAGTACCTGCCAGAATAAACTGTAGCTACTGCCATCATGTTAGCTGCTTCGGCATCTCCTTCATTGTATCCTATACGTTCTTCCACCTCACACTTATTTAGGGCTGTGGAAAGATTCGATTGAGGGGGCCGGCAGGTGGCGTGGTGGTTCAGGAGCTGGACTCTCACATGGCTGACTGTGGTTTGAGTCCTGGACCTAGCAGCTTGCTTTCTCACTTTCCCTTTCTCTCTGGTCAAATTTAATAATAAATAAAATAAAATAAAATTTGGGGGAAAGATTTTTTTTTTTTTACGGCATGTATGCTCGCTGGAGAAACAGAAATACAGAAAGCGAGAAATCACCCCCCAAGGGAGATGGCCATGACACAATCTCTTCTCCTCCATTCTCCTCCTGGAATTTTGGGCACGCACACAGACATGCCCAGCATGAGTTTAAATCATGGGGTCCAGGACTTGAACAGCGGTCGACTACATGGGAGTCCAGCAATGTAATGCTATCTGCTGGTATCAAAATGATTCTTTAAAAGAAAAAAAAAATTTGATTGACTATCAAGAGAGAAAAACAGAGAAATAAAAAAATCAAATGCAGGGAATAGCAGAAGGCATAGTGGTTACATCGCTGGACTCCCACATGGCCAACTGGGTCCTGGACCCAGTGACTTGAAACACACACCGAGTGTGTATGTTTGTGTGCCCAAGATTCCATGAGAAAAATGGAGGCGTGATTGTGGTGTGACCATTCCCCGTGGGGAGTGATTTCTCACTTTCCCTCTCACTGTCTCTGTCTCTCTCTCCAGCGAGCACATATGCCCTACAGCAAAAAAAAAAAAAAAAAAAAAAGCCTAAAAATGAGAGGGTTCATATATGAGGTGGTCGAGAAAGTCATGACATTTTTCTGTTTCCCTATGCAAAAATGCATCATGACTTTCCTGACAATCCAGTAGTACTTGATTCTGATCCCACTGAAACTTTTGCTTCCAAGGCCATCTGAGACGTCAAAGCTTTGGCACTAAAGGACTGGCACAATTTGGGAGACGTCTGGCCGAGGTTTCTTTCTTCCTGCCCTGCCTCCTTCACAGGTATCCTCACAGCTCAGGAGCTTCCTTTTCAACATCTCCGCCCTTCACTGTCGCCTTAGCTGGACCTTAGTGTCATGCCCTTCCTTCTGCCAAATCAACAGCTCTTGCGCTGCAAATGCTTTCTTTTATAAACTCTCTCCCTGACGAGCACACTAAGAAGACCTAGAATTGTTAAATTGGCTGAGTCAGAAATACTAGTCTATCCGATCCCAACTCTGCTTCTTTCCTAGCTCTACTGCTATATTAATGTTCTCTGGGTTGAAAAATACGGAGCCTGTAAGTAGTGGTGATATCTTTTCTATATTTTATAATATTTCGCATTTAACAAATCTTATCAATGCTAAGTATAAGATAAATCCGGAACTTCTCTGGTTTATTTTACCCTTAGGGCACTCACCGATAAAATCAGAAATTTCATTCCTCTCTCAACAGAAGAGCTCTCCATTTTATTATTTACAATGACTAAAAAAAGCAGAAGCTCTTGTCTTTGATTTCACATGACTGCCAGGGTCTCTCATTTCCCTCTTTTCTTTTGCCATCCCTCATATTCATTCATCTTTTCTTCCGTTTCCTTCCCTTCCTGCTTCTCTTCTCCCTCTTGGATGTTCTTAAGTACCTTGTGCAGTCCATACAGGCAGCAAGAAAGCTTGAGCAAAACAAACCACCTTCTCCTTAGCATGGAGCTCAGAAACCTAACTGGGAGTTGGGGATGCTCCTCAAATAAATCACCAAATCTGGAATTTTGAACTGCACTTAATGTTACGCAGGAAAACACAGGACCCTGTGAGAACTCTGTGTCAGTAAAGGCTTCATCCAGGAAATGGCAGCTGAACTGGGGTGAGAGGGACGGGGAGTGAGTCAGGCATCTCTTCTCATTTAGAGCTCTCAGTGGGCAGAGCGCAAGACTCATAGCACCAGGCTCTGGGTCTGCCTCACAGATGCGCTCATAAATATATGTGGAAGGAAAGGACAGTATGAATAATTCTCAAGTCAATGAAAGTGCTTTGTTTTAATAATAATTCTAGCCGTTAAGAACTAGAAGAAACCCAGAGTAGGTAACAGAAAGGGGGGAGTTTTGCACAAGAGGTTGACGAAGTAGCGGCCACGTCACACTCGGCCTTTAAGAGTATGTAGAACTTTTCATCTTTATCCTAACAGCAAGGGAAAGCCACTAAAAACTTATTCACAAGAAATACAGCTATTTTTTCAAAGTTAGTATTTAAAAAATACCTATTGTGTGCCAGATACCGTGCTAAGACTTGAACGATTTTACGTAATCCTTGAAACAATCCTCTGATAGATAGTACTATTATCTTATTATCCCAAATGTACTGTCTGAGAGCACTGAGGTATAGAGGTTAAGCTGTTTGCCAACACTGTAAAAAGTGCCAGAGGTGTGACTCCAAAACCCCTGTTCTTAACCACCGTAATACCAGTACAATGAGTAAAAAAGACAAGTAGTTAAGCAAGTAAGTTCAGCTGATTCTAATCTCCTTGGCAGGCCTAGCTGCACTGAGGGCTTGGTAACATAGGAGTTTCTGGGGTCAATGAACTAATCATTGAATTTATTCTTGTCCTGACTCTCGATGAATAGAATAACCTTCTAAACCTTCTAATTATATTTTGGCTTCCATATAGATTTTTTTTTTGGTTGGGAGATAACGTACTGATCAGCCTACACATGCATTTTATTCCAGCTGACAATTTTATCATTATGAGTTAATAAACTGGCATTCTGATTTAAAAAAAAAAAAAGATGCAGTAAAGCAAACGCATTAGAACATAGTCTTCTATTTTTCCAAGAAGGGTTACTTTTGAAAAGTAAAGACTAAGACGTAAAAATAACATCTCTATTGTTTCTTTAGTGATTGAACCTTTTCTCGGCCCTGCTTTGCTTGACGGCGAAGTCTAGACTTGAACCCTTTCCGCACCTTCTTTGTAGAAGGGCCCAGCACAGCCCAAGTGCTTCCTTTGTTTCGCAGGGAGCCTCTGGCAAACTCCCACCTTTCTTCCTGCACAGGCTGAGGGGATGGTTCAGATTTGCCTGATTCTCTGAGCCACAGCAGCTGGAGGCTGTGACGAAGGGTCTGCATGGTTTCACCCGGTGAAGCGCCTCCTCTGCCAGCGCAGGCCGATCCCTATCTCAGCGCCCGTCACGCGCTTGCTCGGGGCTCTCACGACGCCAGCCCCGGAACAGACCTGCACCGAGCCCCCACCCCTGGACAAGACGAAGCGCCACCGGCGTCACCGTGGCCCCGTCCCAGCGGACACTCCACGACATGGGCTCCTGACTCCTACTCCTTGTGGGCTCGAGTTTTGATTTGCTCTTCCCCTCTCTCCCTCTCATTCCTTTAATGGGCAAAACTGGGACACACGCAGGTGGACATTTTAAAGCGAAAGCGTTACGAAACACACCATGGCACCTTGTTAAGATTAAGCGTATACGAAGGGCTTGTCTTCCAAGAAACACATTTTCCTCAATGGAAGGCTGAAATAACACTCTGAACATCGACCGCCCGCCCCCCAAAGACAGGGAGGCGACAGCACAAGGACAGTCTGGAGAGCAGCCTCTTCCCTCTCGGATGGCGAGGCCAGAGCGCGGCCTCCACTTTAGGGTCCCTCTCGGAAACTTTAGGGTTGGGCATAAGCGAGGACAGCAACGGCTGAAATCAATGACAGCGCTTTTCACCCAAGCCATTCATCAAGACATGCCTAGCAACGGGGCTGGCGGCCCTCGGAACTGCAAGCCGCGGGCGGCGATGACTAAGGCCGTGCGAGGAATCGTGCGCTGACCCGCCAAGATGGCCACTCTCACTGGGCTGAGAGCCACCAGCTCCCTATCACCCCGCAGCTAAAGGTGGGGCGGCCCTAAAGACCCTCGGCCAGAGCCAGGGCACAAATCGTCGGCGATTCCCGCCGCCACCGCTGGGGGACGCGACCTCGGGGGCAGCTCTCCCGTCCAACGGTCGGAAGGGAAGTGCCATGTCACAGTACGGGGGAGCCGGGTCATAAAGGCCTTGTCGCTTTTTCCTCCTACATGGAATACGACAGGGTACGACGACCGAGTCTTCCAACGTTTCCATTCCCCCGCGTGTAACTGCGTACGCCCGGGGAAGAGTCGCCCGAGGGCGGCGCCTGCGCCCTCCCCCCGCCTCGCACAGTGGTTCCGCCCGGCACGCCA
>NW_006159733.1:1377307-1396466 GCF_000334495.1 Tupaia belangeri chinensis
GGCCCCGCCGCTCCCCTCCCCCTTCTTCCCTCCCATCCGGCCGCGCGCCCCGGCATGCGGAAGATTCCAGAAAACGAGAAGGGCGGGGGCCGAGGCAGCTGTGTTCTGCCCGGGGAGGGCACGATTCCCTCTTCTCGGCCCTGCCGTCTGAAGAATCGCGAGTGGGTGACCCGCCCCGCGTGCTCGCGTCCGGCCCTCGGGGACGCGCGCCCCGCATTGCAGCGGCAACCACGTGTTTGCCGCATGTGGCATCTGGGCGAGGGGGAGCTGTCGGCCGCCCCGGCTGCCGGAGCCTCGCTTTGAAGGGTGGTGGGCTCGTGCCTAGGGCGGTCTCCATTATCTCCAAGGCTCAGGTCTTCACAGCACACCGAAGAATACGGCGTGTCCTTAGGCGGAATATGGCCTTGCCTTCAAGGTGACAGCCTCCAACTAAATATAGCGCGTGCTGGAGAAGGCAGCCCTTATTTGGACCGTGTGTGAAAAGGATCGGAAACAAGGAATAAACGTTAAACTGCTGTCGCATTGTTTCCTTTCAGTCTCTGCTGCTTACTGTCATGCAAGGTTTTTACTTCACGTTTGCCTCTCAGGGCTTTGTCCACTGAACCGCCATTATGGGGATCAGTTGACACGTGAAGGAGTGAAGCAATTTCCAGGAACTTCCACAATCAGCATGGACACATCACTTAGCACAGATCAGTATTTTGCTTTTTAGGCTGTTTCTTGTCCTTGGGGGAAGTAGCTACCTAGTCTGATGGCTTAAGGGTTCATTTTTCCCTGGGCCACTGTCCACTGGTGTATCCCACAAGCCAACCTAGTGGTAAGAGAGGACAAATCCAAGATCCTGAGTGCTCATGGTCAGGCGACTGCTGTAATTTGGTTTTTAGTTTTTCTTTCTGGTTTGCACACCCTCCTTGGTGTGAGAGCTTGAAGTCCTTTCACTCTTCTGATTGGTTAGGTGTGTGTCATTTAAATCAAGAGCTTTTTAAATTTCATGACAGTTTGTAGATTCTTGGGCTTCTGGCTTGGCTGCATTACACATTTTTCTTGGATGGTTATAGAAAATTCAGGAAAGTGATATTTCAGGGCTATTTATTTGTTCCTCACCCTTCCCAATAATAGATGACACAGTACTGATTAAGAATACATTTGGGCATTACCCAATCTGCTGAGCACTTGTTCTGGACAACTGCTAACAAAACCAGATAATTTACTGTTAAAATTCCTTTTGTTCACAAAGTGCCCTTCCTTTTCATCCTTGGATTAATTCTGTCATTCTTAGCCTTTTGGTTAAGATCAAGTATAATTTTCCTGTTGCACTGATTGGTGTTCCTTAAGGTTAAAAAGACTGGTTTACTTGTGGCCTTAGTATTCCCAGACCCCCCGCCAGGTGCACAGAACTTAGGTACACTTCTGAAATTGAATTATTGCCTGTTGTAGGGGAAATGCTGTTAAGAAATGGGTAAGACAGACTGCCCATTTACTCTTCTAATTGGTTAGATTGTAATGCAAACTTTAAGTTTGGGGACAAAATGTCATAGTTTAGTTTTGAAAAGTAAAACTGTAAAGCTAGGTGTTTTTTACCTTATGCTCATGGTTTTAAAGATACCACTCCTTTATCTGATTAATCTCAGTTTTGTGGATGTTCTTTTTAACAGTGGGAAATGTTTTGCCTGGAAATGTTTTGCAAATACTCAATACTTTTAGAGCTGGGACTGAAGTCCTTGAAGTAAGGTGTAAAGTGAATACATCGTTGTGGGCTAAGATGTATTAAATATACTGGGTGTTCTGCTGGCTTATGCAACTATATTAAGATCCTGGTGTCAGATTTTCAAGTAACATGCAGCACTGTATCTAGTATTTATTCAGGCAGGTGGCTTCTGGTAAAGTAGTTCTTTAATCATTCAGGAACTAAGATCATATTTTATGCCACTTCAAAGTGGTTAAATTGGTAAATTTTGTCACATCTATTTTACCACATTAGAAAAATTAAAAATAAAACCTTCCAGAGTTTTTATGGTTAATTTATAGGAAGATGGGGGTATGGCATGTTTACATTAACAGTAAGTTAAGGGGGCCAGCAGGTGGTGTGGTGGTTAAAGTTACTGGACTCCCACATGACCAACTGCGGTTCAAGTCCTGGACCTGGTCTGGTGGCTTACTTTCTTACTTTCTCTGCCTCTCCCTTTCTCTTTCTGATCAAACTAGAAAATAATAATAATAGTAATAAATAAAATAATTCTTTAAAAAAAAACAACAGTAAGTTAAAGAAATTGAGCCAGGAAATTCTCTCTTTCAGATAAAATTTGTGACCAGATTAGTGATGCTGTACTTGATGCCCACCTTCAACAGGATCCTGATGCCAAAGTGGCTTGTGGTAGGTTCAGAATATGGGCTTAATGGACTGATAACATAAAGTTATTTTGTAAAAGGAAGTTTTGAGTATGAACTTCTCTTTTACTAGAAACTGTTGCTAAAACTGGAATGATTCTTCTCGCTGGGGAAATCACATCCAGAGCTGCTGTTGACTACCAGAAAGTGGTTCGTGAAGCTATTAAACACATTGGATATGATGATTCTTCTAAAGGTTTGTTTTAATTATTTTACTTTAAAAAAAAAAAAAAAAAAAAGGTGTGCCCAGCAGATGGACAATGGTTATGTCATTGAACTCCCATGTAGTTGACCACAGTTTGCAGCCTGGACCTGGCCGCTTAAAACTTGGTGACCAGGATGTGTGCCTGCCCAAAATCCAAGAGGAGAAGGGGTTGTGATCCCCCACTGTGGGGTGATTCTTTTTGTCTCTCTGGCAAGCACACACGTCCTATAACAATAATCCCTGTTTTTAAAAAAAGTATTTTTTTAGTTTTAGTTTTTACTATAGGATGCATGTACGAGATAGAGGGAAGGTAAGAAATCACTCCCCAAGGGGGATGGCCATGCTGCAATCTCTTCTCCAGGCTCTTTGGGATTTGGGCATGTACATATACACATCTGGGAAGCCCAAAGTTGTCCATGTGGGATCCAGATGCCTTAACTACCATGCCACTGACTGGAATTATTTTACTTTTCTAAGTGCCTTATTTTTCTGATACAGTTATTAGTAGGGGTTAAAGAAACTTCCAGAATGTTCCTAATCCTTAATCCCAGTTGCATAGTTTTTACTATATTTCACTCTTAGCCTTTTGTTTTTCTTTTTGTTTTGTTTTGTTTTGAGGAGGTTTTTGCTATAGGGCGCGTGTGCTCGCCAGACAGAGACAGAAAGTGAGAAATCACCCCCCCAGGGGTGGTGGCCACGCTACAGTCCCTTCTCCATTCTCCTCTCGAGATCTTGGGCACACACGCACGGGCACACACGCACATGCACCCGGTGTGAGTTTTAAGCCACTGGGTCTGGGACATGAACCGTGGTCGACTATGTGGGAGTCCAGAGACATAGCCATTACGATAACTGCTGGTCCCACTCTTAGCCTTTTGTTAATAGAAGATATTCCTGTGACCTTATTCTGAACAAAACATTGTGGTTTTCATTTATAGGATTTGACTATAAGACTTGTAATGTGCTGGTAGCCTTGGAGCAACAGTCACCAGATATTGCTCAAGGTGTTCATCTTGACCGGAATGAGGAAGACATTGGTGCAGGAGACCAGGTATTTTGGTAGAGGCTCTTTGTAGCTCTTCTAACATTAAATTCTAAAGCTTGTGATAATCAAATTTTGACTTTTCCTTTTTTAGGGCTTGATGTTTGGTTATGCCACTGATGAAACCGAGGAATGTATGCCTTTAACCATTGTCTTAGCACATAAGCTTAATGCCAAACTGGCTGAACTACGCCGCAATGGCACTTTGCCTTGGTTACGCCCAGATTCTAAAACTCAAGTAAGTGATGATCATAAAGGTGTCACATATTGCTTTAGCGTAGAAAACCCATAAAGCTTAATTATAGCTAACTGAAAAAGGACAGTATTTGTTTCTTCTTATTGTAACTTGTGCTAAAGAACCAAAGTAACAAGGCAGTTTGGTAGCTGGTGTCCTAATGACCTGTATTGCCTTCAAGGTGACTGTGCAGTATATGCAGGATCGAGGTGCTGTGCTTCCTATCAGAGTCCACACAATTGTTATATCAGTTCAGCATGATGAAGAAGTTTGTCTTGATGAGATGAGAGATGCCCTAAAGGAGAAAGTCATCAAAGCCGTTGTTCCTGCAAAATATCTTGATGAAGATACAATTTACCACTTACAGCCAAGTGGCAGATTTGTTATTGGTGGGCCTCAGGTAACGTCAATTCAGTGTCCTTTTTGGGATCTTTGTTGGTTACCTGTAGGGTTTTGGCTACTGTTAATCCTTTCTGGGCTCCCTGAAGCCTACATATGGCAACTTAATTTAGAACCAGTTTGGTGTTTTGTTTTGTTTTTGAAAGAATTAGGTATGAATTGACTTAAGTCCTGTATTTTCAGGGTGATGCTGGTTTGACTGGCCGGAAAATCATTGTGGACACTTACGGTGGTTGGGGAGCTCATGGAGGAGGTGCCTTTTCGGGAAAGGATTATACCAAGGTGGACCGATCAGCTGCTTATGCTGCTCGTTGGGTAGCAAAATCCCTTGTTAAAGGAGGTCTGTGCAGGAGGGTTCTTGTTCAGGTATATACTCTTTCCTATAATTGGAGTAATTAACAAAAGCATTTCAATGGGAGGGAATTTGTATTGATTTTCTTGACTGTTTTTATACCAGTGTATTACATGAGTAATGTTGATTACTGACTCTTACATTTGATTCCTTTTTTTAGGTCTCTTATGCTATTGGAGTTTCTCATCCATTGTCTATCTCCATTTTCCATTATGGTACCTCTCAGAAGAGTGAGAGAGAGCTATTAGAAATTGTGAAGAAGAACTTTGATCTCCGTCCTGGGGTCATTGTCAGGTAAAGACGGTAAAGCCTATTGCTAGTAAAAAATAGTGAGGGTGTGGGTGCCTACATGTACTGCTTAAACCTGAGGGAGTAAAGATATGAAGGGAGACTTTTCTACCTAGAACATGCTGATGTTTTAAGTTGCCTTTAGCGAAGGCCTAAGTTATTTGTGAGAACTAAAATCTTAGTTCTCTATGGCTTAGATCAATTACCCTAGATAGCCCTCTCTATATGATACTGAGCTTTTCGCTCATCTTACTTAAGGATGTTTGCATTAAGAAATCAATGTATATAAATGGGATGTACAAGACTATCGGAAAGAAAATAACTATGGTAGGGTGTGGGCAGTGGGACCTTGGTAAGTATTCTGTGATCTCAGATGAGCTTTTGACAATTGGAATTTCCGAGAATAATGACAAGTTTTCATATTTGTTGAGCCAGGGATGGAAAAACAAGATCCATAGTTACTAATAAGGACTGTACAAGGAGTTGGACACCAGAGAAGTAACAAACACTTCTGCCGCAAACTTTTTTCCTAGCATACCCCAGAGAACTGAACTCATTTGCCAGAGCTCTTGAAAAATGAGTCTTGCTGATTGTTTTGCTTTATTTTAATTGAATACTACATATTAAGTTACGGACTTGTATATTCCAGGGATCTGGATCTGAAGAAGCCAATTTATCAGAGGACTGCAGCCTATGGCCACTTTGGTAGGGACAGCTTCCCATGGGAAGTGCCCAAAAAGCTTAAATATTGAAAGTGTTAGCCTTTTTTCCCCAGACTTGTTGGCGTAGGCTACAGAGAAGCCTTCAAGCTCTGAGGGAAAGGGCCCTTCTTCCTAAATTTTCCTGTCCTCTTTCAGCTCCTGATCAGTTGCAGTCACTCTATAGTCAATGACATGAATTTTAGCTTTTGTGGGGGACTGTAAGTTGGGCTTGCTATTCTGTCCCTAGGTGTTTTGTTCACCATTATAATGAATTTAGTGAGCATAGGTCATCCATGTAACTGCCTAGAAACAAACTACACTGTAGTAAATAATGCTTTGAAATTTAACCTTTGTGCCCTATCGACCCAACCCTCCAAAGTCTTAAATGCATTGACTTTCCCACCAGATGCTGGAGATGTCCTTGTAACGTGCACGTAAAGTATCTGTAGTTCCACTATAGCCTCTGTCTGGCAATGCCACAGCCCTGTCAGCATGAATTTGTAATGTCTTGAGCTCTTATTATGAATGTGAAGCCTTCCCCTTATCCTCCCTGTAACTTGATCCATTTCTAATTATGTAGGTTTGTCAGGGAGTGTTCCTTATCCAATCAATCTTGCATGTAAAGCAAGTTCCCAGTTGGAGCTCTAGCCTGACATTAAAAAAAAAAAAAAAAAAAAAGGAAAGGCAGTTACCATTAAACCATCTCCCTGGTGCTTATGCTCTTTAATTGCCACTTCTAACAGCACCAAATCAAAATCTCTCCACTCTCAGCTGTCTTTTGGAGGACGTACGTAATAAGGTTTTTATTTAGTAAACCAATCCTATGCATGGTTTCAGCACTAGCCAAACCTTACCAACTCCTAGCTCTAGAAAAACAGGCACTTGGCACCCTGTGATGTCATACAGAGAAGTCACAGGGCAGTACCTGAGGGTCTGTAGGTTGCACACTTTGGTACCAGATAACTTTTTTTTTCTTTATAAGAAAGACCGAGTACGCCACACTGCACAATAACTCCTCCCAGGGTTTTAACTTTTGTTTTATTTTCAAAACCAGGTCCAATGAGCTTTCTGAACAGCTGGTGTAGCTACAGAGAAACCAGCTTCCTTCAGAGAGCAGTGCTTTTGGCGGGGAGGAGGAAATCCCTTCATACTTGAACATTTTCTAATTGCTTATTTATTGTATTCTGGGGTATGGCGTAAGTACAGAGAAGCCATCACCTCAGATGGCAGCTTTTAAAAGATTTTTTTCTTTCTCTCAACACCATGATTCCTTTAACAACATGTTTCCAGCATTCCCAGGTAGGCCAAGGTGTCCTACAGAAAAACCTTGGGTTAGTCCTACAGGGGGTCTGGCTGGTGTTAACAGAAGGGAGGGCAGAGCTGGTGCAGCTGGCCATGGAGAAAGCTGACTTGGCTGGTGTGGTACAGAGAAGCCAGCTTGTTTACATGCTTATTCCATGACTGCTTGCCCTAAGCAGAAAGTGCCTTTCAGGATCTATTTTTGGAGGTTTATTACGTATGTCTGGTTCTCAATTCCAACAGTTTAATGAAGATCTAAATAAAATGCTAGGTTCTACCTTAACTGTGTTCTTTATTCTTTAAAAGTGCTTTGGTATGAATAGAACCTGAAAACATTCTACAGATATTTTTAAGTTTGCTGTAGGGTATATATGCTTGCCAGAGAAAATGAGAAAGCAGCCCCAGAGGGGGATGGCCATACTGCAATCCCTTCAGTTCTCTAAGGATTTTGGGCACACATACCTAGCATGTTTCTCCAGCCACTGAAGTCTAATTCTATTCTGGCACTAAAAATAAGGCGTTATCATGTTTGTCCAGCACTGCTTTCTAGTCAGCACATAGGCCAGAATTCGAGTGCATGGACAACCCATTGCCAATAGTCTTTAAGATTCAAGGCTTGAAAACATTGATTGGAAAGTGGTAATACTTAGTTTTGGCTGTTTTAGCCCTTATTTAATGTCTTTGATAATACACCTGTAATACTGGGTGTAATGATGCAGGTATTAAAAACCATTAAAGAAAATGGCAAGTTTTCAATCTACCTTAAAAGACAGGTGAAATTTATAAGCAATTACAGTGAAAAGGCTGGTTTCTAGAAGTTTCATTTATGGTAGTTGGACTGGTCTTGAACAAGAGCCACTTGGCACAGGTTTCCACCCACATCAGTGATACTAACTGGTTCTAGATTGTTGGCTTATTGTACATGTAAGAGCCCTCAAATACCTGCTATTTGGTTGGAGGCCTAAAACTGAAGTTTGTTGGGAGTTGTCAGGAAACTAATAATGATTCACGAACGTGGGAACCTATATTCTGCACTAGATGCCGATCCACTACAAGTAAACGTGGTTAAATATTGAAACAGGACATACCCGAGGATAATAAACCATTTTCAAAGTAGGTAAAAAAGGAGTTTGCAGGCTAAGAAGAATGTCTTGCCCAGCCTGGGGGAAAGCATCCTAAACATAATAAAGGTGGATGAACATTAACGAAACCAGGAAGGAAGAAGAACGGGAGTAAAGGAGTGAAGGCGGGGAACAACAGGGTGTGACGTGATTACAAGTAGGTAAAGAAGCAAGGTGTGCTGGAGAAGGAAATGGCGATTATAAATGAAATTTAGGTTAAGATTTGTGTTTAACCTGCCATTCCAAAACATTTCAGATGGAGATGACACCTAATCTGGGACAAAAGCTGGGGCTAGAATGAAAATAGATTAATACTAAAGCCTCCTAGCTTAAAGGACATTGATAGCCCGATCCCAGAACAGCTGCAGTTGTGCAGGTCTTGATCCTTCTTGCAGTGTGAATAACCCAACTACGTGAAACAATGTACCAAATTTTCATGAGCACCTTCATCTTGCCCTACCCCAGTTTTCCTCAGAAAATGGGTTAGAGGTGGTACATGGAACAGTTTGGAGAGTGGCATTCTTTATATTAAGAAAGTAATGGGGCCAGCAGATGGCATAGTGGTTACAGTGCTGGACCTCTTACATGGTTGACTGGTTCAAGTGGACCTGGTGGCTTGAAACTCATGCTGGAGATGTGTATGCATGCCCAAAACCCACAGAGAAGGGATTATAGTGTGACCACCCCCTTGGAGCATGATTTCTTGCTTTCTGTTTTACCTCTTGCCTTGCACATACTTTTCTCTAACAGCTTTCTTACCCATCAAATCTGAAGGTTAGGGAGGAGGAAATAGTTGAACTTGCAAAATAAATAGTACCAAGGTATAACTGTTACTGTGAAAGAAGAGCTGCAAAAGGGTCAGAAATTCCATGTATCCATTCTTAAAAATGAGTTCAGGGCACCTTGTATCACATTGGGTACCATCACTAGCTTATAACACCTCATGAATTGAACAGTGATTTCCCACCAGACCCACTTGGCTGCCTCAGTAGGAGCCCTTACTAGGACCCAACTTGTACAGCTAAACATGGTAGACCTGCATTGATGTATCCCTAACTAAATTCCAATATAAAGGCTGAAAGAGGTAGAGACAAAAAGATTAAAGAAGTATGCAAGAAACAACTGATAGGATTTGGCAGGGTCTAAGACAAGCCACTGATCAAAATACAACAGAGCTAGTAGTCACTAAGAAAGCAGATCTGAGTTTAGGACAGACTGGCACTATGGGATAAGCAAGTGGAACTTAGATCCATAGGTCCAGGGCACAGGAAAGAAAGCTAAGCAACATTAGAAATTACTGGATAGGGCCAGCAGGTGGCATAGTAGTTAAAGGCGCTGGACTCCCACATGGCCAATGGTGGTAGTTCAAGTCCTGAATCTGGTGGATTCCTTTCTCACTTGCCTCTCTAACTAGGAAATACTAGTAAAATTAAAATAATCCTTAAAATTACCAAATAGGTATGATCATATGGTGTGTACAGTGAAGTCAGCTGCTTAAGGAAAATACCTTGAGAAGCCTATAGAAAAGCAATCCTAGAACTTACTGAGATTGCCAGTGTGCTACAAAGGCCATGAGCTCACAGATCAGGGGTCCTTTATTATTCTGCATTCCTAACTCCATTTCAACCCTTTGAATTTTTATTTAACAGGAGTTTGCTGAATCACCCTTTTACATCCAAACCTGTAAAGTTGTCTAAACACTAATCCTTCACCAAGTTTGGTTCTTTACATCACCTGTGCTCACCAAAGGCTAGAATACATATACTAAGCCTGGCTTTTTTAAAAAGAATTGTTTATTTAATTCCATTTGTTGTTAGTTTTTTTTATATCACTAGAGAGAGAGAAAGGGAAAGCAAGAAAGCAAGCCACCAGGTCTGGGACTTGAACCATGGTTGGCCATGTGGGAATCTAGCACCCTTATCCACAACACTGCCTGCTGATCCCCAAGCCTGGCTTTTTTTTCAATAGGCTTTTGCTATAGGGCATATGCGCTCCCTGGAGAGAAACAGAATGGGGGCCACACTGCAATCCTTTCTCCATTTTCCTCCTAGGACCTTGGGCGCATATGCACATACACACACCTGGCATGATTTTCAAGCCACTGGGTCCGGGACTTTAACCGGGGCTGGCCATGTGGGAGTCCAGTGACATAACCACTACACTATCTGCTGGCCTGACTAAAGCCTATTCTTTAAATAATACTAGTGCTCATCTGCAAATTTCCTTACATTTCATTTTGATGGTACTGTTCTGACTATTGCTAGTGAAAAACCTACCGGCTGTATAGATAACAGGAACAAAAAAACAAAATTGTAGTGAAGATAAAATTATTTTGTATACATTCAAAACCTGATCACCATCCTAATCATACTTCTAATTATGAAAACAAATAAAAGCTGCCTTATTTCAGACTTAAAACTGTCAATGATTCTGAAAATTATAAGCCACAGAGTATGGACCTTAAGTCAAACAGACTTAATTTCAAACCATGAATCCATCCCTCACTAGCTGTATGTCTCTGGGCAACTTATTTCACCTCTCAGCCTTAGTTTCTCCAACTGTAAAGTGAGGCAAATGGCTATTAAGGATTAAATGTGACAGTGCAGGTACAGTGCTTCACACAGTGCATGCACTTGGAAATGGTTAGCTTTTATTTTCATCATGGTACATTCAATCTCTTTTCCTGAAGATCTAGTCATTTTAAACCTGACTCATCCCTATATCTTTGGAGAACATTTTCACATTGTGCTTCTAACCTCCTGGTCTCTCAATCTCGGGTTGATAAAAATTTTCCTTGCTTTATTTATTTCCTTGGTTGCTTTAAGCTATCATCTGAATTAAAAAGAGCTTTGGACACAGGGAAAAAAAAGTTTAAAAATGAGATAATTTTTTTCTTTTTTAATTTGCTAGGGAGGGAAAGTGAGAAAACACCCCCAAGGGCAGATGGTCATAGTGCAATCCCTCTATTCCGTCAGGATTCTGGGCATGCTTGCAAGTGCACATGCCACTCCCAGCATGTTTTTCAAGCAGCTGGGTCCAGGACTCAAACCACATAGCTGGCCATGTGGATTCCAACTGACTTCACACAGCCCTTTGAGCCAGTCTTTTCAAATTATTGTCCACTGCATAGGTAATGAGCCTGTGACTCACTGTTGCCATAGCTATACCAAAGAGGCCCCCCTCAGAATTCTGAGTGGATAGGATCAGAATGTGGCTCAAGAGGATTAGGATTTGAAGAATCTGTGTTTGAAGGACTTTCTTCAACTGGCTCAAAGGGTCGCAAGTTTGCATAAGTCACCTCTTGGGCCAGCTGCTCCAGGGAAGGTCGCCCTAATACCAGATTTCGCAGTGAAATACAAGTCATCAGGAAGCTGAAAAATAGAAAAAAGACCACGGAGTCCAAACTTCTGTTTCAACATAATTCCAGCCAAATCCCTTAGGTTCTAACTCCTCTTACTCAGGCATGTATGATAATCTTTCCCCAGTGACCCTCCATGTCCCACTACAAGGGCACTCCACTCTTAATATAGTGTGGTAGAGGATTCCAGAGTTAGAGTAGAAATCCAGGAAGTAAAAGATAAGCTGAGGTGGGGACCAGTAGGTGGCGTAATGGCTATGTTGCTGGACTCCCATGTAGTTGACCACGGTTTGAGTCCTGGACCCAGTGGCTTAAACTCACGCCAGGGCTGGGCGCATCTGCATGCATGCCCAAGATCCCAGGAGGAGAATGGAGAAGGGATTGCAGCATGGCTATCCCCCCTGGGGGGTGATTTCTCACTTTCTGTCTCTCTGTCTCTCTCTGTCTGTCTGGCGAGTGCAAGAGCCCTATAGCAAAAACCTCTCAAAAAAAAAAAAAAAAAAAAAGCTGAGGCAGAACCAGACAGCAGGCCATCAGACATGGGGCCACTTATTCTTCCATTAAATGAGAGAAAGATGGACAGGAAAAGACTGAGCTAGACTGTCCTATCCTGGGAGTCTGTAGTGTTACCATTACCAGGGACAAGTGACCAAGACTGCAAACATCTGACGGCAATAACGAGTATTACCCTGAGACTTACCTGCGGCGGAAGACATAGAGCTTTCGCAATGAGAAGCGGAGGAGTCGTTCATGGAAAGGGGCGTTTCTCCGGCGTTCTATCTCCTGGCGCCTTTGCTGACGTCTAAGAAAGGTCTGAACCAGAGGTGTTGGCTCAGGGCCCCCTTTCACTTCCCCTTCCAACAGAGGCTGCAGCTCTGGAGGCAGAGGCCCTGTTTCTGCCCGGAAGACAGCAAAAAGCAGAATCACTGAGGTGGATCTCTTTGCTCAGAACGGCCCCTCCACCAGCTCGAGGCTTCGAGTTCACTCTTCGATGGCTAGATCCTCATTTATAACCCTGACTTCTTGACACCTGGGGCTATCTCAGCCCACATCTTCATAGACTCACCACTTCCATTCTCCACCTTCTCCTTTAATTCTTGGAGGTACGCCAGGTCTCGCTCCAGCGCGAGCTCTGTGGTGTTGACGTAGATGTACATGTAGCAAGAAGGACTAGGCGACACCGTGTACACCTTATGGTACTCACCAGCGGGCAACTGACAAAGGGGGAAGAAGTGGGTTCGTTTCACTCTCCAACCTTTCCCTAGTCAGCGTATTGGCTCCCTGCTTGACCCCTTCTGGCATCTGTCTTCCCATTCTGTGTTGATGGTGGCTGATCATGTCCTAGACGAGGGCCTTGCTTGGATCCCCACTGCATTATTGTTATGGCATGCAATTTTAGTCCCTGCTCATCTAAACTTTCTGCCATTGTTAATCCTAGCAAAGTACCTGCATTTTCTCTCCCTCCCGAAGAGTCTGGTTCCTCTGTTCTGCCACCAGCTCCACAGTCACCTCCCCCTGCAGCAGCTGGATGCTAGTGTTGCCCAGGTCTTCACTCACAAAATTCTCCAAGTGCAGCCCTGCCAGAAGAGACAAAGTTCACCAGCCTACCCCATGGTTAGGCAAATCACTCCCAGCCATGCCTTCACCATCACCCCTTCCCCAGGTTTCAAAACATCCCTCCCAGGGAACCAGCAGTTAGCGTAATGGCTATGTCGCTGGACTCCCACGTAGTCAACCGCGGTTTGCGTCCCGAACCCGGTGGCTTAAAACTCACGCCGGGCGCGTGTGCATGTGTGCCCAAGATCCCGAGGAGAATAGAGGAGAAGGGACTGCAGCGTGACCATCCCCCCTGGGGGGTGTTTTCTCGCTTTCTGTCTCTCTCTCTCTCTGTCTGGCGAGCACATGTGCCCTATAGCAAAAACCTCTCCAAAAAAAAAAAAATCCCTCCCCAGTAGTGTCCTCTCCCCCACCCCCATATGCAATGTCCCTGGCCGAGGAAGCCAGGAAGAAAAGCCAGCAAAGCCACACTTAACTTTCCTCCTCACCAGGAAAGTCTGCAATGAAGACCACCTCGGTGTGGTTGTCCAGGCTACTCCTGATTTCCTGTAACTTGGCCCTCCAGGGAGACAGGTCCATCAAGAGTGGCTGCAGCCAGGGCGTGGGCTGGAAAGGGGACCAAGTGGCCTGCACGATGTCCACACGAGGGTCAAAAATCCTTAGGAAAGAAAACCATGTTCTAAAGAGGCCACAGTCACCCACCCACCAGAACTCCCAGTTCTGTTTCTTCCATCATTCCCAGGGGGGGGAACAGGGTTTTCAGAGAGAAGAAATGACCTTTTCTCAGCATGTTACTGCCAGTCCAGGGCCGAGAGAAAAGGGAAAAGAGATTCTGGAGCACTGGGAAGAATGGGGGGTTAGTGGCTACCAGAGAAGGCATTGTGTTAACAGCATCTAAAAGAAAAAAGTTGGCTCACTTTTCTCCTGGATGATGGTGCCCCCTGCTGGAAGTAACCAGCTATGCCCACAACCGGATCAATGGGGACATGCACTAACAGGACAACCTTTCAAGCAAGACAACACAGAGCACCTGGGCTGTTCACTGTAATTAAAAGAGCCTATGCTTCATTTTTTCCCCCATCTCTGCTCCCCTTGCCCACCTCTGCTGGAAGCGGTCATTGATGGAGACCCAAATATCAAAGTAGATCTGGGGCTCAGTGACATTGTACTTGGGAAGCAGGCGGCTCAGGCAAGTGGCATATTGCTTCAGCATGTCTGCATGATCCTTCCAGCGCCGGCTCTGTGTGAATACCTGCCCCAAACCCCCACGTTAGTCCCACCTCATCGGCATCAACTTCCGGGACAGGTCATGCATGGCCACTGGCACAAAGAGATCTCTGCCTGCTGCCCATTTTGGCATGGGAAAAAAAACCCAGAACTTGGAACCGGCAGATGGTGTGGTGGTTAAGGGGCTAAACTCCCACATGGTTGACCTTAGTTCGAGTCCCGGACCTGGTGGCTTGCTTTCTTACTTCTCCTTTTTCTCTCGCTGGTCAAATAAAATAATAATAATAATAATAACAATAAAATTAAATAAATTGATCTAAAACAAACAAAAAAAAAAAACCCACAACTTTCTGGGGAGGAATTTTTCACTACTAGGCTAGTGATACTTACCTTTCCTAAATTCAATTCAAGGAGGTGATGGACACTGCCCTATCTTAACCCCCACAAAAAAAAGGTTCACTCTGGCTCTTGAGAAGGGTCAGAGCAGATCCAAATTTGTCTCAAATTTTAGTGTGTGCCCAGACCAGAGCCCCAAGCTCCAGGGGGCTCTGAAGAACAGTCAACTGTCAGCGTCAGACGCCTCACCCCAGGGTTGAGGTAGCCCAGCTCGCCGGTGCGCCCATCACGGTAGGTGATCTTCACATGCTGGTGGGAGCGCGAGTGGACCATCATGTCCCAGGAATAGCCGTACAGCCCATTGGTCCAGTTGTTGTAGCCCTGGGAAGGCAGGCCATGGTGGGGGGATCAGATAATGCTTCACACACTGACCCATGCTCCAAGAAAGGGCTGCATCCGGCTCCACCCCCCCACCCCCACTGCTGTTACCTCTGCCCCTTTCCATACCCACCCTTGGGGCACACCTGCGGCTCCTACAGACCTGGGTGAGGAAATGGGAGTAGGGCAGGAAGAGCTGCTCCAGGAGGTAGAGCAGGGTGAAGGCAGCTCCAAGCTGATGGCGCAGCCCTGGCTTCTGGCCACCTTTGGTCCGGCCCCTCTTATACACACAGGACGTGCTGGGCTGAGGGGCAACCTTGAGGGGGAGCAGTTCCTGCAGCCTTTGAGGACAGTGTGACACCAGCCTCCGTGGCCACTCAGGGGAGCAGAAAAGGGGGCTGCTGGCTAGCATGACGTAGGGAAACATCCCTAGGGGAGGAGGGAGAAAATGAGCATCTCAGGGGTTCAAGTGAAGTCCTTAACCCCTTCCTAAGAAGCCTCTCCCACTCCAAATGAAAGAAGTTCTAAGATACAGAGAACTTGTTCTTCCCAGAGACCCCTCCTATACTACACACTCTGAGCCCAGAAGCCAGCTCCTCTCTCCCCCATCTTTTCCCACTTCATAGTGACTGCACTGGGCTCAATCTAGCTTCTGCTCCCCTGACCACTCCCGCTCCCACACAATGCCTCTGGCCAGTCCCTCCCCGCAGCCCTGTGCTGCCTGTTTCCCACCCTGCTACAGGTACTGACCAATGCTGAAGAGCTGGGAATTCATGCAGTGGAAGTAGGACACGAAGAGGAAGCCGACGGGTCTGGAGGCGTCAAAGAAGAGCAGGAAACCAGCCGAGAGGTCAAGCAGCAGCCCGCACCAGTGCACCACCAGCAGGCTGGTCAGCTCCTCGGACAGCACAAGCCTGCAGACACAGGAGTGGCGGTCACCCCGTACCCACCAGAGAACCCAGGAGAGGCAGCAGTTCCCACAACAGTTTTGATTTTTTTAGAGAGAGGTTTTTGCTAGAGGGCACATACACTCACCAGAAAGGTAGAAAGAGACAAAAAGCGAGAAATCGCCCCGCTGGGGGGATGCCCACGCCACAATCCCTTCTCCTCCATTCTCCTCTCAGGATTTCGGGCACACACACGCATATGCCTGGCATGAGTCTCAAGTCACCAGGGTCTGGGACCTGAACGGCAGCAAACTATGTGGGAGTCCAGTGGCATAACCATTATGCCATGTGCTCAAACCCCGCAGTCTTTTAAGACGTGGGATACCGAATGAGGCCACCAGGGGAGAGAAGGCTGCATTCATAGCACAGTCATGGTGCCTCACAGCACCAACATGCCTTGGATACTCCGTCCTTGCCAAAGGACTACCCCAGTGGGCGGGTAAGTGGACCTACAGTACCTAATCCACCCATGAAGACACTTAGCAGTCTCTCAACCCATTGACATCACACACTTTCGGTGTCCTTTTCTTTTTTTAAAGAATTATTTATTTAATTTTATTTATTCATTCATTTATTTTAATTTGACCAGAAAGAGACACAGAGGGAGAGAAAAAGGGAAAGTGAGAAAGCAAGTCACCAGGTCCAGGACTCGAACCGTGGTTGGCCACATGGGAGAGTCCAGCACCTTAACCACCACGCCATCTGCTGGTCCCAGTGTCCTTTTGTTTTCAACATGTCATATGTAAAACACAAATAAGGGCCACTCTCCTAGGATCAAATTTGAGAAGTGTGGGTGTTGTGGGAGATGGGTCCTTCCTTGAGATCGTGAGAGAAGAAATATTAAAAGGTGAATATTGACACCAGTAGATGGTATAACGGTTACATTGCTGGACTCCCACATAGTCGACTGCAGTTCGAGACCTAGACTATGGCTTAAACTCACACCGGCTGTGTGTGTGTGCATGCTCAAAATCCTAAGAGAAAAATGGAGGAGAGGGGACCGTGGTGTGGCCATCCCCCCTGGGGGTGATTATTTGCTTTCTGTTTGTCTCTGTCTCCCCAGCGAGCACACATGCCCTACAAGAAAACTCTCTCTAAAAAAAGGTGAATGCTTTGGGGACAGCACTGGGGCCTGGTGGTTAAGGGAGGCAGACACCACGTGGCCAAGCACACAGTTGGGGTACTGGTCCCAATGGCCTGAAAGCCATATTGGGTGCATGCATGCCCCAAATCCAGACAGAATGGAAAATTGCAGAAGGGATTGTGGTGTGACCACACCCCAAGAGAGGTTGCTTTCCCTCTCCTTTTCTCACTCTCTAGTGAGTACACACCCCCTCTGACAATTTAAGGAAAAAAAATGGTGACTGCTTGGCTAACATAACAATGAGACGGAACTTCAGGAACTGAAAATAACAGGAAGAGGAAAGAGAACCGAGGAAAACAAGAGAAAGACAGAAAGGCGGGCCAGCGTGTGATAAAGTGGCTAAGGTGCTGGACTCCCACATGGCCAACTGCAGTTCGAATCCCGGACCCGGCGACTTGAAAACCACACCAGGCACATGTGTGTGTGCGCCCAGAATCCCAAGAAGAGAACGCAGGAGAAGAGACTACAGCATGGCCACCTCCCCGGGGGATGATTTTGACTTTCCCTCTCACTGTCTGTACCTCTCTGGTGAGCGCACATGCCCTACCGAAACAAATTTAAAAAATTAAAAAAATAAATAAGAAGAGGAAGAGAGAAACCAGAGGTGAATGAACCTCTGTTTTGCAGAGCTGGTATATAAGTGGCTTTGTCAGAGCGGGAACAGTGACGGCCATCTCGGCATGCTGGCTGAGGAACCCTGCGGAGAGGCTGGGGTGACAAGGCAAGGACAGGCCCCACCTCGGGCAACTGCGGAGGGCACTGACTCACTGGTCCTGCTCTTTCCTTTCCCTCTTCTGTTTCTCTCCCCTTCTTGCCCAGCTCTACTATGTCTCTCACTGGCTCCCAGGCCTCGAGGCCTTGCTCTCCCTGACGCTGCCTCCTGCTGACCAGGGTGCTGAGCGGACCGAGGGCACCTAGCAAACTCACGCCCGGCAGGGAGATGAGCCCCTGCCCTGCACCTGGGCCTCACTGAGGCCTCTGCCCTACCTGCCACTCACTTGAAGGGACTGAAGAGCCAGTGCCGGGACAGGTATTCCATGGAGTAGCCTTCAACCCAGTCTGCATCCAGCTTTTTCACACCCGCAATGAAGTACACGATGAAGATCTGCAAACACAAGATGCAAAGGAAAAGTTCAAACGAAAAGGAGCGTTCTTTTTCAGAGAGTCAGGAATAAAATAAATGCTGATCTCAGTCCAGGACTGAAGGAAGAACAGGTCCATTCCGCTAGTCACTCTCTCAGATATTCACCATCCAACGCACACACAGCACCAAGGAAGAAGACGTGAAGCCCAGACGCAGTTCTTCCACGGGGTTCCCGCTGTAGCAGGGACAAAGCTCTGTTCTTCCCATGACAAGGTGAGAGAACTCGGAGATGCAGGAGATGGGAAAAATGGAAAAGCCAGACTACCTCTTCAGCAAAGGAAGCACAGACAAGACAGACCCTGGGAGGCAGAGGAATGTGCTGACAGTGAGATGGCCACACTCACGGCGGCCGTCGACGCGTACCTCATCGTCCTGAAGTCACGTACCTGGCCACGCAGCACTGTGTAGTTCCAGAGGGGCACGTGGGCGTTCCTCCTGCGAGCACTCAGCAGGCCGTCCACAGACCTACACCGAGGGGGTTAAGCACTGAGAAGGGCTTCTTGGTTTCCACCTTTCCTTTCACATGTGGTAATGCCATCTCTCCCAGACACACCTCCCATATCCTCCCTGCTAATCTGAGACTCCCAAGAATTTTTAAATGTTTTTTGAGAGGTTTTTGCTATAGGGCACATGCACTCGCCAGAAAAAGAGACGGAGAGACAGAAAGTGAGATATCACCCCCTAAGGGGATGGCCAAGCTGCAATCCCTTTCCCCCCATTCTCCTCCTGGGATTTTGGGCACGCACGCACACACACCTGTCGTGAGTTTAAGCTACCGGGTCCAGGACTTAAACTGCAGTCAACTACATGGGAGTCCAGCAACATAGCCATTACACCAACTGCTGGTCCCACCCACAAGAATTTTATGAACAAATTATAACACTGATTATTACAAGTCATAAAATAAATAATTACTAATAAACTTTTTTTTTAAGAATTACTTTATTTAACTTTATTTATTTATTTATTTTTATTTGACCAGAGAGGGACAGAGTGAGAGAGACAGAGGGAGGGAAAGTGAGAAAGCAAGCCGCCAGG
>NW_006159733.1:1396589-1404997 GCF_000334495.1 Tupaia belangeri chinensis
GCCAGAAAGACAGAGAGAGACAGAGAGACAGAAAGCGAGAAATCATCCCCCAGGGGGGATGGCCAAGCCACAATCCCTTCTCCTCTCAGGATCTTGGGCATGCACGCACGTGCGCCCAGCGTGAGTTTAAGCCACCAGATCTGGGACTCAAACTGCGGTAGCTACATGAGAGTCCAGCAACATAGCCATTATGCTAACTGCTGGTCCCATAAACTTTTTTTAAGACGACAATTGTTCGTTAACTTTTATTTATTTTAATTTGACCAGAGAGGGACAAAGTGAGAGAGAGAGAGAGAGGGAAAATGACAAAGCCAGCTGTCAGGTCCAGACTCCAACTGCAGTCAGCCAGGTGGGAGTCCAGCACCCCTAACCACCACGCCACCTGCCAGGCCCACTAATAAACTTGTAAGAACAAAAGTTCAGTGTCTGTGTCCTGATGGATTAAATCAGGAAATAAGGCTACAGTGCTAGAAATAAAGAAGGGAGTGGGGGCTGGCAGATGACGTAGTGTTTGGACTCCCACATGGCCCACCATGGTTCGAGTCCTGGACCTGGAGGCTTGCTTTCTCACTTCCCTCACTCTTTCTGTGTCTCTCTCTCTGGAAATATTAAAATGATAATAAATAAAGTTAATTCTTAAAAAAAAAAAAATAAGGAGGGGAGTGAATCTGAGAGAGTGTTTAAAAATCTAGACATGTGTAGATACGAGGGGGTCTTCAAAATGTTCATGGAAAATGTGCATTAAAAAAAAAAAAAAAAGAGCGACTGAGGCCAGCAGGTGTTGTCGTGGTTAAGGCGCTAGACCTCATGGCTATCTGTGGTTTGAGTTCCAGACCCAATGGCTTAAAAAGCACACTGGGAGGTGGGCCCGGCAGATGGCATAGCAGTTACATCACTGGATTCCCACATGGCCAACCGTGGTTTGAATCCTAGACCTGGTGACTTGAAAACCACACCAGACATGTGTGCTTACGTGCCCAAGATCCTGGGAGAATAGAGGAGAAGGGATTGTGGCATGGCCATCCCCCCGGGAGGTGATTTCTTGCTTTCTTTGTCACTATCTCTGTCTCTCTCTGGCAAGTACACACGCTCTAGACAAAAGTCTCTAAAAAGAAGAAAATAAATCACACTGGGTGTGTGTTTATGCATGTCCCCAAAATAGCAAGAGGAGACTGGAAGAAAAGTAAACGGCATGGCCATCCCTCTGGGGGGGTTATTTCTCACTTTTCCTCTCTTTATCTCTGTCTCTCTGGCAAGCACACAGGCCCTATGGCAAAAACCTAAAAACCATTTTGGAACATTCAACAGCAGAATAACATACGGCATGAACAGGTCACAGACCTGGCTGTCAGGATCCAGGGCAACAGGGAACGGGGCACCTCATACTTATGGTCAAGAGCCCTGGGCTTTCTTAGCTGCTTGTGACTTGGGCAAATCCTATACTTCTCTCAGACTTAATTTCGTCATCTATAAAATGGGAGTAGCACTATGGACCTTATAGGAAAAATCTTTTTTTAATTTGCTAGAGGGCACATGCGCTGGCCAGAGACTGAAGGAAAATGAGAAAGCGCCGACTCCCCCAATGGGGGATGGCCATGCTGCAATTCCTTCTCCTCCTCATCTCCTTTGGAGATTTTGGGTATACATGCACACGCCTGGGGTAGTTTTCAAGCCACCAGGTCTGAGACTCAACTGCATAGTCAGCCATGTGGGATCCAGCCACCTTACTCACACCACTGGCTGGCCCAAGGAAAATGTTGAAATGTTTAGCATGGTGTCTGTCATGTGGAAACCTCTCCGTAAATAGGTAATTTTTTCAAAATACATAAAAGTAGTAAAAATGGAGCCATCCCAGACCTTGTGGCTTGAAAAACACGCCAGACATGTATACATATGTGCCGAAAATTCCAAGAGGAGAGTGGAGAAGGGATTGTGACATGGCCATCCCCCTGGAAGGGTGTTTTCTCACTTTCCCACTTTCCCTCTGTCTGTCTGTCTCCTTAGCAAGCACATGCATCCTATAGCAAGACACTCAAAAAAAAAAAAAAAAAAGGGTGAGGGACAGCCTGTGGTCTAGTCGTTAAGAGAGTTGGATCCCATATGGCTAACCACAGTTTGAATCCTGGCCCCAGCGGCTTGAGACACATGCTGGGTGTGCATCTGTGCATGTACCCAACATCCCAATGGGACAGAGAAATGGAGGAAGGACTGTGGTGGCTCTTGCTCCATTGTTCCTCTGTCTCTCTCCAGAAAGCACACATGCCCACTGGCGGGAAATAAAAGAAAGTCATAAAGTGGAACTTTACGGAGAGAGTCTGTCAAAACTGCCCCTTAATTCTCTCTGATCAGAGCTGGCCATTCTCAACGAGTTTGAAGCTTTACAAAAGGCGTACCTAATGAATGAAGTGGACTGCTAAAGAATTCAATGTTGGAAGTCTTTTCATTTATACTCATTTTACTGACATCTCATATTTGCTGTTCACTTAGTAGTAAAAGAAATCCCTAAGGTCATGTGCCCTGCCACCCCATCTCTAAAACCCTCTCCGCCTCCCCTAAGGGATGGTCACTTAAGCCAGAGAGGGGGAGGTTACCTCCTCCCAGGGCGGTACTGCTGAGCAGTCCTGATGGGCCCACTCCTTCTCACATGTTCTCTGCCTCCGACAACTTCTACTCTCGGCTCTAACTCTGCCCTGCGTGGGCACACCCAGAAAGACTGCCCCTTCTTCCACATGACCACCCTTGAAGTATCCGAAAACAGCTATGCTGGGCTTTAATCTTCTCTTCTTCTAAGAGGGATACTCTTAGAGAGTATTAGGAAGTGGACAGATCAAAGCACCTGGGAAGACAGAGAAAGAGTAAAAGGGATGGGATGGAGACCTTTTCCTTTTTCTCACTCCAGCACCCCAAGTGGCTGGCCCTCCCCCATTAAAGTACGACCTTGTAACCGCACTTTGAGAACAATGTGTTGAAACTACACATCCTGGGGAAAATTCTACAACCACTAGACTGCTTCCTTCTGTCCCCCCAGATTCATACCAGTAGTGGTTTGCATCCGTGAATGTCAGCTGAAAGGCCAGCAAACCGTACAGATAGGAGTGGTTGTTCCATGACGTCTTGTCCAGCAGAAACACATACCAGTACGGCAGCAGGGATAACACACAGCTTATCCGGTAGCAAAGGCCCAGCATCATGCCCAGTGCCCCTGGGATTTGTAAGGAGAGGATTAAGAGGTCAAGGGTCACCACAGGCCCCGCTTCCCTGGGACAAGCTGTGGTTTGGATTAAGAAATGTTGCCAGCGGGACCAGCAGTTAGTGTAGTGGCTATGTCGCTGGACTCCCATGTAGTTGACCGCGGTTCGACTCCCGGACTGGGTGGCTTAGCCTCATACCCGGCGCATGTGCATGCATGCCCAAGATCCCGAGAGGAGAATGGAGGAGAGGGGATTGCGGCATGGCCATCCCCCCAGGGGGGTGATTTCTCACTTTCTGTCTCTCTGTCTTTCTGGCAAGTGCACAAACCCTACAGCAAAAATCTCTCTCAAAAAAAAAAAAGAGAAATGTCAGGCATTTTATAATCAGGCAAAACTAAATGAAAATTCAATTCTATTCTAGTATTTTTCAAAGAGGAGTTACAGGGCCACAGTGAGATGACATAGAGGTCGGCAGCATGATACTAAATCACAGAAGAAAAACAAGGTACCTAGGACCATGGCCATTCATCAATATGCTTCTTATTTCTGTGGGTTTGGCAGGCCAGTCAACACTCCCATCCGTTCCACAGTTCCCTCACCCAGAAACATGATGGTGTAGACAAGATACATCCAGTCAAGGGGCAGTGGGCGCAAGGCATCCAGCAAGGGGAAGCGGCACACGTCCAGCCCATCCAAGTATCTCCGGTCCAGGGAGCTGAGCCCCCGCTCCTGTGGAATGTCCAGCACCATCAAGAACCCTGAGAAGGCAACCGGGGAGGGGGTTGTGAGGCTTCAGCTAAGGAAGCGGTAGAATACAGCGGAACACAGTCAACAGACCCAGCACCGGGGCCAGACTTCTCTAAACCTGGCTATCTCTTATTGTTTCATGAATGACTAGCACCTACCCCATGCCATCACGATGGCTCTGTGTTCTTGGACAGCCCTAGAGCTCATGAGCCAATTCCTTAATTGTGAATAAGAGGCTCCTAATACTTCACAGGAATACGGAGAGGATGAAAGGAGGGAATTATACAAAAGGTTATAAAACCTGTTAGGGTTGGGGGAACCAGCAGTTAGCGTAATGGCTATGTCGCTGGACTCCCACGTAGTCGACCGCAGTTCGTGTCCCGGACCCGGTGGCTTAAAAACTCACGCCGGGCGCGTGTGCGTGCGTGCCCAAGATCCCGAGAGGAGAATGGAGGAGAAGGGATTGCGGCGTGACCATCCCCCCTGGGGGGTGATTTCTCACTTTCTGTCTCTATGTCTCTCTCTGTCTGTCTGGCGAGCGCACGCGCCCTACAGTGAAAATTTCTCAAAAAAAAAAAAACCTGTTAGGGTTGGGATGATGATAAAGATCCATCCTAATGGGCTTCAGAAAGCACTCTAGGAGGTACTTCCAACCTTTCCACTTCTTGGCACATCCAGAAGGATATGGATAGGATAAATAAGAGGCCACCCCGGTTTGGGTTAAGGCAGGGTTCCTTTTCCTTGGGGCTAGTCATATCTTGAGCTGCTTAATTATTTGGCAGAGGGGGCTACCCTGTGCATTATAAGACACTGGGGACCATCACTGATTCAGCCGGTGCAAACAGCTACCTACTCCTCCTCGCTCGAGTTGTGACAACTGAAAATGTTTCCGGATATTGCCAAGTGACTCTTGGGGAGCAAAATTGCCCCTAGTTGTGAATTACTTTACTAGGGGATTACTATCCTGGCACATCTATGACCCATTCCAAGAACACATGCTGTGGCCCAGGAGTTAGGAAGCTCCAGATTAGGGAGGTATAGCCAAACTATCTGCCCACTACCCCCCCTGCTCTGTTTCTCTGAAGTCTTTAGTATAACCACTAGGCGACTCTGAAACAAGCAAAATAGGTCCCTGTTCCTCTGCTCTGAATTTCATATAGGCTCGAATCAAAGCTCGTCCAGTCACCAAACTCTAACTAGAGACAAAGCCTGCACTAAACAGAGTTCTTCTATTATGTCAATGCCTTCAGCTCTGAACAAAAGGGAGGTAAGTCTACCAAGTAACCAAGAAGCAAATTGTCATTCTCCCACCCACACTGCCCCACCCAGAACCTGGACTCACCAAAGGCAAAACGAAAGACAGCCAGGCTGGCAGGATCTGTTGGTCGATTTAGCAGGGTCACCAGCCTCCGCCAACTGGACAAATCTGTCCATTCAAAACCTAGGAGTTTCCCCATTCGGCTGCCCTGCCTGGACCCTGAGGTCTGTCCAGCCTTATCTTTGTGTACTTTACCTGCAACCAATAAAAGGAGAAAACGTGTGTGCGGGAGTGGACGTGGGCTCTTCCGCCATTCAGAGAATGCACGGCCCCAGCAACCCCGCGTTTCGGCCCACCTGGGTTCTCCCGTGACCTCTGGTTACTGGGAACATCTTGCACCCCTTCCACCAGGATCTCCAGACCTACCAGACCATGGCCCTTTGGCCGCTCAGTGCCCTCGAATGTCACCATCACAGTGAAGCCGTAGATCTCGACCTCTCCCAACACGCCCCTTACCGCAGGGGCCTCCTCCACTCGGTCCCACGGGGAGATCTCTCGTCTCCACCCCTCCGAGACCAGCCCCCTTCTCTCTCCATCGCAGGGCATGACTCTAAGCCTACCTGAGCTGGGCGAAGCCCGCGCGGACCCGGCAGACGCCGCCATGGCTCTGCCGAGGTAGGTGGGTCACAGCACACCCGTCGGAACCCCGGGTGCCCGGAGGGTGTGGCCCTCTAGGCTCCGCCTCCCGACACATCAGCACCTGCGCAGTCGGCCGGAAAGCGCCCGCACCGTCGTGAAGGGCCCAGACCCGGGCGCCCGGCTCCGGCGTGGTGGCAGGGGGCGGAGCGAGGGGCCGCCGGGGCGGGACAGCGCAGGCGCAGAAGGGGTGGGTGGGTGTCTACACTGGCAGAAGGAAGGCACGGTTGTCCCTGGACCCTCTTCTCCACAGGTTCATTGCTAGTCTCACCGCTGGGGCCTTCTGAGTAGAGAACAGAGAAAGATGCTTAGAACTTATATCATTAGGGAATTGCTAAGTAAGCCAGAATTAATGGATTAGCTTAAAGAGGATTCTCATGGCTGGGTCTGCATTTGTTCTGCTGCGAAATGTTGGAAGTGTATGAAGGACATCTGGCCCTCGCGGATATTTAGTTGGAAAAGGGAAAAGCATTATAACTACCTTTAAGATAATTGTGGATATTCTTCTTTGATACCACACCTAGACTTACAAGTGATAGTCCTTTAAAGGTTAGTTGGAATGTGGGATCTGAAACCATATCTATGAACTTTTTACATTAAAATAATTGGTATCTCTTGCTTTTTTGTGTATTTTTTTTTTTTGGAGAGGTTTTCGCTATAGGGCGCGTGCGCTCGCCAGACAGACAGAGAGAGACACAGAGACAGAAAGCGAGAAATCACCCCCCAGGGGGGATGGTCACGCCGCAATCCCTTCTCCTCCATTCTCCTCTCGGGATCTTGGGCACGTATGAACATGCGCCCGGTGTGAGTTCCAAGCCACTGGGTCCGGGACGTGAACCACGGTCGACTACGTGGGAATCCAGCGACAAAGCCATTATGCTAACTGCTGGTTCCCTGTATTTGTTTTTAATTTACTATTACTGTAGCGCTGTTACATTGCTGGACTCCCACGTGGCCAACCATGGTTCGAGTCCACACCCAGTGGCTTGAAACTCATGCCAGGTGCTTGTGCGTGTATGCCCAAGACCCGGGGAGAAGAATTGAGAAGGGACTGCAGCGCCAGCCCCCCTGTGGGGGGGTGATTTCTTACTTTCCCTCTCACTGTCCTCTCTCTCTCTCTCTCTCTCTCTCTCTCTCTCTCTCTCTCTGGTGAGCTCATGTGACCTAAGGCAGAAAACCTCTAAAAAAATTTTTTTTGGCTAATAGGCCCAAGTACCCACTGGAGAGAGACAGACCTAGACAGAGAGGGAAAGTGAGAAAATATCCCCCAGAGGAAATGGCCATGTGGCAATCACTTCTTCTCTCGGGATTCTGGGCACACTCATACATGCATGGCGTGTTTTCCAAACCACCAGGCCTGGGACTCAAACCACACAGCCACGTGGGATCCAGCTGCCTTAACCTCCATGCCACCTGCTGGCTCCGGTGTATTCACTTTTTTAAGGTTTTTGCTATAGAGTGTGTGTGCTTGCAGGAGAGAGACAGTGAGAGGGGGGCATGGTCACACCACAATCCCTTTTCCTCCTGGGATTTTGGACACACATACACATGTGCCCGACATGATTTTCAAGCCTCCAGGTCCAGTTCCCTTAACGACTAGGCCACGGGACTAGCTCCAGAGTTTATTTTTGAGACGATATCTGCCGTATGTGCAGTTTGAATAGCCACGGTTTGTCCCAGGTATCTTGTCAAGTAAAATGGTGCATCATTAAGAAAAAAAGGCAAAAACAGAGGAAGATGCTCAGCATCTCATACCACTAGGGAATGTCAAATTAAAAGCAATGGAGAGGTACCAGCAGATGGCATAATGACTATGTCACTGGACTCCCACATAGTTGACTGAGGTTCAAGTCCCAGACCCAGTGGCTTAAATCTCACATGGGGTGGGGGGCTGGGGGGGAGGCACATGTGCGTGCCCAAGATCCTGAGAGGGGAATGAAGGAGAAAGGATTGCAGTGTAAAATTACCCCCCGGGGTGGGTAATTTCTCACTTTCTGTCACATGTGCCTTATAGCAAAAATCTCTCAAAAAAAAGACACCACTGAGACAGCAGGTGGCATGGAGGTTAAGACGGTGGATCCCATATGGTTGACTCTGCCATTCAAGTCTGGACCCAGCAGCTTGGAAAAAAATCACACCAGGCACGTGATTTTCCCCAAATCCTGAGAGAGGAGTAGAGAAGGAATTGCAGCATGGCCAACCCCCGTGGGGGTGATTTCTCACCACCCCCCCCAACCTTCCATCTCTCTCCAGCGAGCACTCACACCCTATAGCAAAACAAATACAAAGACACAATGAAATACTATCACACACCGAATAGAATGGCTGCAATCCAAAGTGCCAACAAGACCAAACCGTAGTGGTAGCGAGGACATGGGACAACAGGACCTCTCCTTCACTGCTGGTAGGAATGCAACATTGTACAACTACTTTTGAAGACAATTTAGCAAGGTTTCCTTTCTTTTCTTTTCTTTTCTTTTTTTTTTGGGGGGGGGGAGAGGTTTTTGCTATAGGGC
>NW_006159733.1:1405234-1412709 GCF_000334495.1 Tupaia belangeri chinensis
TGAGAGGTTTTTGCTATAGGGTACATGCGCTTGCCAGACAGACAGAGAGAGAGACAGAGAGACAGAAAGCGAGAAATCACCCCCAGGGGGGATGCCCACACCATAATCCCTTCTCCATTCTTCTCTCGGGATCTTGGGCACGCACGCACACATGCCCAGTGTGAGTTTAAGTCACCGGGTTTGGGACTTAAACTGCGCGGTAGGCTACATGGGAGTCCAGCGACATAGCTGTTATACCAACTACTGGTCCCGGTGCAAAAAATTCTTAATCCATGCATAATTTTTATTTATATATTTATTTGTTTGTTTATTTTTAATCTTCCATATGGCATGCAGAGGGAGAAAGCACTCCTCACTGGGGCATGGTCACACCGCAATCTCTTCTCCCCCACTGCTTCATCCTGTTGGGATTTTGGGGCCTGCACTCACTTACACCTAGCATGTTTTTCAAGCTGCCAGGACCAGGATTTGAATTGTGATGGGCTATGTGGGATCCAGCTTTTTTTTTTTCTTTAGAGAGAGATATTTTACTATAGGGCATGTGCACTGGCCGGAGAAACAGAGAGACAGGAAACAAGAAATCACTCCCCAGAGGGGATGGTCATGCCACCATCCCTCCTCCTCCATTCTCCTCTCTGGATTTTGGGCACACACAGACACGCGTCCAATTTGAGCTTTAAGACACTCTCTGGGACTCTAACTGCAGTTGACTATGTGGGAGTCCAACGATGTAACCATTACGCCATCTGCTGGTTTCAAGGATCCAGCTTCTTCTCTCTCTTTTTTTTTTTTTTTGGGAAGCATTGTTTTTTTATTTAAGTTTCTTTCTTTATTTACTTATCTTTTAAATTTGACCAGAGAGGGACAGAGAGAGAGAGAGAACAAGTGAGAAAGCAACCCCCAAACAAGCCACCCAGACTTGAACCATGGTTGGCCACGTGGGAGTCCAGTGCCCTTAACCACCATGCTACCTGCCAGCCCCAGAGATCCAGCTTCTTAACCACCTGGCCATGGGGCCAGCCTATGAATAATTTCTTCATAATGTGCATTTTTCATAAACTTTTTGAAGACTGCTTGTACTGCAATTTAGCGCCACTGTCTTCATTACCGCTGAACTGCCGGCACTGTGACCCACATTGCTTTTGCATCATCAGTGCAAACATCAACACATCAAAAAGACAAGTACATGGACCAGCAGGTGGCGTGATGGTTAAGGGCACTGGACTCCCATGTGGCCAACCACGGTTCAAATCCTGGACCTGGTGGCTTGCTTTCTCACTTTCCCTCTCTCACCATCTCTCTCTCTTACTCTGTCCCTCTCTGGTCAAATTAAAATAAACAAACAAACAAATAAATAAATAAAATAATTCTTAAAAGAAAAAAAAAAAAGACAAGTATCTCAGGGCTGGTAAGTAGCATGGTGGTGAAGATGCTGGATTCTCACATGACCGACGGCAGTTTAAGTCCTGGACCCGATGGCTTTCTTTTTCACTTTCCCTCTCTCTCTCTGGTCAAAATCTAAAAATAATAACAATAAGTAACATTACATGAAATATTTAAAAATAAATAAAATTCAATCATCCTTTTTAAAAATTATTTTTATTGAATTTTATTTATTCATTCCTTTATTTTTTTTTTAATTTGATCAGATAGAAACACAGAGAGGGAGAGAGAGAGAAAGCGGGAAAGTAAGCTACCAGGCCCAGGACTAGAACCATGGTCGGTCATGTGGAAGTATCTAGCACCTTAAACACCATGCCACCTGCTGGTCCCATAATAATCCTTTTTTAAAAAAAGAAAAATACCTCAGTATTACTATAGAATTTTTTTTTCACTTGAAGATCGCAGAAGTGTAGGGACCACACGCTGAGAACTATTGTCCTAAAGAAAAAGAATGGCCTGATTAAACATAAAAGTAGGAATTATTGGGGCCAGATGTGTTTGGCAAGTGAAATCTCCTCGCTAACTGTGTTCCTGCTGTTGAGGACACAGCCCTCTTCTAGGTCATCCTGTTGGCAAGGCAGGCCAAGTCGCTCTGGAAGTCATGCATCTACTTACCTTGCTAGCTCCTTTTTTATCTTGCTGTCTCCTTTTTAATTGCCAGAGACCGTGTGCTCTTACCAGAGAGAGAGAAAGCACTTCCCACTGGGGCTTGGTCCCACCACAATCCCTCCTCCTCCGTGTCTCCATCCTGTCAGGATTTGGGACACACAGGCACATGGGCCCAGGGTGTTTTCCAGCTATGGAGCCAGGACTTGCACTGAGGTCAGCCATATAGGATCAAGCTCTCTTAACCACTAGGCAATGCGGCCGGCCCAGGAGGTAATCTCTCTCTCTCTCTCTTTTTTTTTTCCAAGAGAGATTTTTGCTATAGGGAGCATGTACTCACCGGGAGACAGACAGAAAATAAGAAATCACCCCCCGGGGGACAGCCACACCACAGTCCCTTCTCCTCGCTTCTTTCGGGATTTGGGGCACACCAGCACATGCGCCTGGAGTGAATGTCAAGCCTCTGGGTCCGAAACTCCAATCGCCGTGGACAATGTGGGAGTCCAGTGATGTGACCACTATGCCATCTGCTGGTCCCAGGAGGTGAATCTCGTCATCTGTTCTCAAACCCCCAGCCCAGTGGACTCAGTGTGGGTTGGGAAGTGTGTACTAATTCTCCTCCCACCACTCAAGATTAGAAGATTCCATTAGGTTTAGCATTTATGGCCTGTTGTGTGCTAAGAACTGGACAAATCATAAAAGAGGAAAACAAAAGGACTAAAGTGTGGCCTCTGTCCCCTGGGAGTTTAAGGAAACAGGTTAAAGGGCTACAGAAATAATAGGATAGTAAAACCAGTAATCAAATATAGAAGGCCATAAATATTATTCAGCTAGAGCTACAGGGGCCCTGAGGAAGAAATGGAAACGCTCTTGACCTGGGCTTTGAAGGATGAGTACAATATTTTTTCAGAGAGAGATTTTTTACTGTAGGGTGTATGCGCTTGTCAGAGAGAGGGACAGAAGTAAAAAATCACCCCCGGGGGTTTACTACGCCACAATCCCTCTCTTCCATCTTCCTCTTGGGATCTTGGGCACACACGTACATGTACTTGGAATGAGTTTCAAGCCACTGGTTCTAGGATTTGAACCATGGTCAGCCATGTGGGAGTCCAGTACCTTAGCCACTATACCATCTGCTGGCCCCTGATGAGTACAATTTTGAGAGAGAGGGAAATCAAAAGGTTTGTTTATTTTTTTAATGCATGTGCCCAGTGCATTTCAGACTGACTATGCTGGGGATTTGAACCATATTGCCATGTGGAATCCAGCTTTTCTTGAGCAGCACATTGCCACTGCACTACAGAGCCAGCCCTATCGCAAATCTTGAAGTCTGGTATTGCTAGTCTTCTAACTTTGTTGTCTTTCAATATTGTGTTCACAATCCTGGGCCTTTTTTTTTTTTAATTAACCATTACAAATGTCTTAGTTTTTTAGAATTATTTTTTACCTTTCTTTCTTTCTTTCTTTCTTTCTTTCTTTCTTTCTTTCTTTCTTTCTTTCTTATTTGACCAGAGAGAGACAGCATGAGAGAAAGAGAGAGAGAGAAAGCTGCCAGGTCTGGGACTTGAACCATGGTCAACCAAGCGGAAGTCCAGCACCCTTAACTACCATGCCACCTGCTGGCCCCTCTGGGTCTTTTTTGATTCTCCATATAAACTTTTTTGTACGTTTATTTTTATTCATGATAAAGTAGACTTCCATGCACAGCAGAGAGAGAGGGAAAGATAGAGAGAGAGAGAGAGAGAGAGAGCAGCAACTCCAACAGGTCTGCCATGTTGCCACCTAACTTCCCGCGGCCCCCCTTCTAGTCAGGGTGCCAGGCACGTGCAAAGACATCTAGCATGCTCCAGGCCAATGTGGGGATCCAAACCCATGGTCAGCCATGTGGCTTCCAGACTACAGTCCTATCTGCCACAAATGCACCCCTAGATGGGCCTCTCCATATACATTTTAAAATCAGATTGTCAATATTCACAAAATAAGTTGCTTGGATTTTGATTGGGATTCCATATTTTATTTCATTATTATTTCGTTAATCATTTCTAACCAATAATTTGTCCTTTTATATTTACTTCTTCTACTTTTTCTTTTTTCTTTCTTTTTTTTTAAGCTTTTGCCATAGGGGAAGTGTGCTCTCCAGAGAGAAAGAAAGACAATGAAAAGGAAAGTGAGGGAACCAGCAGATGGCGTAATGGCTATGTTGCTGGACTCCCATGTAGTCAACCGTGATTTGTGCCCTGGACCCAGCAGCTTAAAATTCACGCTGGTTGCATTTGTTTGCATGCCCAAAGTCCCTAGAGGAGAATGGAGAAGAGACTGCAGTGTGACCATCCTCCCAGGGGGAGATTTCTTACTTTCTGTCTCTCACTGTCTCTCTGGTGAGTGCATGTGCCCTATAGCAAAAATCTCTAAAGAAAAAAGGAAAGCAAGAGATCATCTCCCAGGTGGGTTGCCACACTACAACCCCTTCTCCTCCATGGCCCACCCCACTGGCCACCAAGCCTAGGCCCTGCCATACCTGCTCCTAGTGCATTGCTTAGTGCCCTACTGAGCGTCTCACCTTGGGGAGGTGTGGTTGAGGTGGTCTCTGACAGACGGTAAGGTAATGCTCACACAGGTGAGGCCACGCAGGGATTCCACATGGGGAGGATGAGCCCGAACAGGCCAACTGTGGGCACTTTGGGCTCCCTGATTCTGTTTGTCTGGTGTAAACTAAGGGTCAGTTCTTCCAGGACACCCCCATATAACTAAGGCTGCCGTGGTGTACCAGGCCCCAGTAACTTCTCAGCCATCGTAACCCTGACTACCCCAGGGATACTCCTCCATTTCTTTTTCTTCCTTTTTCTTTCTTTTTTTATTTTTTAATTTTTAATTTTTTTTTTTAGGGTTTTGCCATAGGACACATGTACTCTCTGATGACAGAGAGAGGAAAAGTGAGAAATCACCCCCCACACACACAGACACACACACACACACATGGGGGTGGGGGAGATGACTACACAGCAATCTCTTCTCCTCCATTCTTCTCTTGGGATTTTGGGCACGTACACACACATGTGCTGGTGCAATTTTCAAGCTGCCAGGTCTGGGACTTGAACCACTTTGACCATGTGAGAATCCAGTGCCTTAATCACCATTCCACCTGCTGGCCCCCTCCTCCACTTCCTGCTGCTCCCTTCAGACATCATACTCTGGCCCTCTATTTCCTTCCCCTTTTATGCTCCCCTACCTACCTATTTATTTAACAGCTGGAATTTTTTCTTTCTTTCTTTTCGATTTGCCAGAGGGTGCGTGCACTCAGGAGAGAGAGAGAGAGGGAGAGAGAGAGAGAGGGAGAGAGAGAGAGAAATCACCCTTTAATGGACCGTAGTCATGGCACAATCCTTTCTCCTCCATTTTTCTCTCCTGTAGGGGTTCTGGGCACTTACATGTGTTCAATGTGTTTTTCAAGTTGTCAGGGCTGGGAGTCAAACTGCTTCCATACTCACTAGGCCACCGATCCAGCTCATTAGGATTCTTCTTCTTTTTTTTTTTAATTTATTTAAATTTGACCAGAGAGAGAGAAAGTGAGAAGGCAAGCCACCAGGTCCAGGACTCAAACCATGGTTGGCCATATGGGAGTATCCAGAGCCTTAGTCACCACATCATCTGCTGGTCCCCCATTAGGATTCTTAACAGTAGTCCCAATAGCCAGCATTTACTGGGGTTTTTCAATGCTGGGCACAGAAGCTGTAACTGAGGCTTAGAGTTGTCATACAGGTTTGTCCAAGTTTATATAAACATGAAGGTTTAGGTCAGCGTGTCCAATGAACAGATAATTTTGAAACACGTTGTAATGTATAATTTAAATTTTTTTACTAGTCAAGTAATTTAAAACTTACCAGTAGCCAGAGACCAGCGGGTGGCATGGGGGTTAAGGGTGCTGGACTGCCACATGGCTGACTGCAGTTTGAGTCCCAGACCTGGTGGCTTGCTTTCTCTCTCTCTCTCTCATCTTACTGTGTCTCTCTGGGCAAATTAAAAAAAGTAAATAAATAAAGCTAAATAAAATAATTCTTAAAAAAAAAAAAAAAAACCTGGGGCCGGCAGTGATGTGGGTGGTTAAGGGCACTGAACTCCCACATGGACGACTGCAGTTCTACTCCCAGACCTGACAGCTAGCTTTCTCGCTTTCCCTTTCTTTCTTGCTCTGTCCCTCTCGGGTCAAATAAATAAATAAATTAAATAATTAAAAACAAAAACAAAACACCAAAAACAAAAACTTACCAGTAGCCAAATGAAAAAAGCAAATGAGAGGCCAGCCTGTGATTTGGTTAAGGTGATTGGATTCCACATGATCAACTGTGCAGTTCGAGTCCCAGACCAGGCAGCTTAGAAAACATACAAAGTGTGTGTGCATGCTTCAAATCCTGACCAGACAGAAAAATGGAGGAGAAGGGATTGAGGAGTGACCATGCCCTATGAGGGGCATTTTCTCACTTTCTCTTCTTCTCTCTCTGGTGTGTGCATGTTGCCCCCTTAGAAAAAAAAAAAAAAAAAAAAGAAAGTAAACAACAGGTGAAATTAATTTTTTTTTTTTAATTTTGGAGAGGATTTTGCTACGGGGCACGTGTGTTCGCCAGAAAGACAGAGACAGAGAAGCAGAAAGCGAGAAATCGCCCCCCAGGGGGGATGGCCATGCCGCAATCCCCTCTCCTCCATTCTCCTCACGGGATCTTGGGCACGCGCACATACATGTGCCTGGCGTGAGTTTAAGCCACCGGATCTGGGATTCGAATCGCGGTCTGCTACATGGGAGTTCAGCGACATAGCCATTACACTAACTGCTGGTCCCGGTGAAATTAATTTTATTAATACCTTTATTTAACTCAATATAGCCAAAACATTATTTCAAGTAGACCTTTTTTTTTAAAAAATGTATTTAAATCGGGCATGTACATTCACCAGACAGAGAGAGAGAAAATACCCCCTCATCCTTTTTCCTTCATTTCTTTATCCCATTAGGATTTGGGGCACATGTGAGTTTTTCAAGCCACTGGAGCCAGGATTCCATGTACACGTGTGCCCCAAGTCCTAATGGGATGGAGAAATGAAGGGGGACAATGGGGTGGGCTTTCTCTATCCCTCTCTCTGGCATGCACACCTGCCCTCTACTATAAAAAATTTCAGGGGCCAGCAGGTGGAGTGGTGGTTAAGGATGCTGGACTCCCATATGGCCAACCATGGTTTGACTCCTGGACCTGGTGGCTTGCTTTCTCACTTTACCCCTCTTTCTCACTCTGTTTCTTTCTGGTCAAATTAAAAAATAAATAAAGTTAAATAAAATCATTCTTCAAAAAAAAAAAACTATTATAAAAAAAAAATTTCATTAATGGGACCAGCAGTTAGCGTAATGGCTGGGTCGCTGGACTCCCCCGGAGTCAACC
>NW_006159733.1:1412980-1414851 GCF_000334495.1 Tupaia belangeri chinensis
CAAAAAACAAACAAACAAACAAACAAACAAAAACCTCTCAAAAAAAAAAAAAAAAGACTATCTACTTTAAGGGGCTCCCTGCATATGTGTGCTTGCCAGAGACAGAGAGACAGAGAAAGACAGGGAGAAGGCACCCATCATGGGGGATGGTCACACTGCAATTCCTTTTCCTTCATTTCTCCCTCCTTTTGGGATTTTGAGCACACACACATACACACACACATGCCCATCATGTTGTGTGGGGTTTTTTTTTGAGAGATTTTTGCCATTGGGCACGTGCACTTGCCAGAGAGACAGAAAGATGGCCACGCCACAATCCCTTTTCCTCCAACCTCCTCTTGAGATTTTAGGCACGCAAACATACTTGTCCGACATGAGTTTCAAGTCACCAGTTCTGGTACTCAAATAGCAGTTATCCATGGGGGAGTCCAGTGCCTTAACCACAACGCCACTTGCTGGCTTTGCCCAGCGTGGTATTTTTAATTTTAATTTTATTTTATTTTGTATTTTTGAGAGGTTTTCGCTATAGGGCTCGTGCGCTCGCCAGACAGACAGAGAGAGCCAGAGAGAAGACAGAAAGCGAGAAATCACCTCCCAGGGGGGATGGTCACACCGCAATCCCTTCTCCTCCATTCTCCTCTCGGGATCTTGGACACGCACACACAAGCGCCCGGCGTGAGTTTTAAGCCACTGGGTCCGGGATGTGAACCACGGTCGACTATGTGGGAGTCCAGCAACATAGCCATTACGCTAGCTGCTGGTTCCCTATTTTTATTTTTTTTTTTGAGAGGTTTCTGCTATAGGACACGTGCACTCGCCAGAGAGACAGAAAGCAAGAAATCACCCCCTGGGGGGATGGCCACGCTGCAATCCCTTCTCCTCCATTCTCCTCGCAGGATCTTGGGCACGCACGCACGTGCGCCCGGTGTAAGTTTAAGCCACCAGGTCTGCGACTCGAACTGCAGTTGACTACGTGGGAGTCCAGCGACATAGCCATTACGCTAACTGCTGGTCCCCCATTGTGTTTTTTAAGCCACTGTTTCTAGGCCTTAGCGTGTGCTGTCAGCCATGTAGGATCCAGCTGCCTTCACCACCAAGCTGTAGGCTAGCCCATGTCGTAGCCTTTCTAAGGATGCTGAGGCTGAGGCGGCCACACGCTGTGAAAACAGTCAGGCACACAACTACTTTCCTAGACTGTTTGTCCTGGCCGCCAAAATCCAGGTCTGGGCCAGTGGTCAGAATGTACTGAAGTATAGTACTGGAAGCCACATGGCAGTCCCAAGTTCAGATTCCCAGGTTGGCCTGAAAACATGCCAGGTGCATGCACAGTCCTGAGATCCTCATGGAGCCGGAGAGCTGGGGAAAGGGGATTGAGGCATGATGAGAGCCTGTCGAGCATCTCTTTCTCTCTCTCTCATGCACTAGTGTGTTCTCGATTGTGAATAAAATAAACAAACTTGGGGGGCCAGCTGATTGTGTAGTGGTTATGTTGCTAGACACTCCCACATGACCGACCACAGTTTGAGTCCCAGACCTGGCACGCTGGGCATGTGGGCGTGCGTGCCCAAAATCCAAGGAATAAAAAGGATTGCAGTGTGGCCATCCCCCCAGAGGGGTGCTTTCTCACTTTCTGTCTCTCTGGTGACTGCATGTGCCCTACAGAAAAAATTTGTCTAAAAACAATCTTAAAAAATATCGAAGGGACCAGCAGGTGGCATAGTGGTGAAGGCACTGGACTTCTTGGGGTTTTTTTTTAGAGGTTTTTGCTATACGGCACATGTGTTCACCAGAGAGAGACAGAAAGCGAGAAATCACCCCCGGGAGGATGGCCACACTGCAATCCCTTCTCCATTCTCCTCTCAGGATCTTAG
>NW_006159733.1:1433427-1433835 GCF_000334495.1 Tupaia belangeri chinensis
GGCCAGCTGATTGTGTAGTGGTTATGTTGCTAGACACTCCCACATGACCGACCACAGTTTGAGTCCCAGACCTGGCACGCTGGGCATGTGGGCGTGCGTGCCCAAAATCCAAGGAATAAAAAGGATTGCAGTGTGGCCATCCCCCCAGAGGGGTGCTTTCTCACTTTCTGTCTCTCTGGTGACTGCATGTGCCCTACAGAAAAAATTTGTCTAAAAACAATCTTAAAAAATATCGAAGGGACCAGCAGGTGGCATAGTGGTGAAGGCACTGGACTTCTTGGGGTTTTTTTTTAGAGGTTTTTGCTATACGGCACATGTGTTCACCAGAGAGAGACAGAAAGCGAGAAATCACCCCCGGGAGGATGGCCACACTGCAATCCCTTCTCCATTCTCCTCTCAGGATCTTAG
>NW_006159733.1:1433934-1434342 GCF_000334495.1 Tupaia belangeri chinensis
TGTCCCTGACACTGGACTTCGGTATGGCTGACTGTGGTTTGAGTTCCAGACCCAGCAGCTTGAAAATCATGCCAAGTGTATGTGTGTGCCCATAATCCCAGGAGGAGAATGGAGGAGAAGGGATTGTGATGTGGCCATCCCCTCTTGGGGCCTGATTTTTCACTTTCCCTCTCACTGACTCTCTGGTGAGCACTTGGGTCCTATGGCAAAAACCTTAAAAATGAACAAATTCTGGAGGCGGCAAATGGCATGGTGGTTAAGGTCACTGGACTCCTATATGGCTGGCTGCAGTTCAAGTCCTAGACCTGGCAGTTTCCTTTCTCATTTCTCTTTTTCTCTCTTTCTGTTCCTCTATGGTCAAATTAAAGCAAATAAACAAAGTTAAATAAAATAATTCTTTTTTTTTTT
>NW_006159733.1:1434490-1443006 GCF_000334495.1 Tupaia belangeri chinensis
CCCGGTGTGAGTTTTTAAGCCACCGGGTCCGTGACGCGAACAGCGGTCGACTACGTGGGAGTTCAGCGACATAGCCATTACACTAACTGCTGGTCTCAATAAAATAATTCTTTAAAAACAAATTCTGGTTTGACTAGTCCAATAGTCCAGTTCAAATCTTGACCCTGGTGGCTTGAAAAACACACCAGACTTGAAAGCATGTGTGTCCCAAATCCAGACAGGATGGAAAAATAGAAGAGAAGGGATTGTAGTACGGCCACGCCCCATGGGGGTGTGATTTCTCCCTCTCTCTCCCTCTCAGGAGAGTGCATTTACCCTCTGGCTATTAAAAAAAATTCAGGTCTTTGTGATCTAAGAATGTTATCCTCTAATTGGGGACAAGATTTTACAGTAGATTATTTCTCTCAGCTCAGCCAGTGGCATGGTGGCTAAAGCAGCTGGATCCCACATGGACAACTATGTGATTTAAGTCCCAGACCCAGCAGCTTGGAAGGTACTCCAGGCACGAGTATGTGTACGTGTGCCCAAAATCCCAAGAGAAGAATGGAAGAGAATGCTGAGTTGTGGTCCCCCCCCCCCACCCAGGGAGTAATTTCTCACTTTCTCTCTCTCTCTCTCTCTCTGACTCTTTGCAGCAAGCACACCTACCCTATAGAAAAATTACAAAAATAAATAAATAAAAGAATAAAAGTGTCTCAAAATGCTACAGGAGGGGCCAGCAGGTAGCATGGTGAAGGTGCTGGATTCCCACATGGCTGACCATGGTTCAAGTCCTGGACTTGGCAGCTTGCTTTTTCACTTTCCTTCTCTCTCTATCTCTCTCTGGTCAACTTCAAAAAAGTAAAATAAAAATAATGACAATGAATAAAATTAAATAAAACAATTCTTTAAAAAATATGCTATAGGGGCCTGAAATTTAATCTTTTAAAAGTGTATTTGTTGGGGCTAGCAGGTGACATGGTGGTTGGGGTGCTGGACTCTCACATGGTCGACTGCGGTTCAAGTCCTGGACCTAGCAGCTTGCTTTCTCACTTTCCTTCTTTCTCTCTCTCTCTCTCTGGTGAGCATATGTGCCCTACAGAAGATTTTAAAATGATGATAATAATAGATTACATAAATAATTCTTAAAATAAAATGTATTTGTTGGATAGTGAGACCATGTCTAAAACAGAATTGGACTTGATTTTGTCCCAGCTCGGAGGCTGAGGCAGTAAGATCACAACAGTAAGAACTTGTGTTGGGACCGCAGGTGGCATGGTGGCTAAGGGCGCTGGGCTCCCACAAGGCCGACCACGGTTTGAGTTCCAGATGTGGCAGGGTGCTTTCCTATTCGCTCTCTCATGCTCTCTCTCTCTCTCTCTCACACACACGCACACACACACACACACACACATACACACTATCACTCTCTGGTCAAATTAAAATAAATAAATGGATAAATAAAGTTAAATAATAAAGTAATTCTTTAAAAAAAAAAAGAAGAAGTTATGTTTATGGGACCAGCAGGTGGTGTCGTAGTTAATGCGCTGGACACTCCCACATGGCTGACTACGGTTTGAGTTCTGAATCTGATAGCTTGCTTTCTTGCTTTCTCTCTCTCTCTGTGTGTCTCTTTCTGATTAAATGAATAAATAAAATTGAATATTTTTTTTTTAAAAAAGAACTTGTCTTTTTAAAAACGTATTTGTTAAAGAAGCTGACATTTTCTTTTGGGAACTGTTATTTTTTTCTAGGGTGGGACAAGAATGTCTGCTCCCTTCCGCATGTCTCTGTTGTTATTCTTCTGCCTTAGTAAACGTCCGGGAAGAACAGATTTTCCCTGGCCAGGAGCCAGGTTAGTGGAAAAGTTCTTTGCCTTGAGGCCCCCTCTGGTCCATGGGGCAGTCCTCTGACCACTGACTGGACTCACTAACCCCGTGGCAGCCAGGAAGGGAAGCATAGAACCGCAGAACTCTGGAAGCAAAGGAGAGGGTGGTGAGCTGTCATTTCCTGGTGACCTACTTCATGCAGATGCTGTGCTAGGCTCCCTGCACAGGTGATCTCTCCCTCCCACCACCTCCGAGCTCAGTATCGACACCTGTGGAACACCGAACTGGAGACGCAAAGAGCTGCTCTTGGGGCCACGAAGCTCTTGTAGTAACCCAGAGCTCCCATGAGCCCAGGTTCACAGCCTTCCAGACTGCAGATTGTGGTGCTTTTTGCCCATCCATAGAGCAGAGGGAGGGTTGTCCAGCCAGAAAATGGTCACATGCGCATTCTGTTTCCATGTGAACTAGGCCTGCCAGGGTGCTTCAGGTTGATTTCAGTGTCTAGAAGCCAGAACCAGATACTCAAGACAGAAAGCGAAGACGCTGCACTTTCCCCACGACGAGGTTCAGCGTCAGGAAACCCAGGAGTGCTTTTTGATCTTTCGTTTTATTTTATTTATTTATTTATTTATTTTTCCTGATAAGTTAGAAGACTTCTGGAGCCCTGTTGCTTTAAGCTGAAGTTCTTGTTTGGGAGGAGACTGGGAGGGCAGCGGATGGTGCACGCCTACCTGGGCAACCTGCGTTAGGTGTGGCTGGAGCGGCTTGGGATGCGAGGTGGGCGGGGGGCGGGCTGAAAGTTGGAGCAAGCAGGAAGTGAACCGAGGGCTGCCGGGGAGGAAACAGGCGAGGCGACTTCTGCTGTGGACGGGTCTGAGCTGCTGGGAGACATGGTGAGTGAACCGGGAACCAGCAAAGGGCTGATGTAAAGAGGAGCCGGAGTGGGATCTGGCCTGGGAGTTGGCGGGGACGGGACAGGAGCATTGGTGCGAAGTCAGAGGGCTGGGTGGGCGCTGCTGTGGCCGCTTTGACAACTTGGCTGCAAATAGCCCTAAGGTGTCTGGGCGGGGAGCCGGCTCCTTCTCTGCTGCCTCCCTCTGGGACCTTGTGGACAGGAGGAGGACGTCGGTGGGGGTGGGGGTCGGAATTCCAGCCGGAGTTGTAGTCACCCTCCTCCTCCTCCTACCCCCGCTGGGGCTGGAGCCCGGTGTCACAGGGCCAGGGCAGCGTTTCTGTTGTCCCCAGCTCAGATTCCAGCCCAGTGGCAGTAGCTCTCCCCCTCGCCCTTTCACTTTACCCCTATACAGAAACCCAAAGAATTTCTCTGGACCCAGAGCCCAAGGAATCGGCCCTTGCTCTCTAAACCAGAGGAGGAGAGTTAAGGAGTTTATTAAAAGAATCAGAAGGTGGTTTTCTGCGATAATCTAGTATGACCCACACCCCTGGCCTGTTTCTGGAGCTCCAGCCGGTCAGGGAGGGAGGAGCTTAATAATGTTTTTCCTCCCTGTTGAAAAACTTTATCATGAAGTCTCCGGGATGAGGCATCAGCCAGGGAGGCCCGATGTCCATTTCCCCAGCACGAAGGCCGGTGTTTTTATTTCATATCTGCTGAGCAGGCAGTGGCCTGCTGCCCGTGCCTGGTGCTAAGTTATGGGGAAAGCAGAAGTGTGCGGCTCAACGGCTCGTGGAGCCGTTGGGGGCCGTGGTCGTGGGTCTGTTCTGGGTCCCAGAAGTGGAACTAGGGCTAGAAGGCCAGGAGGTGTGGGAAACAGGGCTGCTCTCACAGCCGTGCAGAGAGAGAGGTGGGCTTGGCCGGGGAGGGTTTCTGAGGGCCAGCACAGACACTCTTCCTGAAGACCCAGTGGGACCAGGAAGGGGGATGGTTCTGGGCACTGGGGGGCCACCCGGGGGGGGGGCTGGAGGGTACCTGTGTTATAGGAAAGCATTGTGAGAGGCTGGCCCTGCTGTCTTCTGGGGTCCAGTTGGAGGAGCACTGGAGAGGGTGCTTTTCCTTGTCAGTGACCTGGAGTACCCCAAAAGAAGTTTTATTTCTTTATTTACTTTTAAAAAATTTGCCAGAGGGACCAGCAGTTAGCACAATGACTATGTCGCTGGATTCCCACATAGTTGACCACGGTTTGCGTCCCGGACCCGGTGGCTTAAAACTCATGCCGGGCGCGTGTGCATGCGTGCCCAAGATCCTGAGAGGAGAATGGAGGAGAAGGGATTGCAGCGTGGCCATCCCCCCTGGGGGATGATTTCTCGCTTTCTGTCTCTCTCTGTCTGGCGAGTGCATGCGCCCTATAGTAAAAACCTCTCCAAAAAAAAAATTTGCCAGAGGGTGCATACATTTGCCAGAGAGAGAGAGAAAGTGAGAAAACAATCTATGGGGTGTGTTTACACCACAATCCTTTCTTTCCATCTCTTCCTCCTTTCGGATTTTGGGCTTGCGTGCACGTGCGCCTGGTTTTTCTCACCTTGCCATGTGCTGGACTTGAACTACATGGTTGGCCATGTGGGATCTGGCTGTCTTAACCATCATGCCAATAACTGGCCCATTTACTTACTTATTTAAAAAAAAATTTTATTAGTTTTTTTCTGAGGGGACTGTGTGTTTGGCAGAAAGAAGCAAAAAGAGAGGGAAAGTTAGAAATCACCTGCCATGGGGGGATGGCTTCCTGCAATCCCTTCACCTCTATTCTCCCCTTAGGATTTTGGGCATGCACACACACTTGCCCGGCATGTTTTTCAAGACTTTGGGTCTGGAACTCCAACTGCAAAGTCAGCCATGTGTAATCTGGCTGCCATAATCACCTGTTGGCCCACTTTTATTTTTTTCTTTCAGTTGGCTATCGGGTGCACATGCTTGCCAGAGACGGAAAGAGAGAGAAATCATTCTCCAGGGGACGCATGGCCACCTACAGTTCCTTCTCCTTCATTCACTTCTTGGGCTTTCAGCATGTGTGCATGGGCACCTAACATCTTTTTCTTTTATTCTTTTTCTCTCTCTCTCTCTCTTTTTTTTTTTTTTGATAGGTTTTTGCTATAGGACGCGTGTGCTCACCAGAAAAACAGAGAGAGCCAGAGAGACAGAAAGCGAGAAATCCCCCCAGGAGGGATGGCCACGCCACAATCCCTTCTCCTCCATTCTCCTCTCAGGATCTTGGGCATACATGCACACGTGCCTGGCGTGAGTTTTAAGCCACCTGGTCCAGGATTCGAACCATGGTTGACTACATGGGAGTTGACATAGGCATTATGCCAACTGCTGGTCCCTCTTTTTCTCTCTTTTTTAAAAACTTATTTATTTAATTTTATTTATTCATTCATTTATTCATTTTATTTTACTTTTAATTTGACCAGAGTGAGACACAGAGAGAGAGAATGAGAAAGAAGGCCACCAGGTCTGGGACTCAAACCGTGGTTGACCATGTGGGAGTGTCCCGTGTCTTAACCACCACGCCACCTGCTGGTCCCCTCTTTTTCTCTTTTAAAGGTTTTTGCCTTTAGGGTGTATATGCTCACCAGAGAGACACAGAGACAGTGAGAGATCATCATCCGGGGGGATGGCCACGCCACAACTCCCTTCTCTATTCTCCTCCTGGGATCATGGGCACTCATGCACATGTGCCTGGTGTGGTTTTGAAGCCACCTGGTCCAGGACTTGAACCCCAGATGGCCACGGGGGAGTCCAGTGACATGACTGTTACACCATCTGCTGGCCCCAACACCTACCATGTTTTTCAAGCCACCAGGTCTGGGACTTAAACCTCACAGTTGGCCATGATGGATCCAGTACCTTAACCACTGTGCCATCTGTTGGCCCACTTATTTATTTAATTATTTATTAAGGTTTATTTCTCTATTAAGGGTGTTTGTGCTCACTGGAGAGAGAGAGAGAAGGAAAGTGAGAAATCACCTGTCCCCCACCCCCCAGGGGGGGGTATGGCCACACCACTATCCCTTCTCTATTCTCCTGGGATCTTGGTCATATATGCACATTCACCTGACATGATCCTCAAGTCGCCAGGTTGGAGACTCAAACTGATCAGCCATGTGAAAGTCCAGTGCCCCTACCACCTCACCACATGTTGGCCATCTTGGCCTACTTTTTTTTTGGGGGGGAGGAGCAATTTTGGCTGTAGGGTGTACTAGCCAGAGAGACAGAGAAACAGAAAGTGAGAAATCACCCCCAAGGGGGCATGGCCACACCTCAATCCCTTCTCCTCCATTCTCGTCTTGGGATTTTGGGCATGCATGCACGTGCGCCTATTGTGAATTTTAAGCCTCCAGGTCCCAGCCACAGTCGACTACATGGGAGTCCAGGGACATAACCGCTACGCCATTTGCTGATTCCTGGCCTATTTCTTTTTTTTTTTTTTTCTTTTTTGAGAGATTTTCGCTATAGGGCGCGTGCGCTCGCCAGACAGACAGAGAGAGACATAGAGACAGAAAGCGAGAAATCACCCCCCAGGGGGGATGGTCATGCCGCAATCCCTTCTCCTCCATTCTCCTCTCGGGATCTTGGGCACGCACGCACACGCGCCCGGCGTGAGTTTTCAGACACTGGGTCCGGGACGCGAACCGTGGTCGACTACGTGGGAGTCCAGCGACATAACCATTATGCTAACTGCTGGTTCCCGGCCTATTTCTTTTTAAAGTTCCTTTCTTCCATGAGAGAGAAACAGGACCCCAGCTTCATGCTGCAATCTACCCCAGCCTAATTCAGCTCCACATCGTGAGCAAGCACGGGCCCAGGGTGCTCAGGGAGGTCTCTGAACGGGAACCCAGGACCTTTCCATGCAGGTCAGCCTCACGGAGCACTGCGTTATTGCTGTACCACCATCCAGCTTCCCAAAAAGTAGTTCCACCTAGTCTGTCTAGCGTCAGATCTCGCCTCTGGAGCTGAAAGATACTATTTATTTATTTTGTAAATTATAGGAGTAATACAAAAACATCCTCTTTGGGGCCAGCAGGTAGTATGGTGGTTAGGGCACTGGACTCCCACATGGCTGACTGTGTGATTTGAGTCCTGGAACCAGCAGCTTGAAAAACCCCGTAGGGCATGTATGTGTGTGTGTGTGTGTGTGTGTGTGCGTGTGCCCAAAATCCTGAGAGGAGAATGAAGGAGAAGGATTGTGGCAATGGCCATTCCTGGGTATGGGAGGGTGATTCCTCACTTTCCTTCTCTCTTTCTCCTGGGATTGCACATGCCCTATGGCAAAAACCAGAAACCAAAACAAGAGAGAAAAAAGCATGCTCTTTGTTACCAATGCAAATATGACAAAAATCTAAAGTTCCCCTTAGGCCATACCCACCCCTGGCCCCTGGGCTGAGTCTCTCCCTGTTCCTCTACCACTTGGCCTAATTAACTCCTGTGTTGCTGTCCAGGAGGAGGCCAGTGGAGGTGGAGGAAATGACCGAGTGCGGAACCTTCAGAGTGAGGTGGAGGGCGTCAAGAATATCATGACCCAGAACGTGGAGCGGATCCTGGCCCGAGGAGAAAACCTGGACCACCTCCGCAACAAGACAGAGGATCTGGAGGCCACAGTGAGTCAGGGAGCCTGTGGAGGGCTGGAGGAGGAGGGGGAGGGCAGACTGCTGGGAAGAAGTTGTTTTAGTAGGGCAGCATGAACAGGAGGACGGAACTCTGCCATTTCAATGGTCTTGTCATCTGCTTTGGAAATAATACGAACCGAGTTTCCACTTCTGATCTGGCTCTGCCTCAACGATTGGTCTGGAGTCCAGGAAATGGGTGCAGTGACTGGGGCCTGGGGTGGGGTGGAAAATGTCTGTAGAGGCATTCTCTAAAACAGACAGGCAGCTCTGTCGTCCCCAGGATTTCTTCGGCTTCTCTTTTATGAAACTTGTTTTCTCTTTGAAACATGCCCTTGACAATCCGTTGGACGTGACCTCCCCAGGGCAAAAATATTGGCTCTGGGAAAATCCTCCTAGGTCCTTTGGCCTTCTCTAGGAGTTATTAGGCAGGGGGTAGAAAGCTGCTAGAGTCTTGCCGAGTCAGCTTTAAAAAGAAGCTGGGAAGGGCAGTGAAGTGCTTTGATCCTGGCCCTCTGGCAGCTGAAGGTTAGAATAATATCTCCCAGTCATCTTTCTAGACCTCATTCTGCTCTCTCTCCAGCTGGGGGCCAAAGCCAGCTGCTCGGGGAGTTCAGCAAAGGCAGGAGCCTCAGGGTTTGTGTAGTGGGGAGACTGGCTATGGCTTTCTGTGTCCTCTGTGAAATCCTGTGTATTCTCCTTTGTGTTCCTGGATTTAGTTCCTCTTTCCACAGCCTAATCCGGGCAACACAGTCTGGGAAACTTGGTATCTGCAATTTAAGAAGTTTCCTTTCCTTTTTTTTTTTTTTTTTTTTTAGAGATTTTTATAGGGCGCATGTGCTCGTGGGAGAGACAGAGACAGAAAATGAAGGGAGTAGCAGTTAGTGTAATGGCTACGTTGCTGGACTCCCGTAGTCGACCATGGTTCGAGTCCTGGACCTGGTGGCTTAAACTCACGCCGGGCATGTGTGTGTGTGTGCCCAAGATCCCAAGAGGAGAGTGGAGGAGAAGGGCTTGTGGCATGGCCATCCCTCCGGGGGGTGATTTCTCACTTTCTGTCTCTCTGTCTTTCTGGTGAGCACATGTACCCTATAGCAAAAACCTCTGGAAAAAAAAAAAAAAAAAAGAAAAAGAAAAAATTAATTTGGGACC
>NW_006159733.1:1443037-1447627 GCF_000334495.1 Tupaia belangeri chinensis
GTTGGCGTAATGGCTGTATCACTGGACTCCCATGTAGTTGACCGCGGTTTGAGTCCCAGACCTGGTGGCTTAAACTCATGCTGGGCACATGTGCATACATGCCCAAGGTCCCGAGAGGAGAATGGAAGAGAAGGGATTGCGGCGTGACCATCCCCCAGGGGGTGATTTCTCGCTTTCTGTCTCTCTGTCTCTTTCTTTCTGGTGAGTGCACATGCCCTGTAGGAAAAACCTCTCCAAAAAAAAAAAAAATTCTCAATTTGAACTTGGCCCTCCAGATTGTTATGAAGGGACACATGTCCAGGCAGGAGGCTAGAGCGTTTACTTAATCGCTCATGAGCGTCAGTAAGGTAACTGTTGGGACACGCAGGCTTCTGATTCTGTGTCCCAGTGGGAGGGACTGCGGGGTCACTCACTCTTCCTTTCCCCCAACAGTCCGAGCACTTCAAGACGACCTCGCAGAAGGTGGCTCGGAAGTTCTGGTGGAAGAACGTCAAGATGATTGTCGTCATCTGCGTGATCGTGTCTATCCTCATCATTGTCATCGTGCTCCTTGCCACTGGTGTCATCCATTGAGTAGCTTAGGGAGCCCTTCCCAGCCCGCCCCTTTCTTTGGGGGCATCCCTCCATGATGGGTGCCAAGAGGGGCCCCCTCTCCTGTCATCTCCCACAGGAATGCTGCTTGGTCCTCCTGCCCCTCTGCCACTTCGTATGCTCCAGGGAGCACCTCGGTCCTCCAGCAGGAGAGAGCTGGACTGTGGCTGCTTTTCACAGACCGTAGAGTGGGTTGAGGTGACCAGAGGGCCCAGCGTGTGGCTGGGAAACTGTTGGTGGGTGGCAGGCAATAAAGACCTTTCAGTATCTCTCTGTGTGAGGCACGTTCACCCACCCCATTTCACCTTTGCCTCCTGAGGCCACCCTGTGGCTCAGGTTCTCCCATTCGAGACCCAAGTGTGTTTTGAGAATGAGTGGGACCTCCCTGTCTTTGTTCCTCTCTGGTCCATCCATTGTCATAGGTGTCTAGAGCTGGAATTTTCCAGGGGGTCCTGGCATATAGACAGTCCAAAACCTGGGACCAGCAGATGGCATAATGGTTATGTCGCTGGACTCCCACATGGCTGACTGTGGTTCGAGTCCCAGACCCGGCAGCTTAAAACTCATGCCAGGTGCATGTGCATGCGTGCCCAAAATCCTGAGTGGAGAATGGAAGAGAGGGGATTGCAGAGTGACTTCACACCTGGGAGGGGGGGTGATTTCTTGCTTTCTGTCTCTGGTGAGCATACATGCCCTATAGCAAAAAATGTCAAAAAAAAAAAAAAAAAAGAAGAAGAAAAGAAAGAAAATCTGAAACTACAGCACACAGCATTTGAGAGTAGCATACGATTTTTTTTTTCCCTTTGGTTTTGCTATCGGGTCTGTGTACTATCTGGGGGAAAAGAGAAAATGAGAAATCACCCCCCAGGGAGCATGGCCACACTGCCGTCCACTCTCCATTCTCTAGGGATTTTGGGCATGCATGCACACGGGCCTGTCATGTTTTCCAAGCCCCTGGGTCTGGAATTTGAACCATGCCTTCAGTCATACGGAATCTAACCTCCTTAACCTCCAGCCACTTGCAGGCCCAAGCATGAAAGACTATTTCTTTTTCTTTTTCTCCTTTTTTTTGGTAGAGGTTTTTGCCTTTGGGTGTGTGCACTTGCCAGAGGAAGAGAGAGGGATAGAACCAGTGAGTGGGAAAGTGAGAAATCACCCCCTAGAGTGGATGGCCACACCACAATCCCTTGTCCTCCATCCTCCTCCTGGAATCTTGAGTATGGACACACACACATACCTGGTGTGAGTTTCAAGCCACCACGTCTGGGACTTGAACAGTGGCTGGCTATGCGGGATATAACCACTATGCCATCTGCTGGCCCCACATGCAAGATTATTAAGTGATCCCTTGGGTCCTGCCATATCCCTTTAAAAAATAAAAAGTTATTTCTTCCATGAGAGAGACAGGCACCCCCAACAAGGTCGCCTCATTGTCCTTCACATCTGGCCTCAAGTGGCTCTTGATCCCAGGGAGCCATGTGCCCTGGCATATTCAGGGAGATCTCTGGATACAAAGCTGAGACCTTCCCATGAAGCTCAGCCTCAGGGTTTTGGGATTTGCAGCTGCACCACTGTCCAGTCCCTTGCCACACCCCTTTATTACTTCGTATCTGGAATTGCTAGATGAGCCGTGGAGCCTACTTAGAGCATTTAGGACCTGGTTTAGGCCCTCCTGCCTCCACCATTGCCATATCTCTTCTATGGCCCAGTTGCAGTGTAGAGCTGAAGGTTGGGGTGGCTGGACTGCTTTTTGTCTTCTTGTGGTGCCGCACGCTCTGTTTTCCTAGTGTGCTCCTTTGTCTGCTTGCTGGGACCAGCAGGGCCTCTGGGCCTCAGTTGTTCAAGGGGGACATGCATTTCATCCCATGCTGGGCTCAGGCAGTGTCACAGGACAAGGCCTGTGGCCCTCCTTCCTCTCCAGGCACAATGAGCCTTCTGTCTTCGGGCCTTCCTCCTCCCCACCAGGTTCCACCGTCATTGTCTGTCCTGGCCGCCTTGGTATGTGGGGAGTGTCCTTGCCATCTCTGTCCTTGTCTCCCTCGTAACCTTTCCCGAATTCGAAACAACCGGTTATAGGGAGGAATCGGGGTAGGGGCAGGGATGAGGGACAGGATTTGGGAAAAGTCGGATTCTGGAATCATTCCCTGAAATCTGGGGGAAGAAAGCACAGAAAAGGCTATGTCCACTCTCTCTCTCCTCAGTCCCCCTCTGGACTCACGGTCCAAGAAACTGGGGGGGAGTCTCTGGCTTGGGAACCACCCATCTGGGGCAGGGTGCAGGTCTGTGAAACACTCCTTCCTTGGGTCGTCTGTGGCACAGAGGCTCAGCCCAGGGAGGGAAGCCCTTAGCCCCTCTTGGTTAAAAGGACCTCACCTGAACTGTAAGGGGGAGGCATGAGTGGGGTGGACAGCAGGCAGCTGGTGACATCTACAGCAATGAGAGGAGAGGAGGGGTAGTGTCAGCCCTGGAAGGCTCTGGAGCCGGGGCAGACACACCAGCTTCCTTCACCACTTGATCCGGTTCATGCCATGGCAGAGATCTCTGCCTTCCTGGTGAACACAGAGACACAGAAAAGCTCTGGCTAGCACCTTCCCCATGGGGGGTCCCCGTTCTTTTTAATCCGAGGTGAAATTTGCTGAGCATACAGCTTGCCATTTATTAAAGAATTATTTATTTATTTGTTTATTTAATTTGACCAGAGAGAGACAGAGAAGGAAAGTGAAAGCAAAAGCGGGCAGGTCCAGGACTAGACTCACAGTCCACCCTGTGGGAGTCCAGCCTCTTAACCTCCACACCTCCTGCGGGCCCCCAGTTTGCCTTTTTAAAGTACAATTTAGTGGCATGTAGTGTATTCAGAATATTGTGCAACTGCCACTCTGGTTTCGAAACGTTGAGTGTGCGTGTCGGGTGGGTCTGTTCTTGGTTATGGGTGAGGTGCACTCACTGAGGTGAAGACGCTGCCTGCTTGTCCAGGGCGTCTCTGGCATCCAGCTTCACCACCACACTTGAATGAATGAACGAGTGATGCCTCTCTGGCCACCTTGGACCTACCCGATCTGGGATGCAGCCAGCCTTATGGAAGGTTCCAGCGCCTACTCCACCGCGCCCATTTCATAGCTGGGGCTCCAAGTGCGCCTAGCGGGCAGACCTGGCCCCAGAACGTCCAGGCACAGCAGTTCCTAATTCTCCAGCCTGGGGTGTCATCCGAAGCCAAGCGCCGGCGGTCCAGGAAGAGGCACACCATAGACCTGGGTCGCTGTAGTCGGCTGCTTTCGGTTTGACCGGGTCTCGGTCGCTGATCTCGGAAGGCGCGCCCCCCGCCCTCACCGAGAGGGCCGGCCCCGCCCCGGCCTCCGCTTCCTCTGGGGCAGCTGGCACTGCAGCGATCAGAGGCGCCGGGACGAGGTGGCGGCGGCGACGATGGTGAGAGTCCGGGCGGCCGGCAGAGCGGGACAGAGCGCGGAGTGGAGGGTGGGAGACAGGAGTCGGAAGTCCGAGGGCGGGGGCGTCCTCCCGCACCTGCGCTGGCTAGACCCGGAGAGGGGACCACAGCTGGGAGCTGGACGAGATCCAGACCCCAGTGCCCCTCGCACAGTGGGAGGGAGTGAGCTGTGCGTCCTGTCGGGGCTGCCCCCATGAGCGAGGCTCGGGCTCCAGTCCCCTAGGACTGAAGTGGCTAAGGGCACCAGGCCGGGATCTCAGCGCTGTGACCCTGGGCAAGTCACTTAACCTCCCCGAGCTTCCCTTTCCGTAGCTGGAAAGTGGGGTCAGCAATACCTGGCTTGCTGGGTCCTTGGAACAGTGCAGCCACCCGGAACCCACCACTAAGTGGTCAACAGTGCGATGACCTCTTCAGCCGCTCGTGCTGGTGCTCGTGCTCGGGGCTGTGAGCAGCCAAGCCTGGCCCAGGAGCTGGAAACCTGAGCAGATGGGGAGGTAGAGGCGGTTCCAGCTCCTGGCAGGATGTTTGTTACAGGGCAAACTCCTTCCCCAGGGAAA
>NW_006159733.1:1447658-1456340 GCF_000334495.1 Tupaia belangeri chinensis
GGGAGGCGTTTACTGTAAAAGTTCCCTGGAGTTATCAGGGTGCATGGGCCTGGCTCCCTCTTAACCTCCCTATTGGGTGACACATTCCTGGTTGAGTCACCCCTCTCCTGCTGCAGACTCTGGCCTCTGTCCTCACTTGCCATCTCCAAGGCAAAGGTGGCGGAGACAGCTCCTGCCAGTTTGCCCCTCCTCTGGGGATCCCAAAAAGATAGGCTGGGCAGGAAGCAGGTTCTACGTTTTAATGTTCTGCTTTAAGGTTCTGCGCTGGAGAAGCTGGCAGGGGTGTGATGGATGTGGCCTGGCCGGGGGGTCCTGATGCCTGGATGGCTTTATCTGTGGGGAACTGGAGGCAGGAAGAGGAAGTGGGGCAGGAAGGTAGCCCTGAGCTCCCAGGCCATGGCAGGAAATGGAGAGAGGCTCCAAGAATGGGTCAGGGTTAGGGGTGGTCTCGCTGGCCCTCAGCTTTTGGAGTGAAGAAGTAACTCCTGAAGCTGAAGGCTGAGGCTAGGGTAATTTGTTAGCGAGCCCTGGAAAGCCTTGGGACTCTCATAGGTACACCTGAGGGCTAGAGTGTGTCAGGGCCCGGAAAGGTGTAATATACGCATCCCCTCCCCTGGCCCCATCCACTGTCTTCTTTTTTTTAAAAAAAAAAAAAAAGAAAGAAAAAACAAAAGTTTTTTTTTAAATGAATGATTAAACTTTATTTTTATTAGTATTGTTATTTTAAAATTTGCTATACGGCACCTGTGCTCACTAGAGAGACAGAAAGAAAAAGAGAGAAAGAGAAAGAGAGAGAAGGATAGTGAGAAAGGAAGCCACCAGATCTGGACCATGGCTGATTATGTGGGAGTCCAGTGCCCCAACACCATGCCACCCGCTGGCACCCTGCTGCCTCTTCTTTTACTCCTGCCCCTTTCTCTGTTCCCATCCCCTTCCCTACCTGGCCTTTCTTCCTCTCCATTATTTTCTTTTAAAGAATTATTTTAACTTTATTTATTCTTCAATTTGCCCAGAGAGGGTCAGAGAGAAAAAGAGAAAGTGAGAAAGCAAGCCACCAGTCTGGGACTTGAACTGTGGTGGAGCCATGTGGGAGCTCAGTGCCCTTTACCACCACACCACCTGCCGGTCCCCTTGTCCTCTCCTTTCTCTTCTCTTCTAGATGACTCAGTCAATCGACGAGGATTTCTTAGAAATTTCCTCTGTACCAGACATGGTGGCGGGTGTAGACAGTAGGAACAAAGCTGCTGTGGGAGAGGGAATGATTAATTCCCTGAATGGATTCACGTGTAGGTAGCCCTCTCTCCTGCGAACTTGTGGTTACTCCGCCCGCACAGGCGCACAGGTGAGCCAGCAGCATCAAAAGGCCTGGGGAGTCGTTAGCCAGTCAGCTGAAGCATTTGATCTCCCCACATCTAGTCATCTAGTTTACCATAGGAATTAGGAACGCAATCCCTGGGCCAGTGGCACGGAGGTTAAGGTAACTGAATCCCACATGGCCGATTAAGAGGTTTGAGTCCTGAACCCGACAGCTTGAAAATCATGCCCGGCGTGTGTGTGTGCATGTGTGCCCAACATCTCGAGAGGGGAACAGAGAAGGGACTGTGGCATGGCCCACCCCCGGAGGGGTGATTTCTCATCCCTCACCCCCATCCTGCTAGTATAAGCACCCTATAGCAAACTAAAAACCAAACCAAAACCAAACAAAACACCAATCTCTGGAGTAGTTCAGCTACTGCCTGATGGACATAAAGTATAGCAGTTGCTGGTTGTCAGTGACCGCGTAAGTTCTGTGTCTGGTTAGAAACAATGAAATACACAGGGGCCAGCAGGTGGCGTGGTGGTTAAGGGCACTGGACTCCCACATGGCCGACTGTGTTCAAATCCAGGACTTGGCTTGCTCTTTCACTTTCCCTCTCTTTCTCTCTCTCTCCCTCTGTTCCTCTCTGGTCAAATTACAATAAATTAATAAAGTTAAATGAAATAATTTTTTTTTTAAAAAGAAACAATGAAATACACACATCTGCAGTAGGGAAGACCTTACATGGCTGAGTTATTTTTATTTTTATTTTTTAATTTTTTTAGGTTTTTACCATAGGGCACATGCACTTGCAGAAGAGAGACTGTGAGTGGAAGGGAAAGTAAGAAATCAGCCCCCCCAGGAGGGATGGCAATCCCTTCCCCTCTATTCTCCTCCTAGGATTTTGGACACACATGCAGGCGTGATTTTCTTTCTTCTTCTTTTTTTTTTTCTTTTGAAAGATTTTTTTCTGTACGGCATGTGTGCGCACTGGGAAGACAGAGACAGAAAGTGAGAAATCACTCCGCTGGTATGATTTTCAAAATACCGGGTCCAGCACTTGAATGGGTGGTGAACCACGTGGGAGTCTAGCACCTTCCCCACCACACTATCTGCTGACCATAATGGCTGTGCCTTTTGGTAAAACTATCTAAGAGGTCTTACTGACAAGTATTGTGCGGTTTTTAGGAATCTAACTGTTGAACAAAGAGATCTAGGGAAATTCAGACTGTATCAATAATATAGGTCTTATTTATTATTTACGGCATGTCAAGCATGGCACTAAGCTTTTTATTTATACCATGTTACATAATTCTTAGCTAACCTTGTGAGTAGGTATTAAAAATACTCAACACTTTTTAAAATGCTCAACACTTTACAGATGAGGAAGTGGAGGGCCTGAAAGGTCATGTCCTCAGTCTCATGTGCTCAGCTGGTGAGGGGCAGAAGCCGGATTTGAACAACAGAGGGATGCAAAGCAGAGGACTGCTCTTAGCCTCTGAGCTCAGCTGAGGGTAACCTAGGGAGAAGCTGGCACATGGTCCCTGCACCTGTCCATCTGATGACAGCTAAACCAGGGTTTCTAAACAGGAGAGGTTCTGAACAGGAGAGAGGGGAGACAAAGACAGGTCAGGCAGGTTTTGGTTTTTTTTTTTTTTTTTTTTGGAGAGGTTTTCCCTGTAGGGCGCGTGCGCTCGCCAGACAGACAGAGAGAGACATAGCGACAGAAAGCGAGAAATCACCCCCCAGGGGGGATGGCCACACCGCAATCCCTTCTCCTTCATTCTCTTCTCGGGATCTTGGGCACGCACACACACGCGCCCGGCATGAGTTTTTTTTGTTTGTTTGTTTGTTTTTTGAGAGATTTTCGCTGTAGGGCGCGTGCGCTCGCCAGACAGACAGAGAGAGACATAGCGACAGAAAGCGAGAAATCACCCCCCAGGGGGGATGGCCACACCGCAATCCCTTCTCCTTCATTCTCTTCTCGGGATCTTGGGCACACACACACACCTGGCATGAGTTTTAAGCCATCGGGTCCGGGACATGAACCGCGATCGACTACGTGGGAGTCCAGCGACATAGCCATTACGCTAACTGCTGGTTCCCAGGGAGGTTTTTGGGAGCTGTGTTTTCAGAGGGGGAAGCAAAGATATTAAGGCTAGAAAAACCTGGGAGACTTGAGCATCAGAGGTGTGTGTGTGTGTGTGTGTGTGTATTCTGTACAAAAGGTCATGTAACAGTCTGTCAAGAACATTATTTGTGTGGGCCAGCCAGTTGCATGGTGATTAAGGGGTTAAGGGGGGTGGATCCCACATGGCCGAGAGCACAGTTTGAATCCTGAACCTGCTGGTTTAAAAAACAGGCCGGACGCATGTGTGTGCATGCCCAAAATCCCTAGAGGGGATGAGATTTTGGTATGGTCACCCTCCTGGGGAGTGCTTTCTCTCCCTTTCTCTCTCTCTCTCTTTAGTGAGCACATATACCCTATAGCAAAACCAACAAAACCAAAGGCTTCCTGCCTGAGCCAGCTGGTGCCCTGGTGGTTAAGACAGCTGGATCCCACCTGGCCAGCTGCACTGTTGAAGTTCCGGAGGTGGTGACTTGAGGGACACACAGGGTATGGGTGCATGCATGCCCCAAATCCCAGGAAGAGAATAGAGGAGAAGGAATTGCAGTGTGGCCATCCCCTCTGGGGTGCATTCTTGCTCTCCCTTCCCTCTCTCTCTGTCTCTCCCCTGTGAGTGCATGCACACGTGCCCTAGAGCAAACCAAAAGAAAAGAAAGAAATGCTTCTCTCGCCCTTGGGCCCTGGCCTGGAGGGCATCACTTCTTGCGACCCCACTGATGGCACCACTCCACCCCGTGGTGCTGGCTCCTCTGCCCTGACTTCTCACTTGCGTCTGTGCCCATCCACTGCCAGCAGAGAAGCACATCTCCACGGCCACCCTTAGGTCCCAGACCTGTCCCGGCTCGTTCCCTCTCTCCCATAAAGCGAGTTTCCTCTACTTGACTTTTTAATTTTGTATTTATTTGTTTTTTTATTTGCTTTCCCTGCTCCGCCCTGCCCCCACTCCCTTACCTTCTGTCTGGTCTTCACTGTCTGGGGTGTGTCCCTGTCACTATGCAGTGTCCCAGCACCACCCCATCCTTCAGGGGTCACCCCACCCCTTCCAATCACAGCTCCCACCCTGCCAACGGCACCCTCCCTGTGGGTGGTGACAGCACACTATTCCTATCTCACCGCTCTAACTCTCCTCTAGTTCTGTCACATGAGTCTCATCTGCAGTAGAGGCCAGCTTAAGAACAGACAGGACCAGCAGGTGGTGTAATGGTTACGACGCTGGACTTCCATGAAGTCGATCATGGTTTGTGTCCCAGAGCTGGTGGCTTAAACTCAGGCCACACACCTGTGTGAGCATGCCCAAGATCCTGAGAGGAGAATGGAGGAGAAGGGATTGTGGCATGGCCATTCCCCCTGGGGGGTGATTTCTCGCTTTCTGGCTTTCTGTCTCTCCGTTTCTCTGGCGAGTGCAAGTGCCCTATAGCAAAATTCTCTCTCTCTAAAAAAAGAAAGAAAGAAAGAAAGAAAGAAAGAAAGAAAGAAAGAAAGAAAGAAAGAAAGGAAGAAAAGAAAGAAAGAGAACAGGATTCATTCAGAAAATACTCTGGGGGCCAGCAGATGGCATGGTGGTTAAGGTGCTGGACTCCCACATGGCTGACTGTGGTTTCAGTCCTGAACCTGGTGGCTCGCTTTCTCACTTTACCTCTCTCATTCCTTCTCTCTGATCAGTACATGTGCCCTATAGCAAATTTAAATAATAATAATTAATAAAATTAAATAATTCTTTTTAAAAATATTTACTTACTATTATTTTTAAAATTTTACTTATTCATCCACTTATTTTAATTTGACCAGAGAGAGACACAGAGAGAGAAAGAAAGAGAGAGAGGGAAAGTGAGAAAGCAAACCACCAGGTCTGGGACTAGAACGGTGGCCAGCCATGAGGGAGTGTCCGGCGCCTTAACCAACACACCACCCACTGGTCCCTATTTACTTATTATTAATTTGACCAAACAGGGAAAAAACAAGAGAGAGAGAGAGAGAGAAAGGAAGCTGCCAGGTCCAGGACTTGAACTGCAGTCAGCCATATGTGACTCTGGTACACTTAACCACCATGCCACCTGCCAGCCCCATAAATAATCCTTAAAAAAAAAAAGGAAAGAAAATACTCGCCCTCTGTCCACTATCTGCCAGGCACTGTGCAGGGTTATAACGTGGCAGAAGGTGGAGTGGCCCTCGGTGGCTGTTGGCTTCCTTCCTTCCTGTTCGTGTCTCCCAGTGCTGGCAGGGACCTGCCCACAGAGTCTATGTCCTTTTTCCTCTGGTTGAGTGGGGCCAAGGAGAGCCCGAGACTTGAGTGTGAAAGCTCTGTGTTCCCGGGAACCAGCAGTTAGCGTAATGGCTGTTTCGCTGGACTCCCATGTAGTCGACTGCGGTTCGTGTCCCGGACCCGGTGGCTTAAAACTCACGCCGGGTGCGTGTGCATGCGTGCCCAAGATCCCGAGAGGAGAATGGAGGAGAAGGGATTGCGGCGTGACCATCCCCCCTGGGGGGGTGATTTCTCGCTTTCTGTCTCTATGTCTCTCTGTCTGTCTGGCGAGCGCACGCGCCCTATATTGAAAATCTCTCCAAAAAAACAAACAAACAAAAAAACTCTGTGTTCCCTGGAGTCAGTATGTTCTTTTAGGCCTGGGCCCACCTTGGTTCTGGACAGGCCTGGCTTAGCGGGGGTTGGGGTGCGTGTGTATGTGTGTGTGGGGGGGTACTGCTTGAGATTACAGCTGGAGACGCAGCCAGCTTTCTGAGAATGTGACCTAGTCTCACCCCTTGTTGGAGACTAAGATAATAACAACTGTAGCGTTCAGAATAGAAAAAATAGCCTCCAGCATCAATCCACACCAGTCTCTAGCAGTGCGTCTCATTTTCGAATCTTCGTCCATTTCCAAGTTTTTCTCATAGACTCTGTATGTGGGGAAGTCCAAAGGGCCAAGAGTAAGGGAAACTTATTGAAGAATATAGTGGAGAGAACAATAGTGATGGGGTCGGAAGGTGGCGTGCTGGTAAAGGGTGCTGGACTGCCACATGGCCGACCATGGATCGAATCCTGGACCTGACGGCTTGCTTTCTCATGTTCCCCTCTCTCTCGCTCATTCGCTCACTCTGTCCCTCTCTAGTCAAATTAAAATAAATAAGTAAAGTTAAATAACATGATTATTTAAAAAGAAAAAGAAAACGAGTAGTGATGATGGTTGACTCAGGAAAAAGTAGGAGTGTGGCCTCCCCGCTCTCTTCACCCTTCCTCTGTATTCCCAGTCACTGTTTTCCCCCAGCCTGGAGTGCACCCCCTCCCCAGGGCCTGTTGCTTTGCTAGCTCATGGGTAAATATTGACTTATTTGGGTTTCAGATGCCTGCCCCTTGAAACTCCAGCTGCTGGGTAAACACATTTGGAGAACATCTTTTGAGAGTGAGAGTTGCTTTTGGATGGCCTGTAATGCACAGACCCCTCACTGAGTCCTCGGTGCTCAGCCCTGTGCTGGCCTCCGGGCTCCTAGGAGGGTGGCCATGGAGGGAGGGCGCTGGCCCCTGCTCTCCTCTGGGAGTTTGTGATCCACTTAGGGAGAGGAGACTCATACACTAGGAACGCCTGGAGGCTGTGCATAGCAGCTGTGAGGATCCTGAAGGAGGATTCTTGCCCGAGTAGGAGGTGGTCCTCTGTGACCACAAGATCCCTCCCAACATTTCAGTTTTCTGGTTTGAAGTGGAATTCCATCAAGTGCCAAAATGCCTGCTGCAGACAATGGCTAGAGGGCTGGCAGGAAAGGGAGCTTGGCTGGTGCTGTGGGAAGGAGATGGGGACTGGGAAGGGCTGTGGGGGGCTAGGCTGAGGGCGTTGCTGTGGTTTGCTAATCCACTGCTATTCATCTCCCTGAAATGTCCCTGAACCTGCTCCTGGGCCTCCAGCTCACGCCAGGGCCTGCTGCCCTGGGTCTTTCAGGCACATACTTCCAAAGCCCAGAGCATTATTATTTCTCCTCCCCCTCCCCTTCCCCTCCCCTCTCCCTTTCCCCCTTCCCCTCGCACTCGCTGGAGAGATGGACAGAACGAGAGAGAGAGGGAAAGTGATAAAGCAAGCTGCCTGGTCCAGGACTCGAACCATGGTCAGCCATGTGGGAGCCCAGCACTTTTAACTACCACGCCACCTGCTGGCCCCAAGCCCAGTGCCTTTCTTGATTTGACCCAGACTCCCCCCACCCACCTCAACCTCACCAGATTGAAACCCACCCTTCCTTTTCTAGTTCTCAGAAATGAGCTGGGGTTTTTTAAATAATTATTTTAATTTTATTTATTTATTATTATTTTTAATTTAAATAAGAGATGGGAGGGAGGGGGAGTGAGAAAGCAAGCTGCTAGGTCCATGGCCTGAACTATGGTAGGTCCCGTGGGAGTCCAGAGTGCCAACCACCACGCCACCTGCTGGTCCCTGAGCTGTTTTTTTGTTGTTGTTAGGTGAGGTTGTTGCCTAGGCTGGAAAACCCAAGAGTGGTCTTATCTCTGTGAGTTGGACCTTAGTGAAGACCCTGGTTGACTGGATGGCTTAAAGTCAGAGGCCAGGACAGCTGAGGTTCCCAGGTTGAGAGGGAGTTGACTGATGTGGAGAGTATGGTCAGGCTAGGAGGCAGAACTGGCCTGACCAGTCAGAGGCTCAGGAGGGAGATCTGAGCTCCTCAGCTTGGGAAGAAGGGTTAGGCTGAGACCATGGCGTGTGTTGGTCCAAAATGATCTTTCGAGTCCTGTGGCTGTTGGGTGCCCTCTCTGGCTGGCTTCCAGCCAAGTAGTTTTGGTCCCTATTCTTTGCTTCCTCCTTAGGCCAGTGGGAAGCCATAGGGCAGATGTGCCTTGAGTAGAGGTGGAACAGGTATGCGTTGATTAGAGGTGGAACAGGTGTGCATTGGGCAGAGGTGGGGCAGGTGTGCGTTGGGTAGAGGTGGAACAGGTGTGCATTGGGCAGAAGTGGGGCAGGTGTGCGTTGGGCAGGGGTGGGGCAGGTGTGCATTGGATAGAGGTGGGGCAAGTGAGCACAGTGTCTGCTTTGGGGGAAGGGGGGGTCCTGGGAAGATCCCCTCCTGGGATGGCTTAGAGGAAGCTGAGGGAAGCCCAGGGAGCTACCCTCATTCAGACCACCCCTCCACACAGCACCCACCATGGCCTCGTATGAAGGGTACCATCATTCATGCAGGGTGCCCACACGCCGTGGGGGGAAGGGGGCCTGAGGAGGGCTGTGTGGGAGCCTCATGCAGCCCTAACCTCGGGCTTGGTGTCCAG
>NW_006159733.1:1456371-1463655 GCF_000334495.1 Tupaia belangeri chinensis
AAAGAGTTGGAGCGATGCCAGCAGCAGGCAGACGAGGTGACGGCAATCATGCTCAACAACTTCGACAAGGTCCTGGAGCGCGATGGGAAGCTGTCCGAACTGGAGCAGCGTTCAGACCAACTCCTGGACATGGTGTGAGGCCTGGCGGAACAGGGCGGGGAGGGGAGAGGCTTGGTGAAGCCCTCAGAGGGAGCTCTTAGGCTGTGCTCAGGGTCTCCAGGCCCTAGTGGGAGCTGAGGCCTGCTTGACAACAGTGTGGAGTCTCATGAAGGACTAAGTCCTTGGTGTGAGACTTTCCTGTGAGTCGGGGACTGGCACTGTTAACTGGAGGTGAGCTAGTAGGGCCGAAAGGCAGGGGCTACACCCCTGTCAGAGACCAAGAGTCAGGGCAGGTGGGTCCCAGGGCAGGCTGTGGGGGGAAGGGGAGCAGATGGGAAGGGAAGGATGCAGAGGGAGACTGGACCTTGCTCAGTGGGGCTGGGAGGAGCTGGCTCCAAAGCCCTGAGGGAGCTACTGACTCTGACCCTATGTCCACAGAGCTCAGCCTTCAGCAAGACAACCAAGACCCTGGCTCAGAAGAAGCGCTGGGAGAACATCCGCTGCCGGGTCTACGTGGGGCTGGCGGTGGGCGGTGGCCTGGTTGTCATCCTGATTGTGCTGCTGGTCATCTTTTACTGGCAGAGTGGTGGGGGCAGTAGTGCCCCTCAGGCCCAGGACTCAGGCACTGCCTCAGGGCCTGGCGACTGACCCAACTGGGCTTGGAAAGAGGCCTGGAATGGCCACACCGGCTGGTTCTGGTCTCCAGAGAACCCCAGGCGTTTGCTCCCATCTGAGCCACTCCAGTGAATGCTGAAGGCAGCCCGGATGTGTGCACCTCTGCATCTCCCCACACACCACAGACTGGCCCTCAGGGCAGCCCACTGCACTGGCCGTGCCAGGCCTGCCCCACCCGGAGCTCAGTAAAAGCTGCTGTTTGGTTAAAAGCTGGTGTGTGTGTGTGCATGTGTGTGTGTGTGTGCGTGCGCGCGTGTCTGTCTGTCTGAAGGTCCCCAGCTTGGTAAATTCCATTCTGCTTGACTCCTGGGGTAGCTTACAAAGCAGATGGGGTTGTGGTTGAAGCGGCTCGATCCCACGTGGCCAACTGTGTGGTTTGAGTTCTGGACTCAGCAACTTGAAAAACATGCCAGGTGTGTGTGCGTGTGTGCCCAAAATCCTGAAGAAGTCGAGAAGGGATTGTGATGTGGCCACCCCTCCTGTGTTTGCGGAGGTGTGCTTCCGTACTTTCCCTCTTTGTCTCCAGTGAGTGTACCCACCCTATAGCAATAAATAAATAAATAAAATCTGAAAAAAAAAAAAAAAAAAAAAAGACAAGTTCCACCATCCAGACTCTATCCCGGCACCCCAGGAGGTGGCTCCATCCTCTTCTTCCCTGCTTCTTTTATGGTTTTTTTTTTTTTTTTTAGAGATTTTTACTACAGGGTGCATGCACTTGCCAGAGACACAGAGAGACAGAAAGCGAGAAATCGTCCCCCAGAGGGATGGCCATGGCCTTTTCCTCCATTCTCCTTTTGGAATCTTGGGTATGGATGTGCTGGTGTGATTTTCTTTTTTCTTTTTCTTTTTCTTTTCTTCCTTTTTTTTTTTTTTGTGTGTGTGTGTGTGTGAAGAGAGGTTTTTTTCTATAGGACATTTGTACTCACCAGAAAGACAGAGAGGAACAGAGAGAGAAAGCAAGAAAACCCCCTCCGGGGGGGATGGTCACACCTCAATCCCTTCTCCTTCATTCTCCTCTTGGGATCTTGGGCTCGCACATGCGCCCTGCATGAGTTTAAGCTTCCACCTGCCGGGTCTGGGACTCAAACCACGGTCAACTATGTGGGAGTCCAACATAACCAGGACATCATCTGCTGGTCCCAACACCCAGCATGAGTTTTAAGCCACCAGATCCACGACTTGAACCACAGTCGACTACACAGGAGTCCAGTGACATAACCATTACACCCTCTGCTGCACCCCCTTTTTTTCCCTTTAAGTTTATTTATTTATTTTGAAAGACAGAAATACAAGTGCCCTCAACGGAATCTTATACCATGATTCCTCCACCATCGTTCCTCACCAGCCAGGGTCATGGGCATGTGTGCACACGCCTGAATGTTCAGAACCGTGACCTTCCATATGGCTTCCAGCACTGCGGAGCCTTGCGCCCTGCAGCTCAGTCTCCTTTCCCTGCTGGATCCAACCCTGCACAGCAGACCTTTGCGGAGTACAGGAGCAAGGACATGCGTGCCCCATACCAGACCCTCAAGCAGGTCCTCACCTTCAGAGCCTGTTTCCCTGAGAATGAAATCTCTTTCTTTTTTTGGAGAGGTTTTTGCTATAGGGCGCGTGTGCTCACCAGAAAGACAGAGAAAGAGAGACAGAAAGCGAGAAATCATCCCCTGGGGAGGATGGCCACACCGCAATCCCTTCTCCTCCATTCTCCTCTTGGGATCCTGGGCACGCACACACATGCGTCCGGCGTGAGTTTAAGCCACCAGGTCTGGGACTCGAACCGCAGTTGGCTACATGGGAGTCTAGCGACATAGCCATTACGCCAACTGCTGGTCCTGAAAATAAAATCTCTTATTTTTTGAGAGATATTTTTGCTATAGGGTGTGTGTGCTCACCGGAGAGAGAGAGACAGGAAGTGAGAAAATGACCCCTCAGGGGCATGGCCACACCACAATCCCCCTTCTTCCATTCTCCTCTCAGAATTTTGGGCACACACCCACATGCACCCAGCATGAGTTTCAGGCCGCCGGGTCTGGGACTCAAACCGCTGTCAGCTATGTGGGACTTGTGACATAACCATTACGCCATCTGCTAGTCCCCATATCTCTTATTTTTTTGACATCTTGGGGATGCTCAGCCCAATGGGATTCCAGATGGGATGACAAAGAGGAGAGCCCTTCCAAGATTCTTTTTTCATGAGGCTTTTTTACCTTCAGATAGACATTCCCTCCATTCCCTCTGAACGTTTTCCACTTTCCAATTTCTCCACTCATTGTTCGTTCTTCCTTGAGCTTGTGGCTAAGGCAAGTAGTAAAACCAGGGCAGGCTTCTCAAGGAGTATAATGCAGGGTCACACATGGTGGCCTGGAGCCTGCCCTGTAGCAAAGAATCCTGACTTTTCAAAGCACCACAGAATCCTGAGGAGGAATGATGGCATTAGGTTTTTCAAGGGCCACCCGGGGTCAGGCAGGGGTGCCTTTGAGGCCACAGCAAAGGTCACTGGGCAAAGGCGTGGAAGAAGAAAAGAAGGCTCCACCAAGACTATGGAGCAGGGCAGCCTCTGCCTGGGCTACTTAGCTGTAGCTCAGACTCAGTGTGAGTGGTAAGGGGAGCTCAGGGTCCAGTATGCAAAATAAGCAGGTCTTTGCTGGCTAAAGAGAGAGCTAGGAAAGAAACAACAAGCCCTGAGAGTTGTCTGTCACTTTACCTGTTACAGAGCTTGTTGCTTTCCTTTTTTTTTATTTTAAAGAGTATTTAGAGGCCAGTAGGTGGTGCAGTAGTTGATGCTGGACTCCCACATGGCTGACCCTGGTTTGAGTCCTGGACCTAGTGGCTTGTTTTCTCACTTTTCCTTTCTCTCTCTCTCTGGTCAAATTAAAATAAGAATAACAATAACTAAAATAAAACAATTCTTTAAAAAGTTATTATTATTTTAAAATTTGCTATAGGGCACACATGCTCACCACAGAGAGAGAGGAAAAGCAAACCCACCAGGTGTGGGACTCAGACCACAGTGAACATGTGGAGTCCAGCACCTTAACCACCAAGCAACCTGCTGGCCTCCAGAACTTGTTACTTCCATGGGCTCATTAATCTTCCTCTCCTAGAAAAGATGGAGGAAAGCACTCCGCCCTGTAGATGGTCAGGGGTACTGCAGTAGTTACAGGCTATGTGAATTTGGGCAATTTTTTTTTTTTGAGAGGTTTTTGCTATAGGGCGTGTGCGCTAGCCAGACAGATAGAGAGAGACAGAGAGACAGAAAGCGAGAAATCACCCCCTGGGGGATGGTCACGCTGCAATCCCTTCTCCTCCATTCTCCTCTCGGGATCTTGGGCACGCATGCACATGCGCCTGGCGTGAGTTTTAAGCCACTGGGTCCAGGACGTGAACCGCGGTCGACTACGTGGGAGTCCAGTGACATAGTCATTACGCTAACTGCTGGTTCCCTTGGGCAAACCACTTCTGACACTCAGGTGTTACCTATACTAAAAGCAGAATGGTGCCTAGCTCCAGAGGGCTATTTTGAGAATTATTGATATTGTGTGTAAAGTATCCATCAATGTAACAGTTTCAGATGTCAAATAGTAGCTACCATTCAGATCACCAAGTTCAGTGGTTCTCAATACTGCCTCACAATAGAATAGTTCAGTGGTTCTCAATACTGCCTCCCAATAGAATAGTCCGTAGACTTTACAAAAACTTACCAGAGGGAGTGTGTGCATGTTCAAAAGAGAGAATGTGAGAAAGTACCCCTCATGGGGAATGGTCACACCAAAATCCCTTCCCCATTTAACATTCCTCTCAGATTTTGGGCACACAGATTTCTCAAGGGGCAGCTCAGGACTCCTGCAGTCTGCCATGTGGGCTCCAGCTCATGTAACCACTAGTCTGCTATCTGCAGACTTTATTTAAAAGGAAAGTTAAGGATCTTCCCTTTTAAAAGATTACTTATTTATTCTTTGAGTGAGACAGAGAGCTACCAGCCCCAACAGGATCTTTTTTTTTCTTTTTTTGGAGAGGTTTTTGCTATAGGGCGCTCGCCAGACAGAGACAGAGAGACAGGAAGCGAGAAATCACCCCCCCCACAGGAAGCGAGAAATCCCCCCCCCCCGGGGGGGGGGATGGCCACACCGCAATCCCTTCTCTTCCATTCTCCTCTCAGGATCTTGGGCATGCACACACAATGCGCCCAGTGTGAGTTTAAGCCACCAGGTCTGGGACGCGAACCGCGGTCGACTACATGGGAGTCCAGCGACATAGCCATTACGCTAACTGCTGGTCCCCAACAGGATCATTTAAAAAAAAAAAAACATCATTGATGGGACCAACAGATGGTGTAATGATTAGGTTGCTGGACTCCCACATAGTAAATTAAAACTCACGCCTGGCTCTTGTTTGTGTGTGTCCAAGATCCCTAGAGGAGAATGGAGAAGGGATTATGGCATGGCCATCCCCCCTAGGGGGGGTGATTTCTCGCTTTCTGTCTCTCTGTCTCTCTGACTCTCCAGCAAATGCACATGCCCTATAGCAAAAATCTCTTAAAAATCATTAACAAGATTTACTTATAATTTCTACTATAGAGCGTGTGTTCTTGACAGAGACAGAGAGAGGGAAAGTGAGAAATCACCCCTGGGGGGATAACCACACTGCAACTCCTTTTCCTCCATTCTCTTGTCAGGACTTTGGGTGCCCATACATGAAACCAGCATGATTTTCAAGTAGCTGTGTCTGGGACTCGAACCATGGTCCACCATGTGGTAGTCCAGTGCCTTAATCACCATACCACCTGCTGGCCCCCAAATGGTCTTAACTCCATGATCCACCCCTAGCTTCCATCAGCCCCAGACCACAGCCATGCACATGCTTTGTTGTACCCAGGGAGGTCTTGTGACATGAACGGAATCTTCTCATGTGAGTCAGTGTGGCAGAGGGTTACGTTTGTAGCACTCTTCCACCGCTGGCCCCCAGATGCAGAATTTATACAGATGACACAGTGTCAAGGTTCCACTCAAATTCAGTTAGATCAGAATCCTCGAAGGTATCAGACAATGGTATTATTTTATAAAGATCCCCTCCACACCCTATGGGGCTTATGTGTAGTCCCGATGCAAACCATTTACTTATTTCAAGCCCCTCGTTTTGTAGACATTAGGAATAAGGTTGAGCATTGGGCTGAAGGCCACACAAATAATTGTCCTAGGAACAGGTGAGGTCCCAAGTTCCCCTGAAGCCCTTTCCTCTCTCAGTTGGGGAGGTTCGTCCCACTCTTTAATTATTATGCCCAACTCATAAGAAATGCACAGGATTTCCCCGCCTCGGGTGGGGGAGAAATCAAGCATAAACTCCTGAATCAAATATTGCGCGGCAGGTCTGAGCATCTCCAAGGCTGAGACACTCTGAGCCTCAGGACAGACGAAGAACCTTTCAGCCCGGGCATTTAGCTTTTCACATCTCTGCGGACTCGACCACGCCAGAAATTCGCGGGAGTTTACCCTGGGAATTTACCCCGGTCGCGACGTCAAAACAAACGTTTTTCAGGGCAGCCCCACTTCTGCCATTGGTCCTAGTCTTTAGTCACCTGATTTACTGGAGCCAATGAGAGACAGCCAAATTAGTGCTTCCGCTTTCTGTGCAGTAACAGATCATTACGCCCGCCTCCCGAGTACTCTTATTGGCCATTCTCTCTCAACTCGCCAGTTTATTGGCCAGCCCTACAAGGCCGCGGGCAGCGGGGTGTGAGGGCTGTGTCAGACAGAGGGGCGGCCATGGCGTCCTATTTCGATGAACATGACTGCGAGCCGTTTGATCCGGAACAGGAGACCCGAACCAACATGTTGCTGGAACTCGCAAGGTGAGTGCGCGGGCCTTGGGGGTGGGAACCAGGCAGCAGATTTTCTGGGCTGGGACTGGCCGAAGAAGGCGGATTATCCAAGACAGATGATTCTGGGGAGGAAGGGTGAATAGTCGGGAGTCTTAGCTCCGGCGGCGAGATTGAGGGTAGCGATAATTCGTGTCGTCCGTGCGTGGCCTCGGACAAGAAGTCTGTGAGAAAGACGAGCTGGAGAGCGGTGGGAATGGGGCCGGGGGGCAGCCACCTCTGGGAGGCATCGGAATAGACCGGCCACGGGGGCGGGGCCGGCTGCTCCGGAGTAGACAGATCCACTAGGAACCGAAAGCACGGGGCCCTGGAAGCCCACACTGCCGAGTTGGAGTCGGGGTTCACCACGGCCTTCCTGCCTGGCCTGAGTAACTTCCCTGAGCTTGTTGCTTCATGTGTCAAGTGGGAACAAGCTCTTAGCCCAGGCCGTCCAGTAGCGTCTGTAAACCGTTTCCCACCGTGGTTTTTACCTAGGGAGCATCTAAGTACTGGAAGTAGCGATTATTACTACTAGCCGAGCAGGGTATTTATCTGTTAATGCCCAGCGGACTATGGGGACAAAGGTGAATGTTTTTCTTGATTCTGTCCTTACCTCCTCCTCCCCAGGTCACTTTTCAATAGGATGGACTTTGAAG
>NW_006159734.1:0-1845 GCF_000334495.1 Tupaia belangeri chinensis
CCAGCGTCGTTTTCTGTGTGTATTATTACATGTCCTATTATGACAACGTCAATCTCTCTCAACAGAGGGTAATACGAAATAAGCTCTCCGAGCCTGGGCATCTCGAGCAGTAATAATCACAGATGACATGACATTTGAGAAAATCTGTATATCAGGTGTTTCATTTCACTCCACATGCCCCTGTCTTACTTTAAGCTGATTAATATATTGTTTTTAGGTATCTTTTTAAAAAATTCTTATTGCCAATAAATGATCTTAGAAAGATTTTCCATGAAACATATTCTTTGCATGATTTAAGAAAGGAAAACCTAAAAGGCTGATACAAGTATTTCAAAGTAAATAAAGTCCTTTCTGGAACGAGGGGCGCCACTGAGCCTCCTTTTACCTGGGGGACAGGTGCGTCCCAGGTGGGCCAGGACATGTCCACACACGGAGCTGCACGTGGTGGAAGACGTCCCTGCTCTCCCCGCAGATGGGGTGGGGACCGAACTCTCCTGCCTGCCATCTCTGAGCCTGTGGGGATGGTGGTTGTTGGGAGGAGCCCCGTCTCAGCTGTCCTTCGTCTCCTCGTTCTTGCAGCAGTGGCCGTGTGTGTTCTCAGCTCAGGAGGGTCCGGGAAGAAACAGCAACTGCCGTGCTTAAGGGAATTGAGTGGCCCTTTTACTATTGGAACTGCTGGGTGATGGTCTGTAGTTTTATCCTTTTATATCTTAAGAAATAAATATGACACTTTATGTGTGTATGTACAATCAGTAATGCTATTTATGTCTGTCTCAACATAACTGAAGTTGCAGCTGTGTCATTAGCAATATTCCAAAGGTGATCTGTAGTCACACTGCCCGTGCTAATACTTTCTAAAGTTTACATATATCAGATGTATATCTTGGGTTTGGCCATAAGCTAGTCTTGTAATTTCTCTTAGCGTTTTGTTCATAAACAAATTTTTCACAAGGATTTTGAATAAATACATTTTTGCACTTAAAAAATGTAAGGCACATTACAGCGTAGCTAGAAGGAAAAACTGAATGTCCACTACAAAATATCTTGATCAGTGTCGGAGATGACGGACATGTTTCTGTCCCAGTTTGATCATCACAGATTGTGTGCATGTGCTCACAACCACACTGCACCCCATGATATGTACCATTGGTATATGTCAATTAAAAATTGAAAAATGGAAAGAGATGCTATCGCTACATTTAGAACTCTCTGGAATTCAGCAGGTCAGTGTCTCTAACATAGTGAAGCCAGCAATAAAGCAGGCCCTGAGGTCTGGCCCCAGCTCAGGGAAGACGGTAGCGAGCTCCCCTCCCTGTAGGACCTTGTGTCTCCCCCTCTGCACCCCGAGCACAGCTGTGCAGTGAGCTCCTCCCAGACCACACCCAGGGAACGCGGTCCTCCTGGGACATGGGATGCCTTTTCCCAGTGCCGCTCACAGAGCCCCTTCCTGTGCTGTTTCTCAGTCAGGAGGATTAAGGGATGGAGATCAAACTGGCCAGGGTCCAGGTGGACTTGATATCCTCCCCTTGAAAAGGCTTCTTGTGGAGGGGACGCATGTGGCTCCCCTCGTGGGTATAAAGTGACAGCACTCAGGGATGGCCTCACGGGGTCCCCCATGTGCTGTCAACAGGTGCTGCCCGTCCTTCTTCCAGGAGATTGTCACAGTGGGCCCAGGACCAGGACGGACATCCAAGTGAGCTCAGCCCTTCTAGTTCAGCCCCCGTGAGTGTGACAGGAGGAGGGTGTGGTCCAGAATGGGAGGAGGGACTGAGGCTGGAGGAGGAGTGATTAGGATTGAGATAGGTGAAGGGTTGTGGGGTGCTGGGCCCTGCGGTCACCCCCTAG
>NW_006159734.1:31984-32185 GCF_000334495.1 Tupaia belangeri chinensis
CCAGTGGTGACAAGTGTGACCGCCCGCAGAGGCAGAACGTGGGCCAGCCTTTCTGGGGCTCAGAACCGCCTTGTAGATGCTTCCTTTCCCTGGAGGGAGGGAGGAGGGGGACAGGATTGACCTGCCCGCTTCAGAGGTAAGTGCAGTGTCAGGTCTGTGTGAGCTTTCCCAGGCCAGGGCAGCGGCTCCCCACATGCCCAG
>NW_006159735.1:0-8765 GCF_000334495.1 Tupaia belangeri chinensis
TCACTTTCCCGTTCTCTGTCTCCAGCAAGTACATGTACCCTTTAGCAAAAACTTAACAAAAAGCAGGAAGTTGGCCAGAGTTGTCAGGACCTAAATGACTTGCATTTGGTGGCTGGAGGGATTCATGTGTCCACCTACAACATAAAAATTGAACTTCTAGCAGTCTGGATAATGCAAAGAAATACTTTCTCACATACACTTTTAAGTTTAGGTTCTTGTCCTTTTCCAGTCAGAGAGTCAATGAAATAGGAATTTAAGGTTGCAGTTCTGAATATATGATGTTGGTTTGGGACCAACTAGAGCAGCAAATACAATACATGCATGCAAGTATTAGCATAGTTCTTGATTTATATGTGACATCTAGGTTTCTAGAATGCTGTTCGCATCTTAATATAGCTAGGACCATCTGGCTGTGATTTGTATTGAGACAGTTATTGCTCTACAAACTCAGAAAGCTTTTGATACATCATGGAGACTATATCCCATAAAAAAGAAAGTTCTGATCTCCAAAAGAGGACTGGCATTTAACATCTGAGCTCCATGATCCAGTAATGGTGAGATCTTGGGGAGTAACTTTTTGTCATAGTCTCAGATTTCTTCTTTGCAAATCAGGAGGGTGATACAGCATTGTGAGACCAAGCAAGATCATGTGACAGTAGTTTGTAAGTATTGAAGTATTACAGATGTAATTATAAATATCCTTAATATGATATTTTTAAAATGTCACCAACAACGTACAGGTTACTATGTTCTTTGTTGGTTTGCTTTTGGAAATGTTCCTTTGCAATTTGTTATCCAGAAAATGGTTGAATCACAAATTAAACCAAATAGAACACTATGCCTGTTATTGATTGTTCTGAGTAAAGTAAAATATCTACGGATTTAACTTGCATTTCTCAAAGTTTTCCTAAGAGATTCTTTTTTATAAAACCAGTTATAGGGATATTAATGGCATGATAGTTAAGGCAGCTGGACCACACGTGGCTGAATGCATGGTTCGTCCTAGACCCAGTGGCTTGGAAAACTTGATGGGTGTATATGAGAGCGTGCCCAAAATCCTGAAAAGAGAATAAAGGAGAAGGGATTGCAGCATGGTCATTTCCACCCTGAGGATTTCTTTCTCATTCTCTCTCTCTCTGTATCTCTCTTCATCTGGCACACATGCCCTGTAGCAAATTTTAAAAAACAAAACAAAAAACTAGTTCCATGGGCAAAAATGTCTGTGAAACACTGCATGTACTATTTATCTTGTAGCGATTAATAAAGCACGTTAACATGCTAAAGGTCCTGAAAAGTCCCACAACAAAAACTCCTGATTAACTTTGATAATCTGACCTTTCCTACTTATTTGACTATTAAGACCTTTTCCCCCATGTGACATCTAATGTAATAATGTATCTATTTGGTGTATTCTGTTTTAAGCCAGTTTTTCAAGACAGAGTACCTGAATTATATTGGGAAAAAAAAATCAAAGAAAATAATAGCATTTCTTTACTTATTAGCATAGTCACAGCCACATTAAAAAAATTGAAATAAATGCAATTAATTTTTAGTTGGATGAATATAGGAAACATTTGTCTCAAGAGTATTAGGTATGTTTTAAGTATGTCTAAAGTTATTTTTGCTTTCTATTTATTAATGGTTGGTGCGTTAGAACCTGCCATCCCTTAAACTCCCAAGCCAGAAATAAATATGTCTTGAATATTTGCTGATTTGGAGGCTAATTATTTTAATCCATGAGAGGATATTATACTTTCTTTGCAGGGGGTTAGAAAATGACACAGCAATAAAATGCAGTGCTCTGAAAGGCTCATTCACATGGGAAGGTTCTGGGTGTGCATCTGGAGACCTTCTTGAGTGTGGTAGACATGTGCGAGCCCCTGAGCTGAGGCTGGCTGAGGCTGCTGGCAGATTGCAGCATCATTGCCCTATTGGGGGTGTCATCTCACTCTCTCTCTGTCTCTGTCACTCATGAAAGAAATAAAGAAACCTTAAATAATAAAATTTCTTTAGAGTTTAGAAATAGCACATGGGTGAGAGACACATGGAAAAATAGAAGTTAAGACACGGTACCATACATACTATGGGTGGGTAACCAGGGGTGTTAGAAACACACAGATCTTGCTTTGATCTAATGAGATGGGTTTGGTAACAACTCTGTAGATGACAACAAAGGGACCAATATCATTAGCAAGTAATTTTGGAAACCATTAGACATGTGGATTCCTCCACCAGACAGTACGCTTCTTAGGTCATGCTTTGTGTGTGTTTAAGTTTTTATTTTTATTTACTTCTTAAAAAGGAGAGAGAAGAAACCAGTATATGGCATAATGGTTACATTGCTGGACTTCCATATGGTTGACCACGGTTCAAGGCCCAGACCTGGTGGCCTGAAATTCGTGCTGGGTGTGTGTGCATGTGTGCCCAGAACCCCAGGAGGAGAATGGAAGAGAGGGGATTACAGTGTGGCCATTCCCCCTGGGGAGTGATTTCTCACTTCTGTCTCTGTCTCTTAGAGAGTGTATGAACCCTATAACAAAGATTGAGAGAGAGAGAGAGGATCTTACCTCTCTCTGATTCTTCCCTTACCTCCTAGCCAACTAAATGTTACCAGCATGCAGGCACACTTAGCATGTTTAGATAAATCTGGGGCCTGAACCTGGGCTTCCCTATGGCTTTATGGCTTCAGTATCACTCAGTGGCCCGCTACCACCTGTGACACTGCAGCTGAGCCTCTGTGTTTTTAAATTCTTAAGTCCAGCACAGTGTTAGGCACATATAAGGACGAAATTATTTTTTTAGAATTGTCAGTAAAACTTGAAGCAGAATGTTTTGACCTCATATGCCATTCAAATCATATTTCTTTACCTTGCTATTTGCTTCAAGCAATAAATGCAAACTCTTAGCTCATTTGAAATTCAAATCTTCATAAATTGCCTCTTTGATATAATAATGCAGAGAAAAATGAAAAAAAAGAAATAAAAAAGAACACTGCCTATAGTAAAATTTCATATCTTTATCAAGCTAGTGTAATTTATGTTTCTTATTGGCTAAGAGTTTATAGAAGAATGAAATATTGCCAATGTTTAGATCTGTAAAATTTGACTCTGGAAAATAATAAATGAATTGGATTGAAACAATGAGTGCAAAGAAAGCCTCACAGACCCTGTGCTAGGTCATCCACTTAAGCACTGGGTTTCTGAAGGCAACCCTGCACAGGTTAGCATTGCTCTCGCTTCGTTTTCCAGGGAAGACATTAGTACGGTTCCATAGCTTCACATATAGCCTTACTGTCATTGTAACTGCCTGACTTCATCTTCTATTTTAAACTCTTCTGCTTTTGTGCTTTCCCAGTTCACTGTTGTGCAAAGTGCTTCAGAATCATCTAGGTGGAATACTTGTTAAAAACCCATATCCTTGGGCACTACCCCTTAGACTACTAACTCCAAATCTATGGGGTTCGGGCTAGGATTCTACGTCTTTACAGCCTATTGGTTAATCCTTATGCAGGGTTAAGTTTGGGGACTGCTAGTTAGTATGTAGGATTTAAGCCTTTTTCTCATGATCTTCTGATACTAGATATGGAGGAGAATGTGAATAATACCACTGGTGGCAGAATGGCAGGATAGCATAAAGTTATCCATTCATTCATTCATTTGTCTAGTCATTCAACACACAGCCTGTGGGCACTTCTAAAATCAATGTTTCTTTCTTTCATGAGAGTGAAAGAGTGACAGAGAAACAAGCCTCACACCCCAGTCCCCTTCCCAGTCCAGCCTTCCTAGCCTGCCAGCATCCATGAGCAGGCCTGTATAGGTTGATGAGGGAACCAAACTCACCATCCTCCATTTGGGTCAAGCAACACTTGAGGAGTGCATTATTACTGTACCTACCTGACCCTGTGACACTTTTCTATGCCAAGTTCTATCATTGGTGTTAGGGGATATGGTGGTCAAGAAGACTGAGCTCCTGTCCTCCTTACATTTCCATTTTATGTGATTATTGCCTATGCTTTAGGGGTCTTATTTAAGAAATCTTGGGAACCAGCAGTTAGCGTAATGGCTATGTCGCTGGACTCCCACGTAGTCCACCGCGGTTCGCGTCTCGGACCCGGTGGCTTAAATCTCACGCCAGGCGCGTGTGCGTGCGTGCCCAAGATCCCGAGAGGAGAATGGAGGAGAAGGGATTGCGGTGTGACCATCCCCCCTGGGGGGGTAATTTCTCGCTTTCTGTCTCTATGTCTCTCTCTGTCTGTCTGGCGAGCGCATGCGCCCTATAGCGAAAACCTCTCCAAAAACAAAAAAAAGAAAAGAAATCTTTGCCTACTCCAATGTCATCAAGAGTTTCCACTAAGTTTTATAATTTGAGGCTTTACATTTAAATCTTTGATCTATTTTGAGTTGCTGCTTGTTAATGGTGAGACATAAGGGTCCCATTTTATTTTTCTGCAAGTGGATATCCAGTTCTTCCAGCACCATTTGCTGACAAGACTTTCTTTTCTCTACTGCAGTCTTACAGTCTTTGTCAAAGATCAGTTGGTGGTATGATTTGGGATTTATTTCTGGATTCTCTATGCTGTTTCATTGGTCTATATGTCTATGAAATACAAATAAAAATTACATACTTTAAGTTAGTGATAATTGCAATAAGTAAAATATAAGGAAGTCTTTGTAGATAACTTTTCCGTGTATTATAAAATGCCAAGAGCCCACAAGGAGGAAGACGTCAGGTGAACTCTTCAAAGTCATTCATCTCCCCAATAGGGGCAGGTATAACATTGGGAATTTTCTCCTTTTCATTCTCCTGATACTATTCCTGCTACTTTTCATGGAATGTAGGTATCCATGGTGGTTAGATAAGCCTGAACTAGCAGGGAGTTGTGAAAATTCACATTGTGAGAAGGAAATTTTGTTCTATGAAAGCTTTTGTTAAAATATGCTCCTTGTGTGAATATCAATAAATAAAGTTAGTGAAGTGTCTGCAGGCCAGTCTCTATGAATGGGGTTTGAGAGGGAAGCCTTGACTGTGCTCGTCCCCTCCTTTATCAGGATATATTGATAAATCACATTATTTTAGTAATTTTGCAGTAGGACTTATACATCCAAAAATGTACAACATATATTTTTTTTTCCTGGAAAATTCTGAGTCTTGTAAAGCAAGTTAATAATGTTCTTGGTATGTCATATTCCTAGGTTATGACTTTAAATTTTTGATGTATACTCTGAAGCTTAGTTTTCGGTGGAAATTTTGCTCAGTAAGGACAAAAAGGTAACATCACAAATTGGCTACATTTTCCCAAATATCTGGACAGTTTCCAGTTCCCAACTAACTCCATTAGGACTGCAAGAAGGTCAAAAATATCCCCGTTGTTGTGGATAGCAAAGGACTGGATGTATTCTGACATCTTGTAAAGTTCCATGCCTTGTCTAATCACAGGATAGAAGAGAACAATTTGCTGACTCACTTGCCATCTTGCAGGTGCCTGTTTTAAACCATCCCTAGGTAAGGTGACAGAGAGGATTCTCCAGGGTGCTGTAAAACATTGAGTGCCTCTTGCCAAACACACTTATTACAGTGTCTTCTATATAGAGCCTACATATTTCCCTGCTTATATGTTACTCAGAGGGAGATCCAGTCCTATTATTTATAGGGAAACACGTTTTGATGTATTAAAGGCACATAATAGTACGAGGAGAAGGAAGCATTTAAGGAAAGAATTTCAAACTGAATGCTTGGAAAAGCATCTAGTTGATATATCTTTTCATTTGTTGGAGTCAATTTTGGGGAAACTACTAGTTAATATGTAGGATTTGTGCCTAAATAAGTGACAGAAGCCTCATTGTTTGGAATAATTAAAACCAGCTAGAACAGATGACAGTATTGGCTTTTCTGAAAAAATCTACTTGCACCTGTGAGGAACTGGGACAATTAACATAAGTTTACTTGCACTATTTTCTATGACAATTGGCAAAACAGACTGCTTTACTTTTCAGCCCAGCCCCCATCACAAATCCTCACAGTAACTTTTCATTGTTACATAAACCTTGGAAAGGACAAATTTGCATTAAAAAAAATTAATAATGCTCCTTAGGGGCCGGCAGGTGGCATGGTGGTTAAGGGTGCTGGACTTCCACATGGCTGACCACCATTCCATCTGAGACCTGGTGGCTTGCTTGCTCTCTCTCTCTCCCTCTCCCTCTCCCTCTCCCTCTCCCTCTCTTTCTCCCTCTCCCTCTCTCTCTCTCTCTCTCTGTCCCTTTCTGGTCAAGTAAAAATATAAATAAATAAATAAGTAAAGTTAAATATAATTCTTTTTAAAAAATTCTCCTTAAATTTCTCTGTGTCTTCTCAGTAATAGTAGCTAACTTTTTATCTGCCCTTAAGTTAGGAACTTAGAGTTTGCTTGCTTATAGTTTCTTAATTCTTTTAAGAATTCCAATGTGTGAAAATAAAATGAATGTAGCACTATATTAGAATTCCGAGGTATATTTCACGTTGGGTAAATTCCCTATACAAGCTAAATAATGTACAGTGATTGAATGTATAAATAATAATAATAAATTAAAAATACAAAAATACAAAAAGAAAAACATTAAAAATAAATAAATAAAAAGAATGTAAAACTGAATTGATGAGAAAAAAATATGGTCAAAGTTAAATGATGAAACCGGATTACAACTGTTTTCTTTTTTTAACCATTAATAAATTTCATTTAAAAAAAAAGAGAGAGAGAGAATTCTGAACTCTCCCGAAAGAAACTTACTTCCAGTCTGTTTTTTTTTTTTTTTTTTTTATAAAAAAGATCAACTCTTTTCTGAGGTATAATTTATATGTATAAGAAAATACACCTATTTCAAGTGTACAGTTCTTGAAGGATTTTTTTTTAACAATTATTTTGTTTTCATGTTTTTTTAATAGAGTCTGTCAAAGAGTTCATTTTTTTAATTTGCCCAGAGAGGAAGAGAGAGAGTGGGAGAGAGAGAAATTGACAGAGATAGAGAGAGAGAGAGAGAGAGAGAGAAAGCAAACCACCAGGTCTGGGACTTGAACCACAGTCGACCATACGTGAGTCCAGCTCTCTTAACCACCATGCCACCTGCTGACCCCAGTTCTTGGAATTTTCACAGACCTACACATTTATAAATCACCATAATCAAGATGTATTTTTAGCACCCCTAAAACTTCCCTCCTGTCCCTTTGCAGGCATCTTTTCACCATTGGCCCCCAAACAACAACTGATTTACTGCTGTCATTGTGGATGATTTACCTTTTCTAGAATTTCAGAGAAATGCAATATTCAATGCAAATCTATGTTAACACATGCTTTTACTTTTCTTGGGTAAATACCTTGGAGTAGAATTTTCTGGACATATGATAAATGCACGTTTATCTTTTAAGAAACTGGCAACTATTTTGCAAAGTAGCTATACCTTTTTACATGCTTGTAAGCAATTATGATCATTTGACTTTTTTCACATCTGGGTTTACGCATGTTAATATCTGTCCTTTTTTGTAGCCATTCCATTGTACAGTGGCAGCTCATTGTTTTAATTTACATTTCCCTGATGACTAGTAATAATGTAGAGCATATTTTCATGGGCGTATTGACCACTGGCATATCTTCTTTAGTGAAGGATCTTTTCAGATCTTTTCTCAGAGTTTGGTGGAAGCACTCTTCATGTAATCTTGATTCCAGTCCTTCAATATTTATGTAGATCTGGAATATTTTCTCCCTGTGATTTGCCTTTCATGTTTTTTTTTTTAATGGAGTCTTTCAAAGAGTTCAGTTTCTTAATTTTTTCTTAATTGAACCCATGCTTTGGGTTCAATTTATTGTCATTTATTTTGGATTCAAATTATTAAGTCTCCAAACACATTATTCAATGTATGGCTCCTAAATTCTGAAACCAGGAGCCAATCATATGAGGTAAAAATGCTGACTTATTTTATAAATGCAGCACAGAAGTTTTGAAAGAAAAGTGCCAAATGGCCTGAAGATGCAGACTGTGCTGCTTCCTGGAACTTCAGTTCAACCAAGTCCACTTCTAGGGCAAGTTTAGAAATCTTGATTGATTGGATATTCTGGTATCATTCCAGAATAGAGTCAGATCTCCAAACTGGTCTCCCAGGGAATTAGAGGTAAATTGGGGGGAACAGTCTATGCTTCTTGAGCCTTTCTTAGTGCAGATCAGCCTGAATTTAGACCAAATGAACTGCAAATGTTGGCAGGTACCTTTGTAAGTTTGTAAGTATGCCTTTTCATTTTTGGTGCTTTCTTGAACATGAAAATAGAGTCCTTTTCATATTTGAAGGTGCTATTAAGGAGGTTCTTTTTAAACATTTTTAAGAGGTTTTTGCCATAGGCTGCTTGTAGTTGCTAGAGACAGAGAGAGAGAAAGTGAGAAATCACCCCATTAAGGGGAGAGAGCAGGATGGCCATGCCACAATCCCTTCTCCTCCATTCTTCTCTCAGGATTTTGGGCAAGCACTGACATATGCTTGGCATGATTTTCAAGCTGCCAGATCTGGGACTTGAACTGTGGTCGACCATGTGGGAATCCAGCACCTTAACCATCACACCATCTACTGACCAAAAGGGGTTCTTAAGGATAGTAATGTGTCTAAAAGAACTAACATATCTGCAATAACCAAGTGCTTTTTTAAAAATAATCTTGGCAAGTCAACTATTAGTAAGGAATCAGGCCATATACGGAGATAATAGGCACATTGGCTGATAGACATTCATACAGATGCACCTGTTAATG
>NW_006159735.1:8777-27281 GCF_000334495.1 Tupaia belangeri chinensis
AAGGAGAGAGACACCAAATGATCTGAGAGGAAGTCTCAGAATTTCATGACATGAGCATACCTGATTTAACTTTTAGGGTAGAGAGAGATAAGGGCCACACAGTCACAGTTCTGCTAGAGAAAGGAAGCAATGGATGTGGATGGAGCCACAGCATGGAACCTTCACACACAGCACTGTGCCAGGTTTTATCAGCCCTTAAACTTATGATAGCAAACACTATGTGTGAGTATTTATTGGGCTGGCTATATGAAAATTTCCTGACTAGAGCAGAAACATTGAATTGTGTTCATGCTATAAATTTAATGGGAAAAATATACTATTTGTTTTCATTATAAAATCCTGTGTGTTTCAATGTATTATCATATTCCTAATAGTAAACACAGTGGTTAAGAACACAGGATCTAAAATCAAACTTTGGCTTTCCCAGGACTCCACCACTTACAGCTGGGCAATCATAAATGCATCATTGTATCTTTTAGGGGCCTCAAGTTTCTCTGATGCATAATGAGGGTTAAACAGAACCCCATCTCATAGAGTTATTTTGTGAAGACTCACTGAGATAATCTTATGTTGTTCAGTACTTCATGCACAAGGGAAATAATCATATCCCAAAGAGAGCGATTGGCTTGTTTAGCTTTTGTTGTTCTTCCCTGTTACCTGCTTAATAGAGAGGTGTTTGTGTGGTGGGAAAAAGATTTTTAAAAATACACACACAACACACACACACACACACACACACAGTATACATGGGGCGATGCACAGGTAGGAGCTGGCAGCTCAGAGGGGGGGAGACACTGTCTACAACAGCTTCTACTACCAACCCTTGGGGCACTCACCCCTGTGCTCAAGCAATCATTGTCAATGACAAAGTGACTCTTGAAGTTATAATTGTATTAAATTAATGCTAATAATTTGGATATTTTATTTTATTTTTGGCTGCTTGGGTAACTTTAGCCCTTAACCAAGCATATGTGGTTTTTTTGTTTTTGTTTTTGTTTTCTTTTTTGGGTACAGCTGTAAAATATTTGGATATAGGAAATGTTGTGTTATTCTTGCAGCCTTGATATTCAGGGTGGATTGTAAAATATAAATTTTTGTGAGATTTCAAAGATTAAGATTATTTTGATAACATTATTTACAGATTTAAAAGACGTGGTTATCACAAGTCTGTTGAAGGGGAAAACTACTGCATAAAATAACTAACTTGGAATAAATATTTTGCATCAAAAAAAAAAAAGAGATAATCCATGTGTCCAGCATGTGGTGAGTCCTTAATAAATAGTAGTTATTAGTTTTATTTAAAACAATAGACTTCTGGGCACCAGTAGGTGAAGTAATGGTTACATCACTGGACTCCCATGTAGTTGACCACAGTTTGAGTCCTGGACCCAGTGGCTTTAAACTCATTCCAAGTGTGTGTGCATGCATGCCCAAAATCCCAAGAGGAGAATGGAGAAGGGAGTGAGGTGTGGCCACCCCCCCACCCCCGTTTCTCACTTTCTATTTTTCTGACTTTCTGGTGAGCGCACTGTCCTATAGCAAAAATCTCTCTTAAAAAATAAATAAATAAATAGGGACCAGCAGTTGGCATAATGGCTGTGTCACTGGACTCCCATGTAGTTGACCACAGTTTGAGTCCTGGACCCAGTGGCTTTAAACTCATTCCAAGTGTGTGTGCATGCATGCCCAAAATCCCAAGAGGAGAATGGAGAAGGGAGTGAGGTGTGGCCACCCCCCCACCCCCGTTTCTCACTTTCTATTTTTCTGACTTTCTGGTGAGCGCACGTGACCTATAGCAAAAACTTCTCCAAAATAAATAATAAATAAATAGATACATAATGGACTTTATAGAGATATATATGCATACATATTGAAAGATGAAAATTAAGAAACATTAGATATGGAGAATGAGAAATAATTAAACAGTGCATGGTAATCGATGTTTCTATAGAAGATTGAAGAACAAATGGATAGGCCAGTCAGTGGCGGTGGTTAAGGCAGGTGGATCCCAGAGACTGACTACATGGTTCAAGTCCTAAAGCCAGTGGCTTGAAAAATATACTGGGCACATGTACATGTGTGCCAAAAATCCCAAAAGGAAGGAGAAATGGAGGAGAAGGGATTACAACATGACCATCCCCAATGGGGTCTGCCTTCTCACTTTCTCTCTCTCTCTCCTGTCTGTCTGTCTGTCTCTCTCTCTCTCTCTCTGTATCCCTTTCTCTGGGCAATGCATATGCCCTCTAACAAATTAAAAAAAAAACAACAAAAAGCAAATGGACATAAGCAGTGTTCATAGATATTAGTAGGAAAAACCTCCAGGAGCTTAAAAAAGACCCAAATCTGTAGATTAAAAGAGTTTGTGTGTTTTAGTAAAAATTAATGAAAATGGCTGTATTCAAATATATCTGTGCAATATTTTTGAATCTCAAGAGTAAAGAAAAATGTTCCCAAGTATTCAGTAAAGAGAAAAATTATTTCCTACAAAGGAAGAAAAAGTCAAGTTAGCCCTAGACATCTCCCTGAGATGAAGATCATGAATCAGCAGAATTTTAAGAGAAACATTTGTGATCGACAAATTCTAAACCATAAATGCCTGAAAGAATCAGAAAGACATTCTCAAATTTGGAAGGACTTACAAAATATATCATTTATATACATTTTACTTGCAGGTATTCTCTAGCCAAGAAAGAAATCAGTAAAAACTAACAAAAAAATACAAGAAAGAAGAATTAGCGCATAAAAGGAATCATTGTGAACATTAAGATGTGTATATTTGGTTCTTAATTGTTGAAAATTTGTTTACTGAGTAGAATGTAAATAAATAATTCCTAAGAAAGAAGATAAATACTAGTTTTGTATTTATAAACTTGCTAGAAAACCCTGAATTATTTTTAAAAATAGAAAAGCCAAGGAGGGGCGGGGGAAAAAACAATAAATATGTTAATTTTTCTAACTTCAAAAAAGGGAGTTAATAAGTACTGTTTCACTTTTTCTGCTGATAATTAGTGTCATAGACTCAATGTGTATTTTAAAGCTGGAAAGTATTTACCAACAGAATTAGAACTGTACCTCTCAAAAATTCATAATGACTAAAACTGAGTTTGCATTATAGAATGGGTGAATTTCAAAGCAGATAAATTATACTTCAACAAAGCTGTTTTTATAAAGCACAGGACAATGTGCTGCAGAGGCTCAGCAGAAACTAAAAGCTCCTCAGTGCCAAAACCATACGGGAAGGTTCTGGGTGTGTGTCCTGAGGTCTCCCTGTACAGGCTGGGTGCATGCACTTGCATGTCCTGGCTGGCTGAGGCTGGTGGTGGATTGTGGTGTGGTGAAAATCCCGTTGGCGATACTCCTCTTCCTCTCTTTTTTCTCTCTCCTTCACTCACATAGAAGAAATAAATAACAACTATAAAATATATAGAAAAATAAAATATTATCCATGTTGCAAAAGATGAACAGCAAAGGGAAGATGAAGATAATATACAAAATGGCATAAAGCGTGTGATCGTCAGCAGGATACTTCATCTCTTTACAGAATTCTAATTCTCAGAATAGCAATAAAATACCTATTGTATACTTATTATGTGCCAGTCGCTTGTTTTTCTTCTCTTTCTTTTTCTTGTGATGTGCATGCATGAGAGAGAGAGAGAGACTGAGAAACACCCCCAGTTGCTCAACTGGTCATGCTATGATCCCTTTTCCCCAACTGTCCCGCTCATCATGAGCTTGGGTGCCGGCACATGCCTGTGTCAACTGCGCTAGGGATTTGAACCACAGTTGGCCATGGGGCTTCTAGCATTGCCATTGAGCATCCTACCAACTGTGCCATAGAGGCCAGGCCCAGTCACTCTAAAGGGCATCTTATAGACAATAATTAATACACCACTCAGTAGTCCCACGACATAAGCATACTATCTATCCCCTTTCACAGATGAAATAACAACAACAACAACAACAAAACAAAACTGAGGCACTGTGAGATACATGAGAGAGCCAGGCTACAAGTCTAGGTCATCCTCGTCCAAAGCCTAGGCTCTTGACTACCAGGTCATAATGCCCCAACATACCTATACCAACAATGAGACCTCATGAGATTTGCATGAGGATCATATGTGTGAAAATCCTAGTAGTAGTTTCATAACTGTGTCTTTCTTTCCTCCTGTTAATTATGCATGTTTTAGTGTCAGTTCTTGAGGAGGCTCCTTTTAAATAGTGACTAATGAGGAAGTTTCAGGTATTACAGAAACAAACTATACCTAAGATCTTGGGCTGCAGGCCACTTGATGCTCCCCACAAATTAGTTAGTGCCTGCTCTGTTTAAACATAGGCCAGCCTTGCGAATCATCATTAAATTTAATTTTTCACAAGCTACATGCTAAGAGGTCCCTGTGAAAGTACTTCCTTTAAGGAGCTATTCAGTGGACGGTATTTTAAGATCTTCAGTTTAACTATTTTTTTTTTCCTAAGATATTAGCATTTCATCAGCATTTACTGATTGAATGCACAACACCTGGCTTCTCTTTCAAGGTGTTGCTATAAAGAGATGGGTTTTTCTCCTAAGAAGCAACAATTTTAATTCATTTGATTTCTACATGGAAAAATGCTGCTCTCAGTAAGGACCTTGTTACAAGTTTGCTTCTACTCTTTTTAAAGATATTTAAAGTCCAAAGGTAAGACTGTAGGACTTGCTTATACTTTTTTAAAATGAAAAAAAAAAAGGTACAAATTATTAATGGTAAGAAAGCAGTGGTGTTTTCTTTCTTTGTCTTGTCAGAGAAGTGAAGGTCCATGAACTCTCATTAAAGGTTATTTTTGAAACTTGAATGTCAATAAAGCTCACTTGTGTTCCTTGTGGAATTATTTTACAGCTTGTCATCAATTGCCTGACCTCTAGAAATGGCATTCTTTTAGCTCTCAAGAGAACATCTTCACCTGGCTTTACCTTTTCCACCTGCAACCTGTACAAGAAAAGGAAATGAGAGAAATTTTGAATAAATACAATAGAGTGGGTGGGCAGAATAAGTCAAATAGCAGACATTAATGGTGACAAAGGAAATTAAATGGCATCAACTATAGGGGGTGTAGTGGGAGGCAGAAGTGGAAGAGCTAGTGAATAAGCATACCAGAAATGTTTAATTCCACTAATTGAGGGAGATTAAATAAAAGACTTAAGAATTAAAGGCAGGGGACTGACAGGTGGCATGGTGGTTGAAGTGCCAGACTCCCACATGGTTGACCACAGTTCAAGATCTGGACCTGGCAGTTCGTTTTCTCCCTTCCTCTCTTTCCCCACCCCCCATCAAATTAAAAAATATTAATAATAAATAAAATAAAATACATATTTATTTTTTAAAAAGAATTAAAGGCAATTATAAAAACTAGACAGGTTAGAAAGAAAAAGAGAAGGATCAAGTCTTTCTAGACAGTTAGGTAAACACGAAATGCCACATTACCTGTTAGATACAGATATAATAAATACAAAGCTGGGTGGAAGAGACAAGAGGTGGTAGCAAAACTGTGAGGCCTTCGAGAATTTTGGTCAGAGCGACTTTCTGTAAAACTGATTTGGAGAATTGAAGGTATTCCAAGTGTAACTAAAGAATAAATATATCAACAGAGGGACTGTCCAGATATGGCAGACTTTAATAGGAAAATTACCAAGGAGTATCTTGGCAAAAATCATCCAGTAGTCTTTGGCATCAGAAGGGTAAGGGGGGACCAGCAGTTAGCGTAAAGGCTATGTCGCTGGACTCTCACGTAGTCGACCGTGGTTCGAGTCCCAGACCCGGTGGCTTAAACTCACACCGGGCGCGTGTGCGTGCGTGCCCAAGATCCCGAGAGGAGAATGGAGGAGAAGGGATTGCGGTGTGGCCATACCCCTGGGGGGTGATTTCCTGCTTTCTGTCTCTCTGTCTCTCTCTGTCTGGCGAGCGCACACACCCTATAGCAAAAATCTCTCAAAAAAAAAAAAAAAAAAAAAGAAGGGTAAGGGGCAGTTGGAAAATTAGTTGTTTTGCATAAGAAATTCTACAGGTTCCCTAATCTAGAGAAGTTGGGCCTCTGGTTTTCAGTCTGCCTTGACTTTCACTTTCATAGCAGGAATAGCCTATTTGAAAACTGGCATCTCTGAGCAGATGTGTACTGAATGAATGTCCAGCTTTCTGGAAGGGAGGCTACGAGCCCATGCCACTTGGGGAACCACTCTTCCAAACCTGTCCCCTTCTTGCCCTACTCAGTCTCGAGGAAACCATATCTTCCCAAATCATGCTGCTTCCTATTCTTAATAAGCCTCTGTTTCCTTCTTTTTCACAATTAGACCGTGCCAGTTTAATTCCTTGTTAGACTCGACCTTCCAAAGAAAGGCTGGGTGGCACAAAAAAAATACAAAGCAAGTGCTTATTGTTTTCCTCTCCTCTGTTTACCCCTTCTTCCTCCAAGCAAAGGCCATAGGCATTACATGGTAATAATACCTTTTCATTATGTCCACTTTCCTAAATCATCATGAACAAGGCAGAAGTTAAAAAGCTTAAAAGAAAGAAGCAAAACATTTAAGGCACACAAAAATGGAAAACTGTCTGTTGAAGATAACGTGTATGATCATATCTTTAACTGCACAAACACACAGTGTATTCATGCTGGGAAAATTCATTTTACAAGCTATAATACTATCCAGTAATTGACTGTATCAAGTAAATAATAAATAAACAAACTATGAAACAACAACAAAAAACCTTAATAGATTATGAGGCCTCAGTGGCCCAATGCTATTAAACATCTGAATTTGATCACACTTGTCCTACCTCAGTGCTTGCCTTGCAAACTTCTCCAAAGGATTTGTTTTCCAGGGTAGATTACCTATAGGGGGGAATGAATAGACCTGCTGATACCATTTCTGTGGTCCTCTTGGCATTTATAGTTCTTATTGAAAATTAATAAGTTGACATTACTGATCTTTATGGGTTGGGTTAATGAGCTGTCCCAGAGATGTGGCCCCACTTTATGTGCTGACAGAGTGGTTTTAAGCTGAGTCTGCAAAGCTCAAGGCCAGACTTGGCACCAGAGTAAAACCACCAAGATAACGATTGTCTTTCTAGAAGGCATCTTGGTAGGCAGCCAGCGTGTCTCTTTCGGTGACACTTGAGGTCCCTGAGAGACTTCATCATTATTGCATGTAATTTCTCACTTACCCATTTATTCATTCATTCATTCGTTCAAGAAACATAGAGTTTTACTTTAATGCTAGAATGAATGGTTTTTTTAAAAAACTTATCTACATTATAATGCTGTGAGGATTATAAGTGATTCTAAATAGAAGATAAATGCATCAGCCATCACATTTTGTTTTTTGATTTTTTTAGTTTAAAAGTAAATTTTTACATACTTACTTTTTAGAAGTGCAAAAGAAGAAAACACTTTCTAAATGGGGGAGTAAGGACCTCCAAAAATTTCTCCTCTATAAAAGCAGTGAGAATACTGGTGGAAGAGTCTGACCCAGTGGGGCCCCAGGATCTGTCTGAGCCCCCTTGCTTTTGGTCAGTTTAGTACGTTGGCAAGGCCGCTACTGTATGCCCCCCCCCCCCCCCCCCACTGCTTTTGCTAGCCTTGCTGGGAAGCGACCCCCCTCTGACTCCCCAATATACTATTATAAAAGAATTTCATAGCTCTCTTATACATCTTGAGTATATGATAAAATTTTTTTAGGAAGTCCCCCAACTGCTCCTCTTTGCTCTGATTACTTATTATTAATTACAATGCTTTATTTTTATGGTCACAATAGAGGGTGGGCTGAAGTTTTTTTTTAGGCAAAAATAATTTTGACCTTTGGAAGGCCCTTTAAAATACATTTAAGGTAAACTTAATCTTTTTTTTATGTAAAATAGGATTAGGCTAAAACTGGCCCAGGACACTCCCGCCCTCACTAAGTGAAATAGATAAATATATTAGGATTCCTCAAATTAAGTTTTAGATCCCTACAAAACTGTATAAGTATCATTCTTTATTAAAATCCATAAGAACTAATATCTATACTTGAGATTTTCTTTTCTCAGCACCATTCCCGGTAATTACAAAATGGCTGCTGCACCGCATTAGCTGATAATCATCTCTGCTTACCAGAACCGCTTTCCCAAAACTGCATTCCATGGAGACCCACCTACAATTGCAGAACTACACTAGACCCACCCTTAATCCAACCCTGAATAGAATCTATGTTCTCTATTGTTAAAACTTTATGAGCTGATAATTAAAACATGTAGTCCCTCTCCCTTTACTTGCATGTAACACGTTTTCAATAAAAACGCACGATGATTCCTAGCAGTTGTCACTCCTCAGAGAGCGAACTTTGAAGGGTGTCCGGCATAGGACGTGCATAAAAAGGCACCGAGGCCTTTGTCTTCTGTTTGCCTTCGCCACCTCCATCGAGATAACCCATCCACGCTGAGGCTGGCAAACATTTTCAAAATCAACTTTTTTTTTTTTTTTTTTTTAATCTCTAGAAGTTAATCAAAGGCTTGCAAAAATCTGAGAAGCATTTAATCAAGATAAACAGCTGAACATCAGTAAAAGCAGTGAACTTCAAGGTAACTTAATGTGTCCTAGTCCCATCCCGTTCTTGCCACCTCCATGATAGCCCGAATGTTAGCAGACTCCCAGCCATGTAACTGTGAAAATGCAGCAGACTAGCAGCTACTGGAGGGGACATAACAGGTTTGTAACTCTTTAAGAGTCACATCCCCAAGCACCGTCTTTATTTGACTTGTCTCTTCTTTCCTGGGAAAGCTTCCTTCACAAGATCCTCTTGTCTGCTAATACGTTTTCCACATTCTTTTAGTACATTCAGTGGCTGACCTGTGCACTCCGGCCAGTCTGCCACTTAGTGTCACTTACATCATTACAAAAATAATTTCTTTTTTCTGAATTAGCAGTCCATTTCTTTGCTGCTTACTCTCAGACTTTCTCTATGCCTTCTCCAGAGACACTGTGCAGAGCTTTTAATCTACTTGGTTGTCTAAGTCCCCACTGACCAACAGGAGGAGCAGTCGTTAGAAAAGGTGGGAGTAGCTGTGCAACAGGAGAAAAAAAGAAATTGCCTACTGAGATACTGACTGTCTTCTGCATTTTTCTGTCTCGATTTCTGCTCTCTCCCGTAATGCTTTATGTGAGGAGACAGCCTCTATTTTTCTAGAATACCAGGTTGTTTCTTATAAAGGATTAAGTCAGAGTGATATTTCTTCTCTATTTCCTAATGTTTATGATGATCGGCTAGCTTTAGATTTTATGACATCCTCAAAAACAAAACTTTCTTTTTGTATATAAACATTTTTGAGTAAAGACTAATAAGTGGTAGAAATGGGCAAGTAAACCTAATCCAAGGGGGGAAATCCAGGATTGTCTCACTTGTCGCAGTGGCAAGAAAGCAGGTAGGACTGAAGGAGGGACATATTGGAAGACTACGCAAGACTCTTCTTCCTCATCCTTCTCTCTCTCTCTATGAGCCATTCTCTCGGCCCTTGAGTCAGCATGGTAAAACACATGGTGAATCCATTGCTTTTGAGTTTATATGTTGCAAATTTAGCTACAGGAAGAGGGACCAGCTCCCTCAGACATATTTCAGATTTCCAGGAAAGAGAATTAAACCGTCTCTGTTCAGATGCCCACTTTATGTTAGGATCACATTGTACAAAATGGCTGCAAAGGCCCTCTGCTACAAGAGGCAGGAAGGAGGTCAAATAGAGAGAAATGGAGATGGCACAAAATGACACAAAATAACACTGACAGAGAGAAACAATAGCCAGAAATGTCTCTAGAGTAGTGGGTGTGGGAACACACCAGAGAAGGTTAATATGAGATAGACTATGACTTAAAGCAGACGTAGTCAGTGAGGATAGAGATAGGATGTTACACCTCGGATTTCTTCAACAGAGAGAATGACAGAGCTATAATTTAAACATGTGTCATGACCTAATAGAGGGAAACCAAGGCATCCTCTTTATTCCTCTCATACCTTTTATTAGATCCCCTGCATTTTTACCATTAAATATTATACAAAAGCATAATAATAAAGTGTTTAGAAAAATAAAAAGATGAAAAATGTGTAGAAATTTTCTCAGGTTTTAGTTGTAGTATTTTGCTTGGTTGGTTTAAAAAAAATCAAACTAAAATGCCAGAGAAGTTGCAATGGAAAGCTGGAAAAAAGAGGAGACTAAAAATAAAATAAAATATGAAAATATATATTAGTGCATAAAAGCATTCATATAGAACTTGAATAGCCTTAATTTAAAATAATTAATAAGTTAATTTTCCAATAAAATTTTAAAAATTTCATTGAAGTAAATGTTACAGGCTATAATTTGATTCTATGTAATGTTTTAATCTTAAGAAACACACTGTAGCTTTTGGTCAAACCGCCATCTTCCAGTAATTAGCCAAAATGACAAGGAGAGGCACCCAATATATGTTCTCTAGGCCTTTTAGAAAACATGGAGTGGTTCCTTTGGCAACATGCAAATCTACAAGAAAGGTGATATTGTAGACATTAAGGAAATGGGTACTTTTTATAAAGGAATGCCCCACAAATGTTACCATGGCAAAACTGGAAGTGTCTACAATGTTACCCAGCATGCTGTTGGCACTGTTGTGAACAAATAAGTTAAGGACAAAACTGTTGCCAAGAAAATTAATGGGCATACTGAGCATGTTAAGTATTCTAAGAGCAGAGATAGCTTCCTAAAATGTGTGAAGGAAAAGGACCAGAAAAAGAAGGAAGCCAAAGAGAAAGGTACCTGGGTTCAAATGAAGTGCCAGCCTGCTCCACCCAGAGAAGCACACTTTGTGAGAACCAATGGAAAGGAGCCTGAGCTTCTGGAAACTATTCCCTATGAATCCATGGCATGATGGGTGTTAAAAATAAACTAAACTATGGCTTATAAAAATGTTTTTCTTAATTGAAAAAAGAAACATACTATAGCTATAACCCTAAAAGTCGAGACTTGTTATTGTTTGTTGGATTTCATTACTTTACCTTATTCTCCCTAATGTCCACATTTATTTCATGATTTCAAAACTTTATGTGAATTGAGATTAAAGAATACCTGATATTTTACCTTTTATTACACCAAGAAAACTTGAGGCTCTTAAGACATTTCTTGCTGAGGGTGGGGGGGAGGTGGTGGCATGGTGATTTGAGTCCTGGACGTGGAAGCTTGCTTTCTCACTTTCTCTCTCCCATTTTCTTGAGTGCACATGCCCTATAGCAAAATTAAAATAATAATAATAGATTTTTTAAATTAAGTAAATATTTATAAAAAAAGACATTTCTGGAAATTCATGGACCATGCTTACAGAGCCATCATAGAAAGAAAAATGTAGCTGATGGTGAAGAAATCTTGAGTCACCTCTTATATTTTACCCTCTAGTTTTCCTGAGAAACAGCACTTAACTTTCTTCCTTCTCCGAGAACTGTATTTTTTCTCCCACTACACATACTCTCCCTGGTATCAGAAGGCACAGTCATCCTCCACTAGCTCATTTCTCTGACAAATACTGAGCATCTGTTATGTGCTCTGTGGAAGGAGGGGGTATGAACAACCAGAAAAGAAGCGATGTGTGATGGCGACTGTGTTTCGTTCATAAAGGAGGGGACAGTAGACTTGGGCCTTGAAGGACGAGCGAGAGTTTCATAATAAACAGAGGAAAGATGTATCACATTAAGGAAGCAGTCCAAACAAGGGCTTCTGTGGATAAAAAGTTTACCTTGAATTGTATGGAGATAGAATAGAATAGAAATCAGTCTTCAGAAACTGCTGTAATGTGCCATTTCTCAAGATAGAAAGATAGCGGAGCCCTTGTTTTATGTTCACCTCTTTTAGGATGGGAAACAGATGCTTCTTAATTTCTAACATGAATAGTATTTACTATCTATTTCACTTTTTTTGTAAGTCTCTTCAGCTTCTCTTCATCTTTCTTTTAATATAATTATCAATGCTACACAAAAGCTCCCTATGAAGGTCTTAACTCTGTTGGAGCCTAGGGGAACTGCAGAAGTAAATATCTCGTTGCCCTCTTTTCAGTTCACAGTACACTTTCCTCTTGTTCAGTGTTTACTGAGGGCAGGGATTAGGCCTTAAATGTGTTGATAGCCCCTGTGCCTACCATATGGTCTGATATGTAGTAGGTGTTTATAAACTGTCAGCTCCTTTCCTAATGAATGGGTTTGTGTAGTCATGGTTGGAGTACAAACACTGGTTTGTAGAAGTGTTTGTGTGTTGCTGAAAGATGGCAGGAGTGAGGGGGAGATGTGGCCTCCTGTGGGGTTTCTGAAGGATATAGCTTACATGAACTGGCTCCAAAGCTCCTGCCCCTGATATACTCTCACTCCCGTGTATATCTTGGGTTCACAGGTAGATAGGCCCTCATGCAGCATTAGGGGGCTAGAATCAGCCTGTATCTACTGCATTCTTTGACATTACAGTGAATATTGGTTCTTTGTGAAATTTTCCTTTCACTGGGCAATTTGAAATTTAGATTTATTATTTATTATTGCTCTCATTATTTTTTAACACTTATCTTGTAACTGGTTGAGATCAGGGTAAATTACCTGGAGATCCATTATGTTCTTCTGTTCTCAAGGTAATTAAATTACTCTGGAGAGGCTCCAAAGTGTCATGTGGAGAGGGTTGGCTAAAGATTCTACGAGAGAATTGGAACTTGACGTGCCATGCATTTTTCAGATTTATATCTTTGAGCAATCACCCACCATTGAGTTACTTATAGAAGTTCAAAGAAGAAGACATACATTCTCTTTGGTAATGATGGACATAGGAGTGTCTGAACCTGTGAATTAGCTATTGTTTGAAAGGAGAATTGGCATAAATTGTATTGTAACTAAAGTTGTCTTTGGTTGACTTAGTCCAACATTTAATGGGAGAATATAATTAACCCTCTCTGCCAGATCAATTATTTTGGCTACTTAGGGGCATATTCTTAAGATAAATCATAATGATGAGCCATTTGTTTGCCATCGTATAAAAAGGAGGAAGAGGAAGAGAAGGAAAAATCAAAGTTCTAGTATTCCAAATCAAAGTTCTAATATTTCCAGTTTTCTGTTACCTGTCATTTGATTTTTATTAGGTTGAGTAAATAATCAATAAAAATGTCTAAAAATTTGACCCTAAAGACAATATCACTTTCATTCGGTCAAACTAACAAGCTTGAATACTAACAAGCTTAACACTATCAAATAAGCCTAGCCTCTTTCTGGGCATGTCAGAACTTTTCAAGGATTTTACAAGTATTTTTACTTCAAAATTTTCAACCTTTTCCTTTTTCACATCTTTAATAAGAACTGTCCATGAGGTTTTCAGTATACATCTCTTGGGATTAATTTTATGAATACTCCCCATGGTATGGACAGCCACCATCTGTAAATGTTTAATGAACTCTCCGTGTGTGCCTCATTCATTGCATTGTTGGAGGTAATTTGGAACTATAAATTTTCTGACATCTGTGCTAGACTCCTATAGAATTAACAAAATATATATAAAATCAAGACCCTCAGACAAACTCCAAACCAGTACAACGTGACTTTTTCAGACCCCATTCCTAGTATTTTCCCAAATTAGTTTACAAAGAACCATGAGATTCTTAAAGGAATATCAACCCGGAGAGAAAACACAATTTTGTGTATTTTTCAAAGACTGTAGCAACTGCCTGATATTAGTCAGATGAAAGTGATGGATAGAATTATTCTTAATGTATTTAGCATCACAGTTAAGCTAACGTGCTCATTAAATAACAACAGCCAAGTCAATTTCCGTAGTGTTTAGAAGACTGGAAAATAATTTGTATTTACCAAATAGAAAAGGATAGAGACCAATAGAGAAGAAAAAAAATGATCGCCACCTTTTGGATGACAGAATTTGAAAAACAATACCAAAAGTTCTACACTCGAATAATTTTACTTCAGGAAAAAAAAAAGAGATAACGAGTGCCGGATATTTTTCAGAAAATCAATTTGTGAAAAAGGATATTTAGCAGTCAAGACAAACTAGATTTATTCTAAAATGAGTTAGGAAGTAAACTTATTATTCGCTGCTGCTACTACTGATATCTGAGAGGTACAGCTGTGGACCTCTCATTAAGAGAAAGATTTAGAAAATTAAAGAAAGACTACAGTGAAGAGAACACAAATAATGCAAATTATTAAGGGAACAATGGAATTAATTTACACGGAAAGATTAAAGTAGCAAAGACTGTCTAGCTTTGCTTATAAATGACTCAAGGGAGTCATAATAACAGTCTACAAACATTTAAAAGGTGTAAAACATCGAGAAGGAGCAGAAATTATTTAGCACGATGCCACATGGGGATAATCATAAATAGCAGTATAAACTTGAAAAGGTTATCCAAAAAAAAGCTTCCAACCGATGAGCGCTTTTCAAATGACTGATTACTCCCACTGAAGTTCTGCAGGTTTCAAACATTTGGCTTTTCAAGCAAGGAAAACACAAAAGGTCCTCCTGGTTATTATTTATGAGTTTCCTCAATCTACCAATATTCTGAGATTCAGATTCTAGAGAAGTAGAGGCGGTCTCAGAACCTACTTAAGGCAAATTCATAAGAAAGCTTGAATTAAGAAATTGTGTCTGGCTTATTAGCCAAAGGTTCTTGCTACTTGGTCTTGCTTGTGCTGATTTAATTCCCTCTCTATCTGGTAAATGCTTCCTCCTTCTTTCAGACTTAGCTCAGATGACATATTGGAGAAGACTTGGCCACAAGGCGGGGTTGGGCAGTAGGGGCATTTGGTCTGTGTATGCTAACACGTCGCCCAACGTGATGGAATCCCAAGTTAACTTGTGTCTCCCTTGCTAGACCCTGGGCCCAGGGCAAGGGTTGTGTCTTAGTTATGTCTGCATCCTTGGTACTTGTCAAGGCACTGTGACCACCGTAGGCACTCGCAAAGTTTTTGTTATATGAATGAATGAATGAGAAAAAGGTATTATCGATGATGTAACTCTTGTATTTAACTCTTCTCCTTTTGAATACATTCTTTAGTTGTGAGAGGTAAGTTTTTAATTCTTAGGTTTCTTTATACCATTTTTCCTCCAACTTGCTATTGGGTATGTGCTCACAAGAGAGAGAGACAGAGAGGGAGAGATAGAGAGAAAGTGAGAAAGCACACACACACACACACATCCCACACACAGGCAGGATAATTATGCCATATCCTTTTTCCTCCACTCTCCTCTCGGGGTTTTGGGCACTTTTAAAAAAAAAATTTTAAAGAGTTATTTTATTTAACTTTATTTACTTATTTATTTTAATTTGACCAGAGAGACAGAGAGAAAGAGAGAAAAAGAGAGAGAGAAAGTGAGAAAGCAAGCTTCCAGGTCTGGGACTCGAACTGCGGTTAATGTGGGAGTCCGGCACCCTTAACCATCACGCCACCTGCCTGCCCATTTTGGGCACTTATGCACACATTCCTGGCATGTTTTTCTAGTTTTTCTAGCTGAGTCTGGAACTTGAACAATACGGTTGGTCATACGGGATCCAGCTGCCTTAACCTCTGTGCCATCTGGTTGACCCCTCTTTATACAGTTTTAAAAAGCAAGATTAAAGATGTCTTTGGAGGACTCAGCTACTATGGGGCAGGCAGTATGACACTCCTACGTGATACTGGTGCCAAATGGGAAATCTGGGTTAGGACCTCATGTCAACTCAAACATGCCAGGCAGGCCCATGTGTACCTGTGAACCTAGCCAGCTAGGAGCTCAGGAGAAGGATCATGGTGTACAAGACCCTGGTAAGGGTCCTTGTCTCTCTCTTTCAGGCAAAAAAAAAATATATATATATATATATATACACACACACACACACACACACACACGTGTGTGTGTATAAGCTTTAAAATGCTATCTTTGAAGAAAAAAGAAGAGAAAGATTATAAAGTGAACCTCTATGATCTAACTAGAATGGGTTATGGTTTGGGGAGCCTCAAGGACTCTGAGCATGTCCTCAGCAAGCATAGGTTCTCTCTCTCTCTAATAATGGTGTCACTCTTAGAATATGGCTGGAGTCAGCCAACTATAGCCACCAAGCCAGCTCTGGCCCACCCTCTGTTTTTGGATGGCACATTATCTGAGGATGATTTTTACATTTGTAAATGGTCAACAAATCAAAAGAAGAGTAATACTTCGTGATGTGGAAATTACATGACATTCTAGTTACAATCCACAAATTCCACAAATAAAGTTTTACTGGAGTGCAGCCATGATCATCTGTGTTTTTATTGTCTATGGTTACTTTTGTGCTACAACAGCATAATTTGAGAAGTTTTGACAGAGATTGTATGGCCCATAGGTCATAGACTAAAATATTTACTATCTAGCCATTTACAGAATGTTTGCTAACACCTGCTTTAGAGAAATAATGGAGTTCTACCACAGTGTAGACAAGAATGACAGCTTGTATCTTGATCAATAAACTAAATCTTTAAATAGTTACTGTTATTTTAAAAATTAATTCTAGAGTGTTTGTGCATATAGGAGAGAGACACCCTCTGTAGGGCTCAGTCATGCTACAATTCCCTCCCTCTAGTCCTTCAGCTCGCCAGGATCCTGGGCACATGTGCACACACTGGGCATGTTTTCAGGCTGACTGGGCCAGGGACTCCAACGGTGGTTGCATGTGGCTTCTAGCACTATAGTCCCTTATGCTACCAGCTGTGCTGTAGAGGTTGAACTTATACAATTATTTTAATGAGATCACTTAGTTACTTACTTTCTGATTTTTTTGCCACTTTCTATGACAGGTAGTAGTGAAATAGTCATTGTTTAAAAGTTTGAAGCCAAACTTTAAAAAAAGATATATAATTACATTTAATTAAATGTTTCCGGAGTTAGATTTTTAGCTAAATGAAGCAATGATGTTTTTAATTGATCTCATTAGAGATCAATAATGATTTGATTTGAGGTCAAGTTTTACTGAAGTAAAATTGTTTGAGAAATATGTGCTATATTTTAGAGAGCGTACTTTGAGAGGTAAAGTCTGGTTTGAGATCTGAGGTTACTGGCTTTGACTCTGGTTAGTAGCACTAAGTTACAGTCATCTCCTCTTTGCTCATGAAAGGAATCAGAATTATATCATAAAAGTGTAAGATAAACTGCACTAGTTCAAAGTGGTAAAGTAGGAGTTCTGTCTCCTAGGTTTCCTGCATCCAGCTTTATCAAGAAAGAGTCTCTTTAGGAAGGAGAGCGCCTGAGCTCCATGATTCTGACCTGAAATAGTTGGATGAATAAGTGACTGTCTTGCTAGTGATCAGCCACCTAGGAACCTAGCTAAATATTTATTGAACCATTTTGTACTTTCATCCTGGAGTCTTACCTTGTAAGGATTATAAATGCCTTGATATCATAGCTTATTATCCATGTAATTCTAGCAAAAAATAGTGTCTATAGAATTACCAGTATCAAGGAGTTGAAAATTAAGTTGGTCTTAGATTTGTTGTTTCATCTTGATCTATCATTGATATTTGACAGTGAATAGAGAAGTCCGTAAAACCTGTTTAACAATTTGTTATATCTCCTTTAGTTACTTGGGTTTTTAAGGAAAGGTATGAGTATGTGTATATGTGTGCATGTGATTTATTTATTTGTAATAAATCAAGATAGATAATTTTCAAAATAGCATTGATTCTATTTGCGAGATATTACTGAGTTTGTGTTTTTATTTTAATGCCGAAGGGCTCATGTGTACACCAGAGATCAAGAGAGAGAGACTTCCCAATGGGGCTTGGTCATGCCACATTCCTTTTCATCCATTTTCTCATTCCATCAGGATCTGTACATGTACCTGGTGTGTTGTCACCACAGTGGGGATTTGAACCATGGTCAGCCATGTGAAATCCAGTTCTTTCTGCACATTGTTTAACTACTGTATACAGTGCTGGCCCAAGATGTTCCTTTTTAATTAAGGTTAAAATATAATGAAGTTTTTCAGTCTGATTTTCAATTATTACATTTTTTTGAACCTAACAATTTTGGTACTATAAATTATAAAAAGTAATAAAAAATGACATTCGAGATATTATTTTCTTATAATTAATATTTTATAATATAAAAACCGTTATCCCCCCCCATGCATTCTCTTCTCGTTAATAATGTAGACTTGACTAGAAATAATTTTTTTTTCATTGCTGGCTTTAGTACTACATTTAATAATTTATAAGATGACTGGCAAAATATAAATAAAATCCAAATATTCTTGAGAAATGGTGGCTAACACTGACTAGGACATTATTATGTACCTGTCATTCTCCTAAATGTTTTACCTAAATTTTCTCTTTTTATTTTTCCAATGGCCTTATAAAGTAGGTATTTTAATTATCCTCACTTTATAAACTGAGGCAAGGAGGGAATAGTTTGTCCAACATCATGTAATAACGGTGGATTAATTATTTAAATTCAGATTGCTTAAAACAGAAGTCCATCATTTTAACCACTG